>NW_024081405.1:576930-939809 GCF_003009895.1 Hyaena hyaena
AAAGGAAAGGAAAGGAAAGGAAAGGAAAGGAAAGGAAAGGAAAGGAAAGGAAGGAAAGAAAGAAAGAAAGAAAGAAAGAAAGAAAGGAAGAAAGAAAGAAAGAGGAAGAAAAAAAGAATAAAGCCCAATGGAGTGGACAAAGTGTGTACCCCAAAGAGGTGACCCCTAAATTGCCTCCAGTGGCTCATGAGAAGCTTGCTTCCCCATAGAGATGGTTATAAATCTAAAGCTTAGAGTGGCTGGTTTTTGAGAGAATAAACATGTCCAGTTTGTCTGAGACAGTCCCAGCTTATGTCTGTTGTCAGCATGCTAATAATAGTGCCACTTCATTCTCAAAAACATAAATGATATGGCCGCCTAGTTTTTGAGGATCCCCAATACAATTGTAGGACATCTAAGATTGAGAGTGTTGTTGGGGCACCTGCGTGGTTCAGTCAGTTAAGTGTCCGATGTTGGCTCAGGTCATGGCTCACAGTTCATGAGTTCGAACCCTGCCTTGGGCTCTGTGCTGACAGCTCAGAACCTGGAGCCTGCTTCAGATTCTGGGTCTCCCTTTCTCTCTGCCCCTACTCCCACTTGCACTCTGTCTCTCTCTCTCTCTCTCTCTCAAAAAAACAAAAAACAAAAAACTAAATATTAAAAACGATAAAGAAGGGAAAGCTAATCAATATGTACTCAACACTTAGTATATCCAGATACTTAAAAAAGAGAGAGAGAGAAACAGTAGAGAGAGTATTGTCACATTTGCTGGGGAAAAAATCTGTTTGGTGTAGAAATATCTGAGTCTGAAGTTCAGAGACAGTGGCAAAGAGGCAGTAGCCACTGGGATGCCAAGGCAGGAAGACGGGTGGCTTCCCCTCCTGCCCATGAGAACAGGGCATGAACAGCAGGAACATCTGGTGTTTGGGGGACAGAGCCACAGCAGTGCGGGGAAACTGAGTTGTTGAGTGGGGCCAGCTGTGGCTGGGATGAGAGTTGGGATCCGCTTCTTTTCCATAAATGGAGGGAGAAGTGGGGCCAGTTGAATTAGGGTCCCCAGAGGACTTGATGGGGCAAGAACCACACCCTTCTGGGGTGGCATCCAATACTTTGACGTTTGCAGTAGCCAGTGTTTCCTCCAGAAACAAGGGTCTCATTCCAGTAAGAAAGCAGGCTACCTCTTCTGGGTCCTTGCATCATGTTCCTCCTCCCACAAGCCATCCCCTCCCTATCTGGATAGCCCTGCCTGCCCTTTGCGTCTTTCTGCTCACATCCCTGCCCTTCCATCAGCCTTTTCTGAATCAGAGGCAACTTGAAACAATCCTTGCCCAAAACAAGAATGCTGGTTCATCAGGGAAGTTGGGAAGCTGAGCAGCTGCGGACACAGCTGGTGCCTGGAAGCCCTTTTGGCCGTGTCCAGCTCTGTTTTTGCTGAGTAGTCCTTTTCAGGAAGCAACACCTATAATTTTTCAGCCACACAAAATCATCAGAACTACACTTCGCTGCTGTTGGCTGGAGTGGGGCTCTGGGCGCCATTTTGTCAGCACAGCAAGTTTCTACTGCCCTGCTTCCTACGACTCAGCATTCCCAAAGCTCACTGCATCTCCCCTACCCACACTTTAAAAAAACCTACCCTTTAAAACATCTCCCCAAGAAGTAGCAAGTGCCTCTTTTGGCCGTGTCTGCCGACATGGTTTTTAATTTGGGAAAGAGGGTGAGGAGTCGTGTGGAAGCATCACTCTCTGGGATGTCACAGCCTCCTTGGAAGAGCCCTAATTAAGGACTCAGAATGACTGACAGGTGGTGGAAGCCCACGAAAAGCACACTTGACATGCAGCAGAAGTCAATGTCTGAGTTGCCCAAAAAAAAAAAAAAAAAAAAAAGGCAATTGGAGACCTTGAAAAACCTTTGCAGGTAATACTATAATTTTGTTCCTTGGTTATAATTTATAAAAAGTCTCTGAAATGGCTGACAAAAGGAAGCCAGTATGGACATGCTTTGACTTTCTTAAGTGGGGTGTAATATAACCCAGTAGCAAGTTTATTATTTTAAATTTGATCTGTTTTCAACTGTGCAGTCTTGCTGAAGTACAGTCTTTGAATGTATTCATTTGGGATTAGGAATTTGCGAACAGGGTAGTATGATTTACTGCTGTCAATAACAAAGGCCTGATGAGAAGGCAGCCCCATAAGAGATGAAAGGATGGACACAGAAAATTAACACGTGCAACATTCCCCCGGTGCTCTGTGTTTGTGCATGCTCTATTCTATCCAACCCATCCTTTCAGGGTAGGAATGAGGTCATGTCTCTTTTCATATTCAATTTACATGATTATGAAACCTGATCTCCTAGCACGAGAACAGCCTTTTTCCCAGCCTGGCTACTAATGAGCCTCAGTCGCCCCGAGCCTCAGTTTCCCCATCTCTGAAACGGGGATAATAATAATGGCATCCGCCTCATAAAGTTGTTGTTCTGATTAGGTGAGGAAACACATTTGAAAAACTTAGCACTGTCACCGCTGCATGGGAAGCGATAATGCCATAATCTTTTTTAAGCACAGTGGGTAGGTTCCGGTTCCATGTGCTCAGAGGGCAGAAGGTGAGAAACAGCTCTTCCGGGAGAGCGAATGTTTTAACTGTTGTTGCTTTTGCTACCACAAGGTGTCACTGGCAGTCCCAAGGGCTTGTGCAGTTCTTCCTGGCGTGTCTTTCCCAAGGAAGTTCAAGAGGTTCAGCAACAGAATTCCAGGTGGGGGGAACAGGGGAGAGCCCCTCTCTCCTCTGATATATTCAGCCATGGTCGTTCCATGACACTCTGGGCCTGTGATGCAAATGCTACAGCTCTTGCACAGCACTGTCTGAGATGATGGAAGATTTTTATATCTGTGTGGTTCAATATGGTAGCCACTATTCATAGGTGGTTATTGAGCAACTGATATCTTCTTTTATCCCCTCAACTTTATTGAGATACAATTGCCTATCATTGGGTGAGTTTAATGTATGCAGTGTGATGATTTGATACTTGGAGATACTGCAAAATGATTACTACCATAAAGTTTGTTAACATATCTGTCACCTCACAGTATTATAAATTCTTTTGTGGTAAGAACATTTAAGACCTACTCTTTAGCAACTTTCAAGTGTGTTAACTGTAGTCATCATTCTGTATATTAGACTCCTAGAACGTATTCATCTTATAACTGAAAGTTTATAGTACTTTTGACTAATATTTCCCCACTTCCACCCCCTCCAGCCCCTAGTAACCACCATTTTACTCTCAGTTTCTGTGATTTTGGCTTTTTTTAGATTCCACAGACAAGTGAGTTCATATTTCCCTTCCTCTGCCCGACTTATCTCGCTTAGCATAATGCCCTCAGGATTCATCCATGTTGTTACAAAAGGCAGAATTTCCTTCTTTTCTGTGGCTGGATAATATTCCTTACATATAATTTTCTTTATCCATTCTTCCATCAGTGGACACTTATATTGTTACCATGTCTTGACTGTTGTGAATAATGCTGCAATGAACTTAGCTCTTCAAGATACTGATTTCATTTCCTTCAGATATATACGCAGAGATGGGATTGCTGGATCATAGGGTAGTTCTATTTTTAATTTTTTGAGGAACCTCCATACTCTTCTCCATTATGGCTGCATCAATTTACATTCCTACCAACAGTGTACAAGGGCCATATTTTTAATGCATAGTTGGGATAGATATTATTAATAGTTGACAGGACTTTCACATTGAGTCCCTGACCTATGGATTAAGAGCCAGAAGAGTAAGAAGAGTTATATGGATGCTCTGAAACTATTCCTAGACCTTGCTAAGGTAATAAGCCAGAAGAATATGCCTGATGTCAAATCTTATCTCTTCCAGTAAGCTGGCGGAATTTTCTGCTTCTCAGAAAGTGAAATTTCAAGACTCTGCCATTAGGTTTTAAGGCCCCACAAACTCCCAAGTGCCTTGGCATCAGTATTTATTTCTATAAAAAAAGGCCATTGGTGTGAAAAGCTCGTACACACTTTCATGTAACTCAGGGTACGCCAATCTGGTAGGACACCTAAAGCTGATTCTAATACTCCACTGGGATGGGTTCACTGAAGCTCTGACATCAAGCTAAGCCCCAGCTTAAAAAAAAATTTTTTTTAATGTTTTATTTACTTTTTGAGAGAGAGAGACACACACACACACAGCGTGAGCAGGGGAGGGGCAGAGGGAGAGAGAGAGAGAGATACAGAATCGGAAGCAGGTTAGCCCCGGCTTTTGACGACTGCTGGAGAGGAGGCTGCTTGTTCCTGCTAGGTCAGTTTGCAGCAAATCCCCCTGGGACTCTGGGCATTGTAAGAAAAGCGGTCACTTGGATCACCAAGCCTTTATGTAATATGATCATTCCTGCGGTTCCCATAGGGGCAGACACCTGTGGGCTTTAAAATGACATTATTATTTTTTATGAGATAATACACTGAAGTGAAATTTACTTACTCTGAGAATCCTGAATGAGTGAAGCCTGGTGATTTGCATATAGAGTGGTTGCAAACCACATTTCTTCCTTTCTTTGCTTTCCAGCATAGTCTTAAAAATCAGCCTTTGAGGAGTTAATTTTCGATGCCTCGCCAAGGTTGGGAAGTGTTTTCATGTGGTCTGTCAAGCATGATGATGATGATACACACTAACAGGGCACGTTCTATGTGCCAGGTGCTCCTCTAAGTGCTTTATGTATATAAAATCTATTCAGTCTTTGCAACCTGATGAAGAAGGTATGTTATTCTCATCCTCTCTGTACAGATGAGGCTTTCTCCATCATTTCTTGAAGCTACCACCCGTAGGTGAAAGGAAAGGATTGATGGAGGCCAGTGTCCACCTCAGCCGCCTTGAGAAGTCCCATGATAGCCCATCCGGAAGCTCTGTCCTCTGAGTCCCCCCCCAAACCATTTGATCAGATGTTTATTTCCATTTCTCATTTACCCTTCCCTTGGATCTAAGTGAGCAGTAAATATTTATGTAGCATCTAGCAGCCTGTCTGTAGGAGGTTAAGAGTCCACAAAGCAATTAGTTCTCCTTTGAGAGGTAGAGTCTAATTCACCTCCTTTGCATGTGAGCTGGCTTCAGTGACTTATTTCATCTTGTAGAAGTATTGTTTTATGGGATTTCCGAGGCTCGATCACAAGAAGGCTTGCAGCTTCTACCTGGGGTTGGGCAGAACCCCAAGCTTCAGTGTAAGAAATCTGACTACGCTTAGGCTGCCATGCTAGAGAGGTTATGGGTAGGGGCTCAGCTGAGACTGTCAGCTCGCTGAGCCCAGCCTTCTAGCCAGTGCCATCAAGGGTACCAGACATGTGAGTGACACTGTCATGGGCCTCTAGACGAGCCCACCTGCCAGCTGGCGATGACCAAGTGACCTCCACTGAAACCATACGGAAAGGCAGAACTCCCTACCCATGACATTTAACAGAACGGTTGATGTTATAAGCCACTAGCTTTTGGGGTAGTTGTTACACAGCATTCGACAACCAAAGCACTCTCCAGTTTTGAAGAGAGGTGGTGTTGGTAGTGGAGGGTGGCAAGGGAGAGGATGTGGTGGGGCGGTGTGGGTTTTGGGGAGTATGTAGGCCCCTATGTTAGAGAATGGCTGTTATGTTTGTAACTGTGTTCGCCAGTGAGCTTGTGACAAAGAAGAGGGGAGAATGCTGATAAATTTCAGTTCCAGGCAGGAGTCTGGCTTGAGGCTCATTTGAATTTCCTTTCTTGTGGCCATGAAATACCCTGCTCCCCTTTCTGCTTCAGGTGGTTTGTAGTGGGCCCTTGTTATATGTCACCCGAAGAGCTTGAATTAAGACTCTAGAAGGTCCCTCTCGGCTCCCACGTCCTATGCCTCAGAGGGTTGTGATTAGACCATGACATTGATTCCACAGGAAACAGCATCCGCTTTCCACTCTTGAAGAGAAGTCTCCAGCAGGGCAAAAGAACCACAGGAGGCTGCCCCTCTGTCCTTCATCTTTGCCTAGAAAATCGCTAGAGAAGCTAAGGAGTGTAGACCCAATTGAAATGGTGATTTGTGGTTGAAATCCACAATTGCTTCTGGAGACAATGAAACCTAGTGATTACAGGCAGCCTCCTGGGGTCTCCGGCTGCCTGCAAGTTATGTCTTTCATATCCTGCAGGCCAGCGCTTACATAAAGACTAATTATTCCCATATAATCACTTGCAGAGAACTTCCTGGCAAGGAGCTGGAAAGGAAAATATCACTACCACACAACAGGTAATGTGAGAAGAGCAGAGCGTATGCAAAAAGGAGCCTGACCTCTCCCCAGCCCAGAGCTAGATGGGGGAGCTGGACAGTCTAGGGACAATGCATCGTTTGCAGGGAGCTTAGGAAACAGCTCATCTAACTGTTTTGTGCCTCGTTTTACTGATCTGTAGAGTAAGTTTAAAAATGGTACCCATCTCATAATGTGGTTGTAAGGATTAGGTGACCTAGTTGTGCAAAGCATTAAGGTTAGCATCCAGTAAAGGAACTAGAAGTTAGTCTTCCTCCTCATTATGTCCCATGTCCCTGTCAAAGGCTGACAGACATGACTTCGCTTGCTGCGCTGGGCAGGGAGTGACTGCCTGTCCGGCGCATCCCCAAGTCTGAGGTCTGAGGGGGATCATGGATGCCATGAAGGTGGCACCCTGCTCGGACTCTCCTGCTTGCGTCCATGACAGTGGCCCTGCTGCTCTGGGAGAAAGGAGGGAAGTGAGACTGCTAAGTTGAGGGCAGTATCCTGGGTTTGGATCCCGGCTCTGCCATTAGTTAGCCAAGTATCTTGGAACCAATCACTCCAGCCCTTTGGGTCTCTGTTCCCTTTCTATAAAATGAGAAGATGCTATGCCTCCTTCCATATTCAGCACAATGCACTGAGATGCTCCTTTCTGTTTCCCCCTGTTTTTAAAGCTATCCTGTTTAATTATGGCTTGAATCTGCTTACTTGTATCCGACTCTGCTCCCACATGCTTGCCCAGGCCATCATCATCTCGCAGCTGGACCACTGCCCTAGCCCCCTGCCCCTGCTCCCTTCCCACCTCTATCCAGATGGCCCCCAGAGCAGTCTGCTTACAAAAGTCACTCTGTAGTTGGGGCGGCTGGGTGGCCCTGCTGGTTAAGCATCTGACTTTGGCTCAGGTCATGATATCGCGGTTTGTGAGTTCCAGCCCTGCGGCGGGCTCTGTGCTGACAGCTCAGAGCCTGGAGCCTGCTTCAGATTCTGTGTCTCCCTCTCTCTCTGCCCCTCTCCCCACTTGCACTCTGTCTCTCTCTCAAAAACAAACATTAAAAAAATTTTGTTTAAATGTCACTCTGTAGCTTAAAAGCATCAGTGTATCTTGCTATACATTAAAATAAAATAAAATAACATTTAAGAATAAGCCACAAATGCCTTTTATGATCTACAAGGTGCTACATGATCTGGCTCTTGCTAACATCTCTCTATATGAGGCCACCTGCCCCATCTTTTTCACTATCATCTGACCCTGGCTGTCCGCCAGTGTCTGAAACACATGAGCTCTTTTCTACCGCATGCTGTTCCCTATGCCTGCTGCATGCTGTTCCTTGTTATGTCCACAGAACTGTCCCTTTGTGACCATCAGTCCTCAGCTTGGCTTCTGTTGTTCAGCCAGATCCATCCTCCCTGTTGTAGTTAAAGTGGATTCTCCCATTGCTTTTCCATCTTAGCTTTCTGGTTGTTTTCTTGTAGCTCTTAAATGCCATTTCATTTCCTTAATTTGTTTACTTATTGTTTATTTGTTTCCTTTACTAGAATACAGGTTCCATGATCACAGAGCCTGTTTTCCTATTTTTCTTGTCCACCATTTTACTACCAGCACCTAATGCAGGGTCTGATTCATGAAAGATGCATAATGAATATTTGCTGTACCTCACCCTGCAGATAAATTCCAGCTAGACTTTAGCCTACATGACTGTCAACCTGAACCCAGGCCCTCCCTGATTCTGGAAGATTGCATCTGAAGGAGGCCTAAACTCAGTCTAGGTTAATATTTCAATTTGTATCACATGTTGGCTATTTTTTTTAAAGTTTATTCATTTATTTTGAGAGAGAGAGAGTGAGCAGTGGAGGGGCAGAGAGGAAAGGAGAGAGAGAGAGAGAGAGAGAGAGAGAGAGAGAGAGAATCACAGCAGGCTCCGTGCTATCAGAGCAGAGCCTGATGTGGGGCTCGAACTCACCAGTTGTGAGATCATGACCTGAGCCAAAATCCAGAGTCAGATACCTAACCGACTGAGCCACCCAGGCACCCCACATGTTGGCTATTGGAAGTACTAGCTTTTGGTAAGGAACTGATCATTCTCATTTCCTGAACTGGTAGCCTGTGAAAACAGTCTAGGTGGGGTCATATTAGATAATCATGGCTTTCAGACTAAAGAAGGTCATTAGGGCCTGGAAAGACACCCCCAAAAGTGTTCCTATAGTCCTGTATCAAACACTCCCCTGGCCAAGGTGAGCCCTCAGAGAGACACCAACGATCTGAACCTTCAGACATATGGCTGTCATTGCCTCTCTGTCCCCACCTCTGTGCCTCTGCTTGCATGGCTTCCCCTGCCTAATATGCGAGCCTCTCCCTCCTGTCAGCACGTCCCATCCCTTGGTCAGGAAGACTCCTTCGGTGTGTGCATGACCTCAGGACTCTTAAGCTCTTTCCTTACTCCTAGCCCTTGTTGGAATTCTTATTTATGTTTAGAAAACTGTGAATCGGTCCCAAAGCTGGAAAGGACCTCCTGTCCACATCTGATCAGGCTCCTTGTCTTGTGTTGGGAAGAATGGGGTGATGTACTCTCAGTGGGGGGCACCGTATCCTGGGGTTGGGAAAAGGGTGTGAGCCTACAGAGCTAGCTGGTGTCAAACTTGAGTTAAAACCCAAATCCTGCGTGCAAATTCCGTGCATTTGTCTTTAGTTAGAATTTAAATGCTATCAGGGGCGCCTGGGTGGCTTAGTCGGTTAAGTGTCCGACTTTCGCTTAGGTCATGATCTCGCGGTTCGTGGGTTCGAGCCCCACGTCGGGCTCTGTGCTGACTGCCAGCTCAGAGCCTGGAGCCTGTTTCAGTCTGTGACTCCCTCTCTCTCTGACCCTCCCCTGCTCATGCTGTCTCTGTCTCTCTCTCCTAGAAATAAATAAAACATTAAAAAAAAAAAAAGAATTTAAATGCTATCAGGTCTCATATACTGTGATAGTAAAAGCTCATATTTCAACAGTTCCTTAGGGCTAGCAAGCCTGTGCGTTAGGTGTAAAGGCCTCGAGTCTCTTTGCTTAAGAAAATTGTCCGAGGCCATATGAGTAGGATGCCAGGAAAGGTCACTCAGTGGGGTGATGGGAAAACAAAAAAAAATAAATATGGGTTCCACTTCCTGCCCCTTCCAGCTTAAGGGGAGGAACGGAGGCCTGGGGAGGACCGGAGCTGTCACCAGGGAGCAGACAGACCGTGTGCACAGAGGGGAGGGTCCCGTGTTGGGAAGTGGGGAAGGAACCGTGCTGGGGGAGGGGAGGATTTTTCTGGAGCGATTGGGAAGAGGGGCATGAGTGTAGCTGTGGCTTTTAGGGGCAGATGTGATTCTTCTAGCATGTCCAGTGTGTGAGAGCCCCAGAGAGGTTGAGGAGAGAGAAGATGGAAACATCACTATTGGTGAGAGGGATGATGAAGGAAAGGGAGAGTGGGTGGTGAGGAGCTACCTATAAAATATTTCTTTTTGGGGGGAGAAAGGTGTTAACCTGAGGGGACAACAGGGTTAGATTAGGGAACCTTAAGGATTGTGTCCAAAATTCTGATGCCACCATGGGGAGCCAGGTTGGGCCTGGCCAAGGCATTGGCCAGGATGTCAGGAACTCGGGTCAGGTTCTGGGGTGGGGGAGGCAGTGTTAGCGCAGAGAATCAATCCCACAAGAGGCAATCTGGGGCCTATGCCTGAGCATAGAGGGGGCTAGAGACCACTGAAGGCCAGTCAGCACAACCAAGCTCCCTGTGCATTCTAGGAGAGGGATTAGGGCCAAGATCCAAGACCAGACTGTGGTCCAGAGCAATGGGAACCAGCTGGGAGTGAAGTGAGGAGGGTCCTGGGGGACTGCTGGGCACAGCATTAAAAACAAGGGTCTGTGGCTTGTCCTTCCTGGCCACCAGCTGCCAAGATATTAAGTCAGGCTGGCTTAAAGAGCCGGGGTCTGTGCACGCAGGCAGAGGGGTGAGGAGAGTGAGTCAGGCTGGTTGGGGAGAGTCAGTGGGAAGGGAGAGGAAGCAGTGAGATGGAAGGGAGTCTCTGCTGCGACAGGGGCATTTTGGGATGTAGAACAATGAAGTTAAGAGAAGTCACATCAGGTGAATTAGATTTTCTCCATTGTGGGGTGAGTTCACCTGCAGAAAGGGAGAGGGTGCCGCATAGGCATGACATTAGTATTTGCTGTCAAATACTAGTGAAGAAGTAAATATGGTAATTTACAAAAGAAATCCACAAATTTTTTGTTTTTGTTTTTGTGCTTTTGTTTTTTAGCTTCCCACATTATCCAGTAAGGTCATTTTGCTTTACTTATATGAAGGACATTTTCCTGTTATCTCAAATCTTAGGTCAAAGTAAAAACACATTGCTTTAGTTATTTATATTTATAATAGAGTTCTTTATTTTCCAAAACAATTTATGTTTACCTTTCTTTAAATAAAACAACTTCAGAGTTAACGGATTCATAGAGTTTTACATCTGGATGAGTATGTAGGGTAAAGGAAATAGTTGTAACGACTATTTCCATTTTAAGATATATGATGAATTAAGAAAAAATTAATTAAAATTTAAAGGTTTTATTTTAAAAAATCAAAGATAGTCCAGGCAAAACCTCATTTGGGAGCTAGGAGGGATCTGGGAGATCAGGTGACCTGCCCAAGGTCACAGCTGACTGGTAGCAGAATGGGTGAGAATCCCTCTCCTGACTTCCATCCACACTTCTTCCTCTGAAACCTCCCTATGTGGACTCACTTCAGCCTGGCTTCTGTCCATCAGCCCAGGGGCTCCTGTAACCATGCATTCCCAGGAGTCCAGAACCTTCTGCAACTGGATGCGACATCTTGCGTGCAGACTCAGTTTCTAGAAGGAAGATCCATAGCTTTCATCAGATTATTAAAAGGTCTGTGGAGCAGGGTTTTTTTTTTGTTTTGTTTTTTTACAAATAGTTTATTGATGTGGAGCAGGTATTTGAATCTACCACTACTTCTCTTTCCTTTCATGTACAATCCATACACTTTTTCTATTCTGCTTTCCTTTTTACAAAATTATAAAACAAAACAGTTATCTTTATTGTGTGCACTTAAGGTAGTATCATACAAAGGAATATGGATAATGGCTAACAATGAATGCTTATGGAATTTGAGCCTTTATCTCTAACATCTCAACTCTTTTGGCTATGTACTGTTACCATTTCCATCTCATAGATGAGCGAGCTGCAGCTTAGGGTGGTTAGTAACTTGCAGCAGAATCAGGATTCAAACCCTATACTTTTAACCCTGGAACACTATGTTTATTATACTGCTTCCCTAAAGTTACCAAGAAGAAAAACGTGTACCAGATTTTTTAAAGTTTATTTATTTATTATAAGAGAGAGAACACGTGTTGGGGAGGGCCAGAGAGAGAAGAAGAGAGAGTGAGAGAGTCCCAAGTAGGTTCCAAACTGTCATTGCAGAGCCTGATATGGGGCTCAAACTCAGGGACCATGAGATCATAACCTGAGCCAAAATCAAGAGTCAGACACTTAACTGACTGAGCCACCCAGCCGCCCCAAAAGTGCACCAGATTTTTAAAAATTATGCCTTCAAGAAATGTGTTTACCTTTTGTATAAACAATTTCTCCTTTTGATCCCAAAGTTCCTTTGAACTCTAGACTTTTGCATAATCATTAATTCAACAGTTTGTTGGGAATATACGACGAGGCAGACATTACCAAGATGTGATCCTCCTTTGCTAGTTTGGGAGCTTTAGAAAATAGTTTTCTATATATTCAGATTTCCTACATGCATTGTTTTGCAAATCTAGGGGTAAAAACAAGGTGGGTATTTTAAAAAAATAATTAATTCTATTGCTTTCTTGTTATTTCTTTCAGATGAGAATAGCATTCATGAGAGTTTAAGGTCTGTGAAAAAATTTTGTTTAGTGGACACCCACTGAATGTACTGAGTTTCTGCTCTTAAAAAAATTTTTTTAATGTTTATTTTAAGAGAGAGAGAGAGAGACAGAGAGTGAGTGGGGGAGGGTTAGAGAGAGAAGGAGACACAGAATCCAAAGCAGGCTCCAGGCTCCCAGCTGTCAGCACAGAGCCTGACGCGGGGCTCAAAGCCATGAACTGTGACATTGTGACCTGAGCTGAAGTCGGATGCTCAACCGACTGAGCCACCCAGGTGCAACCCCAACTGAGTTTCTACTTTTGATTGAATTCTTGGAGACCTTGATAATATTCATTGGTCCTGGAATCTAAGTTTCTATTATTTAAAAAATCGTTAATGTTTTATTTATTTTTGAGAGACAGAGACAGAGCATGAGCAGGGGAAGAGCAGAGAGACAGACACAGAATCTGAAGCAGGTGTCAGGTTCTGAGCTTTCAGCACAGAGCCCGACACAGGACTCAAACCCATGAACCGTGAGATCATGACCTTAGCCCAAGTCCAACACTTAACAGGCCGAGCCACCCAGGCACCCCAACTAATTGGAATTTAAATAAAAACTTAAAAAGAAAAAAAGAATATTGAGGTCAGACACTGAGGAAGGCTGCAATGGTCTGAACTCAGTAAAACGGCCCTGAGAGATGCCCCACCTGCACACTTGCCTCATCCCCTGCAGTATATACAGAGAGCTGTGTGGCCAACTATCCTTACATGACATCTGGGAAGAAGACAGTCTTAGCTCTGGATTCCTTGGCATCCAGTTGGCTTCCTCCCCCCACCCCCCAAATGCCTGGGAAGCCAACACACTTGTCACTGCTTATCTGAAACCGAGGCTATTTTAACTGCAAGTCTTCTACTGCTTGAGGCCGAGCATACCCACCTCCACCCCATCACCTCCTCTATTAACACATTTCTGAGACCTTTATGTAAATGAGTGGAAGAAAAGTGATACCCTTAACACAAACTCAGTATAAAGACTGCATTTTCAGCTATCTATCGTCTGTTTCTTATTCATGTTTGTGCCACTCTGTATGCACCGCAGCGGGTTGTTTTCTTCTAGAAGAATGGGCACCTTCCAGTGTTGTAGGGGTGGGTGGATCAATCTCGTGACCACGCGGAGCCATCAAAATCTTAATATGTGACCTTGCCACTTGGAGAACAGGTAATGCTATTTTCTCATGATTTGCTGTGGGCGTGGGCAGCCTGATGGCTGTCAGTCACCAGCTCCTCAGCAGACATGAGAAAGGTTTCAATCTCCTACTGTGAATTTGGTTTCAGCTTCATTCAGGGCCTAAAATCTCTTTCAAATTAAGATTGTTTGAACAATTCCCTTTCTTTACGCCTCTTGTAATTTTTGCCTATAGGCAATGAATAATGCCTAAATACAGTATTCTGAGAAGACCATGTTGCTCTGAAATAATTTTTTTTTTAAATTGAGGACTTCACATATGATAAAATTCACCCTTTTATTTATCTTTAAAAAATTTTTTTAAAACAGTTTTTCATTTTTGAGAGAGGGATACGGTGTGAGTGGGGGAGGGCCAGAGAGCAAGTAAGATACAGAATCTGAAGCAGGCTCTGGACTCTGAGCTGTCAGCACAGAGCCCTACATGGGGCTTGAACCCATGAGCTGTAAGATCATGACCTGAGCCAAAGTTGGAAACAAAACTGACTGAGCCATCCAGGCACCTCAAAATTCACCTTTTTTTTTTTTTTAATTTTTTTTTTTAATGTTTTACTTATTTCTAGGAGAGAGAGAGACAGCGTGAGCAGGGGAGGGTCAGAGAGAGAGGGAGTCACAGACTGAAACAGGCTCCAGGCTCTGAGCTGGCAGTCAGCACAGAGCCCGACGCGGGGCTCGAACCCACGAACCGCAAGATCATGACCTAAGTGAAAGTCGGACGCTTAACCGACTAAGCCACCCGGGCACCCCGAAAATTCACCCTTTTAAATGGAGTTTTAACCACAGTTCGTTGTCTTCAGTGTATATTTACAAGGCTGTGCACTATCACCACTATCTAACTTCCGAATATTTTCATCACTCCCCAAAGAACCTTTATACCCATTAGCAGTCACTCTCCATTATCCCTTCCCCCCAAGTCCTGTCAACCATGAATATACCTTTTGTCTCTACAAAACTCTAAATTAATTTTATGTCTACAATTTTGAGGATAAAACAGCTGATAGATAGCTGAAGTCAGCATTGGGTTACGTTCTTATGCAGACCAACATTATAGATAAGAAATAAGGTTATTAGTAAGTGCTAGCAGTAAAAAAAAAAAAAACGCTGAGGATTTGATTATCAAGCTCCATTAAGTGGAATCACAGTAGAAGGGTGTGTTTATGGCAGAATGGAAGATCCCAACATTTATATTGTATTTCTTGCTATTTTTTTTTTTTTTTCATTTCATGGAGTAATATACTAAAAGTTCTTCTGTCTGGATCCGTTTAATTCAAAATCTTTTATAATTTAACAGGATTGAGTTGAGCTAAAAATTGCCTACAAACTTGGAAGATAAGGTTTGCTAAGTAAATTTATAGCTTAAACAAGGTGGGAATGGGTGGGGTAAATGGGTGATGGGCATTAAGGAGGGTGCTTTTCAGGATGCGCACTGGATGGTGTATGTAAGAGATAAATCACTGGGGTCTACTCCTGAAGCCAAGTTAACTAACTTGAATATAAATAAATAAATAAATAATATTATGGGAATATAGATTATCTTATTAAAGAGAACAGATTATTTTGGCAGTTTTAGAAGAATCCATGTACATTCTAGTAATGACTGTGCTCATGTCAAATGTCTGATCCTGTTTTTTCATTGAGGTATAACTGACATACAACATTATGTTAGTTTCAGGTATACAACATAATGGTTTGATATTTTGTATATGTTGTGAAATGATTACCACAGTAAGTCTAGTTACCATCCGTCACTATACATGGTTACAGATTTTTTTTTCCTGTGATGAAAACTTTTAATTTACTCTCTTAGGAACTTGCAGATATGCAATACAATATTATTAATTATGGTCACCATGCTGTACATTACACCCGTGACTTATTTATTTCATAACTGGAAATTTGTGACCCTTACTTTCCTTCACCCATTTTGCCCATCTCCAACCCCCTGCCTCTGGCAACCACTGATCTGTTCTCTGTATCTATGAACTGGTTTTCATTTTTTCTTTTTGTTTCGTTTTTTAGATTCCATATAAAAGAGATCATATGGGATTCATCTTTCTCTGTCTGACATTTCACATAGCATAATGTACTTTTGTAAACTCTTAGTCCATCCACATTGTTGTGAGTGACAAGATTGCATTCTTTATTACAGCTAAGTAATATCCCACTGTTATACATATTTTCTTTATTCATTCATCTGCTGATGCACACTTAGGCTGTTTCCATCTCTTGGTTGTTATAAATAATGCTGCAATGAACATGAGGGTCCATAAATCTTTCCAAGTTATTGTTTTCATTTTCTTTGGGTACATGCCCTTAAGTGGAATTGCTGGAGTATATGGTAGTTCTATTTTTAATTTTTTAAAGGAACCTCCATACTGTTTTCCATAATGACTGCATTCCCACCAATAGTCCCCAAGGGTTCCCTTTCCTCTACATCCTCACTAACATTTGTTATTTCTTGTATTTTTTATAATAACCATTCTGACAGGTGTTAGGTAATATTCATTGTGGTTTTGATGTGCATTTCCCTGATGATTAGTGCTATTGAATCAAACGTCCTTAATTCAAGAAGTCCCTAGCCTGGCAAGGCTCGGCTTGATACCAAGTTGAGAGTTGTTAATTTTCATATTGTTGTAACAATTCAGGTAATCCATTAATCTGAGCATGTGCCTATTACCCTGAGCATGAACCATTAATCAACATATAAGAGATAAGAGCAGAAGCAGACAAAGTCATCTCTAACGAGATGGAATTGTTCCCAGATTAACAAAACCTGACTGGAAGCTGATTTCAACTGTTAACATATCTGAAGGGGAAAATGTCCTTCAAAAGAAAGGAGAGTTGGCCATGGAAGCAAGAAAAAGGGAAATTCTCAGAGACCATTGTTGGCAGTGTCATGCAAGCCTGTCTAGAGGTTGCCCAAGTCCAAGGACACAGCCTGTCCTGTCTTGGTGGAGGTGGGTGCAGCAGAGCCTGAAGCTATCCAGTATCTGAGTCATAGAGCCAACTCCCTGGGCTTACTTCCACGCTTATCAAGCAGCCTTCTTCCTAATTGTAATTTGGGTTTCTTTGCAGATTTTACCTATAGGGGGATAAAGCCTGGCTGAATCACTCCAGTATCTTGGGCAGATATATTTCTCGTTATAAATAATTTCTTTATAAACTATTTCATATTGTGAATACATTTTAACTCATACCTCTCTGTGGGGGCCCCCATCATCCCACGATCCCTTGAGATCTAGGCCTTGACTGTCACAGGGACTTTCAGAGCTGATAGGACAGAGGGCCAGGCATTAGAATGTGAGCATCACCTTGTCACTGACAGGGACTCCATGACTTAAATGGTTCTTAAAAGTGATCAGGCTGCATTTTTCAAAAGTAAAAGTATTTACTCACCAATATTATCTCCTTTTTATGTACATTCCCTCTCCAATTTTGGCAAATATGTTCACTCCCATTTGGCAGGTGGAAAAGTTGAGAAATGAAGGTTTTTCCAGGGCCACTTAATTAAATTTTGTGCTGGCTTAAAGCTCTTGAAGTCCATTTTGTATTTAAATTTTTTCAAATTACTGAGAAGGATTCTTGATATTGGGTTCCAGTTAAAGGTAAAGAATTGAAGATGTGAATTCAGGTTAGTATTTTGGGTTAATTTCTTTATTTGAAGCCTGGTTTATTTTAGACTTGATTTAATTTTGCCCACGTTTTCTTTTCACCTGGACTGAGTACTTAGTGTAAAACTTTTGTTGGAATTCCAGTGAAATTCCTGCTGGAACACCAGGGAGTAGGTTTGGTATTTTGGATCAAAGACCATAAATAGATGCTCAGTGACTACCCACCCCACTCCAGTCTGCTTATTGGAATTTAAGCAAAGGAAAGAATTCAAAAGAGTTAAGAAAAATATACATAAAAAAGTTCACTGTAGCATTGTTTCCAATATAAAACAAATCTACAATCATTTAGAGGTCCAGTAACATGGCCAAATAAATTATGGCATATTGCATAGGTTACTGAAGAGCTCTAAGTCAACTATGAATATTATGCAGCAACATGGAAATATGGAAGAAGGCTTACTAAACATTTTGAGATTAAAAAAAATGCAGAACATTTCACAATGGGGTGAAAATAAATATAAATGTATACAAAATGGACAGATTGCACAGAAATAAAAAGACAAATATATTAGGGCTATAGGTACATTGAAAAAAAATTCTTTTCATGCTATATTATACATCAATAAAATTATTTAATTTTGCAAAAAATGTCAAAATTATAAGACGATGAGAGTGTCATTGAGGAGATTCATGATGATCTCTTTCTGGACATGTTTGGGTAACATTTTCTTTACATTGGAATTCTTTGGTTTTGGCAACATTCTTCTAGAATAAACACCCAGTTCTTATTCCTCTAAAAATTATTTTTGGGACACTCTGTGTATTAAAATTTTCTAAGTTTGTGGTAAAAAAACTCTCTAAAGGGCTGTCTTTGATTAGAGCATAACATTGTGTGATGTAATGTCTGGCATGCTGATCTAAAACCAGGGTCCAAGGTTCTGGTCATTGCTCTGCCACTACCAGCTCAGTGAGCTTGGCAAAGATACTTGACATCTGTGGACATTGTGCCTTCATGTGCCTGATGACCTCCTCAGACTATGATCTCTCAACTCTTCTTTCACGTTACAGTAAATAATCTTTGAATATAAATTGTAAGTTCAAATTTATCTCTCGAAGTTCCATGCTTGGTCAGATAACATGTTTGAGTTCTAAAACTAGTCTTGATTTTTCCTGACAAGTTTAGTGGCGTCCTAACTCTGGGAGGATTTTCCTAAAAAAGTCTGACTAAAATCCTAACATTTCCGATATTTCACCTTGACACTTGATACTTTGGGGAGGTTTAATTTTTGGCATTCAAAGAAAGGGCTTCCTATATTCTGGTGTTTGTACCACCCTGATCTCCAGTGAGATGGTTCTCAAGTTTAAATATACATCAAAATCTCCTGGAGGGCTTGTTAAAATACAGGTTATCAGTCCCCTGATTCATTTTGTGATTCAAAAACTCTGGGGTCAGTCTTGAGATCCTGCATTTCTAATAATTTCCAGATGAGGATAATTCCACTGGCCTGGGGACCACACTTTGACCACCACTGCTGTGAAGAAATACTTGTGCAGCAACACGAGGAGGCGTGTAGAAGAACAGACATGCTGTACCTGTGGCACTAGAGGGAATGCAGAGTATTAGGACCCAAGTAAATAGCTATTATAGGTGAATGGTCAAGACTGGTCATCCTGTGGAATATTAAACAGCAGGAAAAGGGGTGGTACATGTAGTGGTGCCAATGGGTAGTGGTGAAGAGTGTTAGCTCTGGCATCAGATTGTGTTTGAAAACAGAGCTTCAACTGTGAAGACAATGGAGAATCTACATTATGATTTTAATTTAACACGTTAAAATAATTTTATTAACTGATAAAATAACTTTTTAAAGGGAAGAATGCCTTTGGCTATGCTCTTAATTTAAAGCAGATCTGCACTTGTTGAGTTAATTAGAACCAGATCAATGAAGTCAGAGGCAGTGGACAAATCATCATGAAGTGGGGGGGTGACAGTTTGTACAATAAATAGTCTGACAAACATGTATTTTTTTTTTAAAACAAGCATTCATGATCTCAAGGTTATAAGTCAAAGTCCTTGGCTTTATTAATGTTCTTTGCCTTTCATGACAAACAGAATAGTAATTTGAAAATCCATTCTGTCAAGATGCAATATGATTACAGATTTATTTGACCTTTATGATAACTGGTATTTAAATATTTACTAACTGTCTCTCTTACCTATCAAGACAAAGGCTAATTGTTAATTCATTGCATTCTATTCAAAATGCACTTTCATCTAAAGTCTCCTGTTATAGAAGCTGATGACTTCTTGTCTCTACTTAATTTTGGTCGAGGGTAATTTAAAATATTTGGGGCTATGATTTTTTAGTTCTGCATTGATGACAAGCTGTGTGATTGTGGAAGGTTTTTTGTTTGTTTGTTTTTTACTTTTCTGTGTGTCAATTTCCCAGTCTGTGAAATAACAATAATAGTACCAACTTCAAAATCATGCTGTGAGGATTAAATTAGAGAATGTGTTCAATATTTGATACAATATTTGGCACGTAACCTATAGGGCATAGTGGGTGAAAAAAATCAAATTGTAGAAAAAAGTATACAGTATGACACCATATATGTAAAAAATGCTCCAAACAATTCTGAATGCTTCTCACAGGTCCATATACATACACATAAATGCAAAGAATAAGATCTAGAAGAATGTATTGCAAACTGATATTAGTACTTACCTCTGTAGAGTGGAGGAGGGACTAAATGAATAGGGGACTTTTGGTTTATCAGTAATGTTATTTTTATTTTTACATGATGGATTTATTTAGTAATACTTATGCTTGCTTCCTGTACTTACTAAGGTCATCAACATGTCTTCTCTCAGAGAAAGCCACCTCATGGGTTGATTAAAGATTTCAAAAATAAATAACATCTTGAAGTCAAAAATGGAAAAAGTAAAGAATTGTTATACATGAATATATTATTACCTTAATAAAACAGAAATTTTGTCTTTTTTATTCTAGGTAATAATTCAGACTGTTGTTAACATTTAATTATTTATTTTCATTGTTAATGAGAAACACCAATCTAATCTTAAATTTTTTTTGACTGTTGCCATTTTCCCCCCTCCTTTAAAACTTTTTGACTTTTTAAAATTTCTAAACAGTGCATTTTCCATTCTCCAGGTAAGTTTGCTGTTAATAGTTTGGCAGAAATGACATAATATTGTTTTCCTTTTGTACTGTATTTATTCACAGCCAGGATCAATCTGCATAAATCAACACTGTCTCTTTTACAACTTTTTAATAGTTTATGTCAATTTGTTAAATTATGAAAGGCACTTTTGGTTTACTAGCTCTACTCATGAATTATGCATCAATTGGTTTTCATCTTGTTAGTTAATATTTAAAGATATATTAGAGAATTCTCAATTACAGACCATAGACCTACAACTGAAATATTAGGTGCTCTCGTCTTCTTTATCCAGGCAGAAGAACAAACTTTATGCTGATGAAAAATATTATATGTCTGAGAATCACAGTAGAGATAGAACATTGATTAGGCAAATAGTTTATGGGGAGCTGTTAAGAGGTGGGAGGGGCTACACACAGATTAGGGAACTTTACAATAGTGGCCTCAAGCTTTAGTTTGTCTCAGAATCACCAAAGACCTCTTAAAATGCAGATTATTGGATGCCACCCCCAGACAAGATGGGTCAGGTGCTCTGATGCAGGTAGATGGTGGACCATATATTGAGAATCATTGTGGGGGCCTCACTGGTACTTATCTACTAATAGCAAATGCTGCCAAGAGCTGCCCTTGTCTTAAGTGGATACTTTTACTTCATCTGCCCAGAGATTAGGAAACAAAAGGATACCATGCCAGCGGAAGGAAATCTGGCTGACTACGTACCAAGAGACTTTGGAATGGGTAGTTACAATATTTCTGGGTTAAGAGTTTTTGTGCATCCTTGAAAAATGAAATAAAGCAGAGGGCAAGTAGGTCTCTAGATGGAATCTTTATTTTCTTACATCCTCACAGGAAGTATTGGGTCCCCTTTAGGACCTGCAGCCCTTTTTGTACTCAATGAGGTGACCCTTTTCAATTCCTGCTTTGCAGCAGAATGTACCTGGCTTGAGCCTTAGGAACTCAGGTTTATGCATCCTTCTGGGTGATAGCTATTTTATTTTATTCAAAAATTTTTAATGTTTTTTTTTATTTTTGAGAGTGATAGACACAGAACAAGCAGGGGTGGGGGCAGAAAGAGAGGGAGACACAGAATCTGAAGCAGGCTCCAGGCTCTGAGCTGCCAGCACAGAGCCCGATGTGGGGCTCGAACTCACGAACTGCGAGATCATGACCTGAGCCGAAGTTGGATGCTCAACCAACAGAGCCACCCAGGTGCCCCCCAGCTAATTTATTTTATAATTTAATTTACGATGATCTGTTCTAGGTAACACATCTGCGTGTTAGGTCCAGGTGTCAGACTGATGGCACCTCCAAAGACATCCAAGTCCTCATCTCTGGAACCTCTGAATATTTTACTTTACATGACAAAGGGAAATTAAGGTTGCCGATGGAATTAAGGTTGCTACCTTAACGGCAGCCTTACAATGAGAAGATTTTCCTGGATTATCCATGTGGGTCCAATGTAATCACAAGGGAGCCTTAGAGTAGAAGAGATCAGAGTGATGCAATGTGAGAAGGACTCAACTCATTGTTTCTGGCTTTGAAGGCAGAGGAAAGGGAACTCTAGCCAAGGAATGTGGGCAGTTTCTGGAAGCTGAAAAAGGCAAGGAAATTGATTTTCCACTAGAGCCTTTGGGCAGGAACCCAACCCTGGTGACATCTTGATTTTAACCCCATGAGACCCTTATCAGACACCTGCCCTACAGAACTGTAAGATTTATGTTGGTTTAAGCCATTAGGTTTGTGATAATTTGTTACAGCAGCAATAGGAAACTAATACATCAGGTGAGGCCACTTGGGGTCATAACATCTTAATCTAAAACAGTGGTGTTTTTTTCCATGAGAACATTAGTCACTACAGAAGACAAGTTTGAAAGATACCTGGAGGCACTTGGAAGTCTAGTGATGTACTTCAAATCCCAACATATAAGCTATCTTCTCCACTGCCAAGTGCTCACCAATGCATTTCACTCTTCACTTCTGTGGTCACCTGTGATTTGGATCCTCCTCTGCCTCCACCACCAGCAGCCATCTGCATGCACCCAGTGCAATGTTTCTGCACCAACACCAGAAATTCTGCATGACCCCTTCCCCCCACAGAGAATAAAAATGGTTCCTCCCCCTTGAACAATGGTAGGTTAGGTCTGGTGAGGTCAGACATACGGAGAAAAGACCTTGAAAGTCACCCTTTTAACCTTGACTCGCATGATAAACCTCCAGGTTTGGTCTTTGCTTGGTGAGGCTACTTAGAAAAATAGGTTCCACATTTATAGAAGTATTGGTTCTAGTTTTTCTGCAGGAGCTTTGATTTAAGAAAGAAAAATTCTAGACTCTCTTTTCCTTTGAAAAGATTCAGGCCACAATCAAGGTACCCCTTTTGCCCTTCTCTGCCCCACTTAGCTCTCTTCCTCCTTCCTTCCTCAGAGAAAATTGGCCACATAGGTGCAGGTGGGAAGTTAGTGGATTACAGAAAGTGGGTGATCCTTTCCCCTTGAACTTGTGAGCCATGCTAGCCTTCTCTACTTTCTCCACATGGCTGTGTCTCCTGAGATTGTCAAGACCAGATTCATATTTACCAAGGGGGTCATTGATCTCTCTGGAGTGAGACAGGATCTCCCTCCAGGCCCGCCGGTCCTAGCAAATGCACAGGTACAACGGCTCTTGAACAGCATTTCTGCTAGAATGAGAATTCTGGCGTTCCATCCTCAAAGATGGGACATGGGTCACCTGTCGTTTCCCAGCACCCAGGCACTGTGTCCACTGTGAGCCTGTTATGCCTGAGGCGCGAGTCCCCAGAGACCGAAGCAAGTACATAAGGGTCTTTATTACAAGCTCAAGCAGGGGCTCACCCGTCAACCAGCGCAGGGGCAGCAGAGTGAAGCCCCGAACAATAGCAAGCAGGGTTTTTATGGGGTAAGGGACAGGGGTGTTACCGTGCACACGTTGTACCCATAGCATCATCACATAAGCACCAATCATAATTGTACAGCACCCATGGCAACAGTTTTGACCATTCAGTATCTGTGAGGTGTTCGTTACTTTTGGCGGGACCCAATCATGACCTTTGAGAATCCTTTGAAAATTACCAATTATGAGGTGAGTTTAAAGGGCCCACAGGGGGTTCAGGCAAGTAGTTATCTATAGTCCCCAAACCCTGACTCAGACCACAGGAGTGTTTCTCCTATCTTTCTTAGCTTCTTTTCATTGGCTGACCTGAGGGTGGTCCGAGGGAGGCTTCAGCTGAAGTTTTTCCTGGAACTGGGGCTACGTGCAGCCCGAGGTTGCTCTGAATGGGGGCCTTAAACTCAAAATGGCTTTACTTAGGCTCTTCAAGCCCTCTGTGGGCGATGGCAACTGACAAGCTGACTCTCTCTGCAGAGGTCAGATGGCTCATATCTGTTTGGTGACACCTCGATTTTTCTTTCTTTTTTTTTTTCTTTAATCTTGCCTTCTAGGAAACAGCACAGAGGGGCCTACTACTGAGCCTGTGTCCCTTAGTTCCTTCTCTCCAATGAGCCTCCAGTCCCAGGGGCTGCTGTGAGGAAGGTGCCTCTGGGCCAGGAAGCTGAGGAGCTGAGAGCAAGGAGCTCGGAGGAGAGCTCGCCCCTGCCCTGCATGGTGCTCAGGGCTCCAGCCTGCTCCTCTGTGCTGGCCTGTCTCACTGGGGGGGCTCTGCTTCAGAGACCAGCAGCCATGTCACCAGAGCATGAGAAAAGCCGAGCATCTGACCAGTGGTAGCCTGGACTGGCTGCCTCGTGCAGCAGCCACGGGTCCCCTGGAGGAGTTGGAAGAACCCAGGTGACCTAAAGCAAACAAGGCTAGTCTACCCCGAGTTTCAACCCGGAAGAGGTCAGAGCTGCTCTGGAACATAAATCACCCAAGTGAGAAGGCCCAGATGAAGGCGTGGCCTTAGAGCCACTCCTTCCGGCTCTCTTGGGATCCTCGCAACCCGGATTACCCTGACAGCCTCCAGCCGACCACAAGGCACTGCAAAGCAGCATGTTTTTCTTCTCCTGTTTTTTCCTACTCAGTGGAGAGAAAGACGGGCCCCCAGCATGCAGCCTGTCGGAGGAGTGGTGCACAGCAAACGTTTAAGGAAAACGGAACACACAAACCTGAGGGCTTGTGCTGTGAGCTGCCGGAAGGTACAGCAGCAGGGAGGGAGTGGGGGAGGGGCGCATCCCAAAAGGTAGGAGGGGCCCTTTATAAAGTTTCTTCTGGGACACCTACCTGCCCGCCGTTTTCTTGTTCTGCTAGGCAAGTCTCACGTTTCCTCGTGCTTTAATCCGTAACTGATTCAACGACTCTCTAGTCCACGGAGGCTGCTTTATATAAGGGTGAGCACTTGGCTTTGCAAGGCTTCCGGGGCGCCCTATGCGTCAGAGGCCTGCAGGCGTCATAGAGTCTGACTGGTTTTCAGCAGGTGGCTGGAATGCCTTGAGGAAAGGAATCCTTTTCCTAATTTAGACCGGAACTGGGCTGAGACTCCGGGGCCAAGACATTCCTGTCCTGACCAGAGCCACCCAGAGCCTCTTGGCTGGACTCACCTGGGCTTAGATTCTCACCTCCGGCGCAGTCAGGGTCAGGCCGCGTCATCCAGAAGCGATACCTTTGGCTTCTTGTCCCTTCCCTGCCATCCCAACCGGCCACGCAGACCTCTGGCCCCCTTGTAACCCTGGACTCTTGGCCTCTTGACATTTTCGACTAACCATACAGATACCATTTTTCTCTTCTTTGAACAATTTTGAAATGTGAGGCCAAAGGCATACATTCATATAGGCTTCTTAAAGTGTGACTATAATATAGTTGCTTAGAGCACGAGCTTTGACTGAGACAGGCATGATGGTGGGTCCGGCTGTACGACCTTAAGCGAGTCCTGCCATCAACATTTTATGGATTGTCCAATCCATTCATTCCTCTAATTAGTTATTTCCTCAAAATATTTATTTATGTTTTTTAAATTATTTTTTATTTATTTCTGAGAGAGAGAGAGACAGCATGAGCAGGGCAGGGTCAGAGAGAGAAGGAGACACAGAATCTGAAACAGGCTCCAGGCTCTGAGCTGGCAGTCAGCACAGAGCCCACGGCGGGGCTTGAACCCATGAACCATGAGATCATGACCTGAGCCGAAGTCGGACACTTAGCTGACTGAACCACCCAGGGGCCCCTCTCAAAATATTTATTGAGTCCTTAACCCTGTGCCAGACATTGGGTAGTTCTGGCCTCTGCTCTCACGGAACTTGCAGGTCCCTGGAGGAAGGCAGATCTTAGATAGACACTGACGCTGATCATTCTACACGACATTGGTCAGGTCTCTGAAGGGACTACAGGGAGTGGCAGGGACATACAACAGGAGGGCTAGTGATTCTGGTGAGGAAAGGAGGGCCGTGGCTTGGAGAATGAAAAGGAACGAACCTGGCAAATATGAGGATGCAGTCCAGCCGCAGAGGGCCGTGTAGGCAAAGATCCGGGGACAGGACATTCTGTGAGAGACCAGTGTAGTTGGATATGAAGTAATGAGCAAGGGAAGCCCGTCCGGAGACGAGGCTGGAGGTGGGGGGCTGATCATGCCTGGATTCACACAGGTGATGAGAACTTTGCACTTTGACCTGAGACTACAGAAAGAGTCTCAGGGGGTAGGGGACACGATCAAACCTAGTTTTAATGTTTAATAAAGGCTTGGTTCTGTCTAATGTGAGGAAGCTAAACTAGAATGGGGACAAGACTCCATGGAGAGAGGAGAAGACCTAACGCGTGTTAGGTTGCCCTGCGGTTTCGCAGAACAACTAGTTAATTTCCGAGCTCTATTCCCTCTCCTTGGGACCTGTTTACTCCGTAGCTCCTCTCTGTTCTCTGCAATGCAGCCTGCCAGGAATTTTCTGTTTCTCCTCTGGATGTCCTCCGTGTTCTACTGGGATTCTACACCCCTCCACTAAGCCCATGAATTATTAAAAGCAATTTGTTTTCCGAGAGATGGTGTTTGGTATCAATGCAGGTTTTTGTGAAGTACAAGGCAGCCAGACCAGTGCCCGCAGCTCACTATCTATGGGGCCCAGGGCCCAGGCCAGGTGACAGCAGTCTGAAAAATCACGGCTGTGTGTCTCTGAACGGGAGGCAGAGACAGCTGACTCACCTGCCCGGTGCATCGTCATGCCAGAAGCTGCATCAGGCCCGCTGCCGGCACTGTGCTTGCACCCCTGACCCCAGCAGCGGCCAGGGTCCCCCCCTACTCTTCACACTTGCCCAGGGCGGTGCAGAAAGGCCAGCAGTGTTTTCCTCAGGAACCTGAGATCATTTATACATGCGTTCGAAGTGGGAGACCGGGAGTGCCCAGGAGACACAGAGCTCACATCAGGGGCTGTGGGGGGCTCTCGGCCACCTCCTTGGGGGTCAGCCTACTTCTCCCACTGCCCTCTGTCCCCACGCCCAGTGGCTCCTTGATTTCTTCTGCTGTTAAGTCTCTGCCTACCAACTGGGAAAACTGCTCATGACATTTAGAAAAGATAAATCTCCCAGTTCCCTCCAGGGATCAAGGCCACCCTAAATAAAGTTACTTGTTCTGCCGGTGTCTTTGATCCCCTTTTAACTCCCTTTTTAGGGTTGCGGGCAGGACTACCCAAGGTCTATTGATTTTGTTTGTGTTCATTGTTCCTCATAACTGAGCATTCTTAAGTATCCCTGGATAGAGTTCAGCTGAATAATAAAAGAGAGAAAGAGAGAGAGACTTCAAGATATTAAGAAATATTTGAGATCACATTTTTTTTTTTTTAAAGCATGGGTCTCCTGAAAAGGGAAGGGAACCAAAGGAGATATTAGAGATGTCCCACTAAACATGACGCTGGATGCAGAGACCTTTGTCATGTGGCTTCTGCGTGAGCCCAGGGCAGTGTATTTATGGCTGACCTGGGTCAGGTATGCCCACAACAGATACCCGAGGGGTCTTTGGGTACTGAAATCTTGGTTCAGCACCAGGGTCTTCGGAGCAGATGTCACTGCTACAAAGATGTCAGCTTCCTCAGAGAGAAAGGAGGATCCAGTAAAAATAAGCTAACACTTACATAACTCTTACCATGTGCTGTATATTAACTTCAAGTTAAGATTTGTAACTGTATGATGTAACTATTGTTAATACTTCCATTTCCCAAATGGGAAACTGAGGCACAGAGAGGTAACTTGTCTCGGGCAGACTGGCGCTAGAGCCCTGGCCACACTGGCTGGCCTTTGAGTAGCGCCTGACAAACTCCTGGCCAGATTCTGTCTTTCCCAGCTGCTCCCAGCCACAGACCCTGAGGCCCTCCCTCATGACAGAGTCTCAGCCCAGTTCATTTCCCAAGGCTGGCCTGACCAGGAATGTCCACAGCCTCAGTATCAAAGCCGGGAAGAGTATTATTCATGTTAGTAACAAAGGCAATTGTGACTAACGTTTATGGAGCACCTTGTACGTAGCAAGGCAGCGTTACTACGCTCTTAACAACAAATCCTCGTCTCGGGCGTACGAGACAGGTTTTGTTGTCACCCCGTTTTCAGAGCAGGAACATGAGGTGTGAAAAGAGAAGTAACTTGTCCATGGCCTTGGGACTGGTGGATGGTAGAACCTGACTCTGAAGCCGTGAGTCGCGTCATCATGCAGTGCTGCTCATGGCTTTCTACCGTAGAGGCGGTCACCTCTGTGTGTCATGGCTGGGGCAGGTCTTGGGTGGCAGATTAAATTCCTACTGTATGAGTACTTGTATGTCATGGAAGTGCTACTTAACCTCTTGGAACCTCAGTTTCTTCTTCTGTCACCTAGGTCTAATTCCACCTTCCTCACACTGGGTTTTTTGAGGTCAAAAGAGATAATGCTGGATCTCCTAAATTTTAGGCATTCATGTAGTGCCTTTATGATTTTTGACATTATTTTGCATTTTCCGTAAGTGGACTGAAAGAAAAATAAATATTAAAAAGCGATATTACTACTATAAATGGAAAGCCACACATAGACAAAAACTCAAAATTCATAATACCTGGGGTGCCTAGATGGCTTAGTCGGTTAAGCGACTGACTTCAGCTCAGGTTATGATCTCACGGTTCATGAGTTTGAGCCCTGAATTGGGCTCTCTGCTGTCAGCACGAGGCCTGCTTCAAATCCTGTCTCCCTCCCCTGCTCTTCTCTCAACCCACCCCTGCTCATACTATCTTTCTCTCTTAAAAATAAACATTTAAAGGTACTAAAAAAATTCCTAATTCCTAATGTAAAGAAAAATTTTGCATGTGTACTTTACAAGCGATCTGTACAATCAGCAGTACGTATGCCATATAAACATACCAGTACAAAATAGTATTTATAAAGTGCACAGGTCAGGGCATAGCACACAGGAAGTGGCATTAAATGGTACCCACCCTTCTCCCGCCCTTCTGCTTTCTCCCCGTCCTTTCTGCGCGCATTCTTGTCCCCGCCCCTGCCACGCCACCCCGGTCTGTTCCACTAGACCTCTGTCCTTGCTGCTGGAACTTGCACTACATTTTGCTAGGCTGAGGTGCCACGCAGTGAGATTCTTAACTACAGGCGGGGAGGAAAGAAGTCCAGGAGCTAGAAAATTCACAGATATCAAAGCAAGCGACGTCAGGCCTCTCCGCTTTTGGAAAGGGTACAAACTGGTGCATGGGAGAAATGTACTTAATGAAAAGAGATTGGGGAATAGCAGGAAATTAAATATCACATCAGGAATAGGATAAGAATCCCATTGCTCTTTGCCAAAGCCTTCAGTAAACAGCAGCTGCAGCGAAGAAAGGAACTTAGTTCCTACCCACGGTGTCTTTAATATTGCCGATTGTATGCAAAACCTGTCGGGGGGCTGCAGCCGGCACTGAGGGCATAGTAATTCTTCCTGCAAGGCGAAAAGAAGCAATATAGGCCAGATTGTTGTGGCAAGACTCTCCAATTATTTTGGTGGTTTACCGATGTTTTGGGGGGACGGGGATTAGAAGCATGGGCACAGAAGCGAGAGGCTAGAGTTCTGGCTTTTAATGAACTGGATTCAAGCCTGGTCTATGCTTTTACTAAGTATGCCATCTTAACCCAATTCCTGAATCTTAAATCTCAGTTTTAAAAATTTTAAAATATGAAAAAAAATAAATAAATAAAAAAATAAAAATTTTAAAATAGAGGTAACAATAACCGTCTCGCTCATCTCGTTGGTATTTGGAAAGGTCAAAGTAGATAACGTATGCGAAAGTTCTTTGCAAATTGAAAAAAACCCATCTGCATTTTTATTTTAAGAACGATAACATTGGTTGACCTGGAAGCCATGTTATCAAGGACAAGTGTAAGTAGTGGCTTCCAAGGGCGCAGTTATGTTAATTCTTTTTTTTTTTTTAATGTTTTATTTATTTCTAGGAGAGAGAGAGAGAGAGAGAGAGAGAGAGAGAGAGACAGCGTGAGCAGGGGAGGGTCAGAGAGAGAGGGAGTGACAGACTGAAACAGGCTCCAGGCTCTGAGCTGGCAGTCAGCACAGAGCCCGACGCGGGGCTCGAACCCACGAACCGCGAGATCATGACCTAAGCGAAAGTAGGACGCTTAACCGACTAAGCCACCCAGGCGCCCCTGTTATTTCTTAATTTTATTTCTCATTAAAGCTCTTCTTGCAACAGCATACCTGGCTTTGGGAAACTGGGTTGTATGAGTTGGTACTGATAAACTTGTGTCGAAATTCTGAAAATGCTATTCATGAAACAACTGGAAAAATCTCCTTTGGAACCTTTCATCCCATATTTGGCTTGAGGAAGATACTCACACTTACTATACAGGATATAAAATTCAAAAGATGTTTTAAATTGCGCTCACCTGTAGTCAGATTGGGCAATAAAGAAAGTAACAATGTCGTGCATGATGAGGCTTTAGGGATTGGGATCCTGAATGAGTTACAAATAAATTCAGTCCAGAATCAGGTCCTGGAAATAAGATTCAACTAATTTCAGGCAATTCAACTCTCATGGTGTGAATGGGTTAGGCACCTGTATTACAACAGTTATTAGTTACAACTCTGCGTCTTAAGGAGCTTACATTAAACTGGAACATTATTTCTAAGAACATGGAAACTTTGCAGGAAGAAAAAATTTGATAATGAGATGCTGACGTCACCCACTCTTGAGGCAAGATATTTCAGTCAGTGGCATCTCTCTAACCAGGATAGCAAATTGTACAATTTTCAGTTGAAGAAAAGAAGGGCACAGATTCCTTACTAAGTCCCAAAGTATTGGGACACAGGAAAGGATGTGCCAGCCCACAGATGTTTTGCACCTCCTAGATGGAATCATCACCAGGTGAAATATAAGACGAGTCGCTGTCTTTGGGCCTGGGGGCTGGGCTGACAGCTTGCCACAAAACACTTTCTACAGTGCTGGAAATGCATTTGCCCATTCAGTTAGCCTAAAGGTAGCTCAATGTCTATATACCAGGCACTTGGCTAGCCTCTATAGTGGCATAAATTTTCATGAGATACTACTTCCATTCTCAAGAAGTTTAGAGGCCGTGTAATTCTCACTCTTTTAGGTTAGGTTGCTTTCTAATGGTCTTAAGCAGATAAGCATTTTTTAAAAAATTAAGATGAAATTCACCTAACATAAAAACCATTTTAAAGTGAAAAATCCAGTGTTATTTAATACCTACACAATATTGTGCAACCACTACCTCTGTAAAATTCCAAAACATTTTTATGCTTCCAAAACAAAACTGCACACGCGTGAGCAGCCATTCCCCAGCTCCTCCTCATCCCAGCCCTAGGCAACCTCTGAGCTGCTTTCTGTCTCTATGGATTTACCTGTCCCAAATATTCACATAAGTGCAACCCTACACTATGTGACCTTCTGCGTCTGGCTTTTTTGGCTTAGCCTAATGTTTTCAAGGTTCATCCATGTTATTATAGCCTGCATCAGCACTTCATCCCTTTTTATGCCTGAGTAATATTCCATTGTGTGTTTACAACCCTGTTTATTCATTCATCTCTCGGTGAACACTTGGGTGCTTCTCCCTTTTGGCTATTGGGAATAGTGCTTCTATAAACATTCTTGTACAAGTATTTGTATGATCATTTGTTTTCAGTTCTTTTGGGTACACACCTAGGAGCGGAATTGCTGGGGCACATTGTAACTCTATGTTCAACTCATTGAGGAGCTGCCAGATTGTCTCCCACAGCAGCTGTACCATTTTACATTCCCAGCAGGAATGTACGAGGGTTCCAGTTCTCCACATCCTCACTGACACTTGTTCTTGTTGTTATTTTCCACATTTTTGATAATTGCTCTCTTAGTAGATGTGAGGTTGTATCTCATTGTGGATTTGATGTCCTTAATGGCCAACGATGTTGAGCATCTTTTCATGTGACATTAAGTATTTTACAAGATAACTAAGATACCTATGAGCGATGATGCCTGGTTATCGAAAGGCATTATCACTTTTGTCCCTTGGTGGGAGTGGGTCCTGAGGTCATGGAACAGAGAACCATTGAATGTTGATAGGAGGTGCAGGAGGAGGAGCTGGAGGGAGGGAAGGGCAGGCCTGGGGAACAGCCTGAGTTTGGTCAAGGGGATCAGTTGTATAAGAGCGTTTGGAAGAGGAGGCACCTAAGCAGCCAGGGGATGGATCAAGGGCTCTGTGTACTGGTGAGGTTGGAAGGATGGCAAAATTAGGTGAGGCTGGAAAAATATAATATCTTTGCTTTGTGATCTCAGAGAGAAAAGTGGGAATGGTCAGGACCAGCCCCCCTATTTTTTTTTTTTTATAATTTTTTTTTTAATGTTTTATTTATTTCTAGGAGAGAGAGAGAGACAGCATGAGCAGGGGAGGGTCAGAGAGAGAGGGAGTCACAGACTGAAACAGGCTCCAGGCTCTGAGCTGGCAGTCAGCACAGAGCCCGACGCGGGGCTCGAACCCACGAACCGCGAGATCATGACCCAAGCGAAAGTAGGACGCTTAACCGACTAAGCCACCCAGGCGCCCCCCAGCCCCCCTATTTCATCATTTCTCTAAGAGCAACTACTCCACTGATAAAGAAATGATCTCCCTGCTCAAGGATAAGAAGAGCCATGCACTTGTCATTAGGAAAACTGTATACCTTGGAGCATGAGAGAATAGCAACCCTCATCAGAGATAAGAGAGGTGAGAAGTGCTTTAAGAAAATCAAGTGTTCTCTCCAGACTATGAGGTGGTGCAAACCTCGTGTTTAAAATCACAGTTTTGGGGTGTGTAGAGTGAAATTTTTTCAGGGTTGTTTTCAAATGAAGGATTCTTGGCTACCGCTTTGGAATGTATAATGTTTTTTCATATTTAACTGCCATCTCACACTTAGCAAAAAACCCAGTCTTTTTTTTTTTTTTTTTTTTTTACAAATAGTTTATTGTCAAATCAGTTTCCACATAACACTCAGTGCTCATCCCCAAAGTGCCCTCCTCCATGCCCATCCCCCCTCCCTCCCACATCCATCAGTCCTCAGTTTTTGTCAGCATTCAAGAGTCTCTCATGGTTTGCCTCTCTCCTTTTCCCCCACCATTTCCGCCCTTCTTCTCCCCCTTGTTCCTCCATCAAGTTCCTCCTAATCCTCCTATACGTGCAAACATATGATATTTGTCCTTCTCTGCCTGACTTATTTCGCTCAGCATAACACCCTCAAGGTCCATCCATGTTGCTACACATGGCCAGATTTCATGGTTTCTCATTGCCATGTAGTATTCCATGGTCTAGATAAACCACATCTTGATCCATTCATCTGTTGATGGACACTTAGGCTCTTTCCATGTTTTGGCTATTGTTGAGAGTGCTGCTATGAACATTGGGGTCCATGTGCTCCTATGCCTCAGCATTTCTGTATCCCTTGGGTAAATTCCTAGCAGTGCTATTGCAGGGTCATAGGGGAGTTCTATTGTTAGTTTCCTGAGGAACCTCCACACTGTTTTCCAGAGGGGCTGTACCAGTTTACATTGCCACCAACAGTGTAGGAGGGTGCCCATTTCTCCACATCCTCGCCAGCATCTCGAGTTCTCTGATTTGCTCATTTTAGCCACTCTGACTGGCGTGAGGTGGTATCTCAGTGTGGTTTTGATTTGTATTTCCCTGATGAGGAGGGATGCTGAGCATCGTTTCATGTGTCTGTTGGCCATCTGGATGTCCTCTTTGGAGAAGTGTCTGTTCATGTCTTCTGCCCATTTCTTCACTGGGTTGTTTGTTTTTCGGGCGTGTAGTTTGGTGAGTTCCTTATAGATTCTGGATATGAACCCTTTATCTGATATGTCATTTGCAACTATCTTTTCCCATTCCGTTGGTTGCCTATTAGTTTTCTGGGTTGTTTCCTTGGCTGTGCAGAAGCTCAAAAAACCCAGTCTTAATAAGAGAATTGTTTTGGAGCCAATTTCTAGAAATAGAATTTAAACTTTTTTTTTCCTTTAAGTTTATTTATTTATTTTGAGAGAGAGAGAGAGAGAGAGTGCACGTGCACACTTGGGTGGGGAAGGGGCATAGAGAGAGAGTCCCCAGTAAGGGCCTCTGATGTGGGGCTCCATCTCCCAAACAGTGAGGTCATGTCCTAAGCCAAAATCAGGAGTCGGTCGCTCACCCAAGTGCCCCAAATTTAATTTTTCTTAAGGGATACTTCCACATAATGGATAATAATACTGAGCCTTGACATGGGAGAGCCGGACTTCACCTCTATTCTATTCACACCCCTCCCGCCTCTGCAGCAAAGGAGAACCACACTAAGTGCTGTGGAGTATTGTCTGATAATGGCTGTCACAGTTGGGATGCCTGTCTTCTGCGGCTGGTTTTCACCCTCATCACTCTGCTGCAACTGCTCTCCCAAAAGGGAATGATGTCTTCCCAAGTGCCAGATCCAGTAGCCTTTTCTTTGTCCTTACTTAACCTGTTTAACCTAGTGACTCTTTATCGATCACTTTCCATATAGCTTGCATGTTGCTAAGCACTTTACGTATTTGTAGTGTGGTTGGAAATTTAACTCACTGTGTAACTTGATTGTGTAGAGAAAAATATAATATCTTTACTTTGTCTCTAAGAAAAGATAAAATTATTTTGTCTCTTCTTCTCAAGCTCCAACCCACTGGGGAAAATTATTTAACTGTCCAATCCAGTCCCAAGCTTAGTCTAATCCTATAAATTAAATTGCTCCCTTAGGTAGCATTGAGTCTGTATTGGATAAAAACATTCAACTTCTCAGAAAGCCTCCCTCCCTCACTGCTTTTGTCCTAAAACATTGTTTAGGTATATGCAGGGAGAGGGCAGCTTTCCATCACCCTAGGGCAACATGGAAGAATCAGCTGGTCCTTAGGGGTGATGTCCTTTTCTCTTCTGGTCTCTAGACCTCGTCTCTTGTCCTGGGTGTTGCTTACTCTGCTGACAAAGATGGCTAATGTTGGTGGCTGTTCTTGACCGGGCAGACTGTGGTCCTGCTCCTTGGATGACTTAGCTTCCCCTCCACTACAGCTGATGGAGCTGATGGAGGAATTCCTTTGAGATCTAGCTGTAACCTTCATTTGGCCCCAGCTCAGGAGATCTGCTTTGGAGTCTTCCACCATTGTCATGGTGGTGAATCGCTATCTGGATAGCTTCCAAGTCAGAATCTCGGCTATAGTGGAAACCTACGAAACCATCATGAAAACACCCGACAGCTGGGGAAAGCTAAATCTTTTCCTTAGTGTTACCTTCATTTATCTGATGTAGCTCCCCACTCTCAGGGGAGAGGAGTGGTGAAGCGTGCATCTCCACGCTTTGCTCTGCTACTTCCTCCTAGCTTGCTCTTCCCGCAGTCCTCTGGGGCTGGACTGGAGTTGACTTTCTCTCTTTCTTGATCTAATGTGGACATCATTTATACAAACTGCTAAGGTCTAGCCCTGAACCTGCCCACAGATCTACTGTCATACCACAGAATCCTACTTTTGAACATCAGAGGTTGAATGTTATCTCAGTCTTTCTTTTGCCTTCTGTCACAAATTCTCATCTGTAACAAATCCCAACCAGTCAAATGACTTGGGCACCCTAGGGTCTTACCACTAAAAGTGTGGTGTACACAGCAGCAGCAGCATTTGCAGCCAAACGTGTTAGGAGTGTTGAATCTAGCCTGGCCTGGGCTCCACCCAGTTCTATTGAAGAAGAACTTGCATTTTAACACAATCAAGTGGTAAGTTGAGCTTAAAAGAAGCAGTGGACTAAGACAAAGGTCATGTTATCAAAGAGAAAAGAGAAAAAGATCTTAATAAATTCAAAACATCTTCCCTGTTGCACATATATCATTTAATCTCATGTAATCTCAACATCTCATCTCATTAATCATCTCATTTAATCACAACAGTCCTGTGAATGGACATAATTCTCTCCATTTACAACTGGGCAAATGGGATCAGGAGAGTTAGGTGAAGTGCTGATGACCTCATAGCCAGTGAGGATGGTCTGAATTTTTGTCCATACTCCTCTTCAAGTTTTATCCTTCCTTGTGACTAAACACTACCTTATATCTTACCTCTGTGCTTTTCTCTCTCTCTGCTTGAGGATTTCCTGGGCATTTGTCTTTGGTGTCTAGGTTTTCTTGGAACTGAACTGTTTGCCTGGATTTCTGACCCATGCCTCCCTGTGTTCTAGGCTGTATCTCTAATCTGTAAATATTCATATCTTTTTGTACCATTCTAGAGTGAATGTTGTACAGTCTTCTATACTCTTACTTTACAATGGCATGGAGAATATCAATGAAGAAGATGGGTCTTCAGTTGGGCTTCAAAGGTGGGTCTTAGTTGCAAAGTGGACAGAGTATTACAGATGAAAATCTGTAAAATGGTTCAGAAGTAAGAATGTGCAGGTGATATTGGGGAGACAATAATTTATTCCTTATGCTTAGCTCGTATCTGATGTGATAATGCGTTACTCTGGATTTGCCTCAGGTGCCCTTCTTTACCCTTTATTGCATGCCTGGCTGTTGATCACATCCTGTCCAGAGCTTCGGTTTTAGTGTATTCCTGGTTCTCAGAGTCCCAGCTTCTCACCTCTGAATTCCTGCATTTACTATCACCATATTCCCTGAGGAATAGCCAAACCACTAATTTTTTTTGATGTCTTTTCTCTTGTTCTGTTCTTTCAATTCTGGTGATCCCTACTATAATTTGGGTTCATGAATTTGATTATTTATGAGAATCTAGTATGTGATCTCTCTGTCTCCTGATTTTTTCATCTCTAATCTGAACTAACCCAGGGAAACCCCTGACTAGTTCAGGGTGTCTACGTTTCAAAAGTGGGTAAAATATGTATTCATTTTCTACTCTCAAGTTATCAATTTTTCACTACCAAATATAAGGATATAGCTCAGTTCCTTAATGTAACACATTTAAGGTTTTCCCAAACCTCACTTCACTGCGTCATGTCTTATTGTACCCCAATGTGGTCTCTCCTTTTAAGATAGACTGGTTTGAACATTGTCCCCTCAACATTTCATGTGTGTGCCTGCTTATAGACCCCCTTTTTTCCATTGGAATTCTCTCCTAGAATGCCTCTCCATTTATCCAAATCATACCCATCTTTTTAAGGCTCGATAGAGGACTTACTTCTCCTTGTCATCCCACAGCACAGATCCAGAAGATTGCTCAACATTAAGAGGCTAGAGCAGAATTTCCTAGTCATGGCACTATTTACATGTTGGAATAAATAATTCTTTGTTGTAGGAGACTGTCCTATACATTATGGGATGTTCAGCAGTCTCCTTGACCTACTCAGTGCATTTTAGTAGCATGTTCTCCCTCTATTTTGACAACCAAAACTATCCCAGACCTTGCCAGATGTCCCTTGGGGGAAGGAGAAACTCAAAATTGTCCCCATTGAGAACCCTTGGTCTAATGTAATGAAAGATCTGAACCAGTGGGGCTGTCAATATTTGCGGAAAGGTTAGACGGTGGGAGTTATTTTCTGAGACACAGAAATCATGTCACAGGATGTCTTCTATCCTATTTAGAATATTGATTTGGAGGACATCATTTCACAACTATATTCTGTATGAGCTTCAGAATTAATCTCTGTCACCTTATCCCCTCTGTGTGGCTGTAACAGCCTTTGGAAAGAAAAATACATTTGATCTGTGCCTATGTCTAGCTGGTAGTTTCATTATCATGTTTTTTAAGCTTAAAAATGGTCCTTCTTTTTGCCTGTGAAACTACCAAAAGAAAAGGTGAAATGAATATGCCCAATATTCTTTGGAGAGTATCTCTTTAGTATGGGATTTTAAAATAAAAAAGGAGAAGGTTTAAATCAAGGTCTGTCTTCAGTATGTCTGTAATTCAGAGAGTCAGTAAAGAATGAAATTGAAACTTAACATAGAGATCTTTGCAGAGATGCTTTCATAGTTCCCAACATTTTTTTCAAGTACACATACTGCTGACTTAACCCAAACTTATTTCTAGGTCTATTTTTAATATTAAGAATTGACTTTAATACCATTACTTTCAAAATCATAGTCCTTATTTTAAGTTGGAATTTTGTCTTCCTCAAGCTAGTGTGAAGCATTTGGAATATAGGGATGAATTAGCAATTTTTTGGATTGTATGGAAGCTTGTACAGTTGGTTTACATCTCTGGAAGAAACATGATATGTGGAAATGGCAAAGTATTGGCAATAACAGTAAATGAGAAACCACCTGAACTGTAAGGGATCCAGACCCTACAGCTGTGTGGATAGATCTACTGCTTCACTAACACCTATCCTTAGTCTTTCTTTCTTGTATGGACTCTAAGAAGGCTAAGACTTTTGTAAATGAGAAAACTAGGGCTCCTTCCCAAGGGAGGCTACTGATGGTTGAGACTGGGGGATGGGTGTGAACTGTGCGCCTTGGCTCCCTTCTCTCTTTCCAAAGTACCTCTTACTGGAGAGTGCTCTTCTGGGAGGTTGTGGTCCTGCGGTTTGGGGTTGATAATTCAGTGCACGGGAGAAAGTGTTCAAAACCCAACTGTGACTGCAGATCCAAGCCCTCTTCCCCATATCAGTGATGACGCTGATCGGTGATAGAGCTGCCATGTTGATCCTCCAACATTCTTCTGCATCTTTTTCTTACTTGGTTCAAACGTCAGAAAAGAAAAAGGGGTGATTGATTATCAGCCTCAAACTTTCTGTCAACTCTCAGACAATATTACAAATACTATCAAGTGACAGCTCTGCTACTGGTTACCTGTAAGGGAGCCTTTAGGGAGAACCTGGCTCCATCAAGGGACAAACAACCTTTTCCTTCTGTGTACGAGCACGTGACAAGTGCTAAGAATTATTCATCCCTTCTGTCCTTCTGTCCAGGATTTCCTGCCATATACTTGCTGTAACAAAGTCGGCCTAAATGACTAAATGTTCAAATCCAGACACGCAGTAGTCCCTCAGTGCAGGGAGAGTGAACTATGGGTGCCATTTAGTATGCGCTTGCTTCTGATGTGTGGGACATACGTATATGGTTTGTTCTTTTATGCAGTGCACAACTTCATGTCCTGGAAGGATTTTTGGTGACATCTGGGTTTTGCAGATGAGGAAGCTGAGCCCAGAGGGAATAATGTTTCAAAGTTCACTAAACACTGTCCACCCTCCCCATTACCCCTTCCCCTGCAACCAGTTAACAGGGAGCAGAGGCTGGCCGAGAGCCTGTCTCACGCTCTTTCCACAGCTTTAAAAACTGTTCTCATAAGAACAAACAGTGTTCAAATAGTCCTTGGAGATTATTTAGGCATTGTGAAAAGCAATTTAAAAAATACCTTCCTCACCTTACAAAAGTAACATGCTTCACTTTGAAGAGTTTAGAAAGCACAGATAAAATAAAAGGAGAAAGTAAATAAAACCCACCATCTCTGCACACTGAGGCAACCACTATAAATATTTTCATGTGCATCCTTTCAGTTTTTTAATGTATACAGATACAAATATCCACCTACAAAATACATTAAAATAGAGTCGTACTACATATACTGTTTTGCAACCCACTCTTCCTTTCACGTAACCATGTATTTTAGAAATCTTTTTGTCATTAAATATTATTTTCACAACATTATTTCTACCATTTCTATGGTGTTCCATCAGGTGGGTGTAATTAATTCCCCACATGTTGAATGTTTACATTCTTTCCAGTGATGGGCTGTAATAAACAACAGCGTGACAAACGTCCTTGTAGAAAAGTCTCTACACACTTGTCTTTACTACACAGATGAGAAAAGTGAGGTCAGGGAGGCATAGTGATTGTACTTGCGTGAGTTCACAGGACTGTGAAAGCCAAGTTTACCGACTCCAGATCCTGTGCTTATTTCACTCTGTCACAGTTGCCCTCTGCCTTTCCAGGACAGACCCTGAGGGTTAGTCCCTCCTCTGGGTCCTAGCGTATTAGCCTGGTTCCTTCATTTGCTCACTAAATTTTTACTGAGCATCCTCTGTGTGCCAAGAACTGGTTCTATCCCTGGTGGGGGACGGTGAACCAGACAGTGGGATCTTTGCCGTCATGCAGGTATTAGTCCAGTGAGGAAGACAGAGAATGAAGGAACGTGTTCATAAACAAGACAATCTCAGATACTGGTAAGTGTACTCAAGCAGATTTATTCATTTTAACAAGGATGTGTATTTGAGAATGATGGATTGGAGGGTGAGTGGGTGTCATTGGTGCATTTACTGGGTTTGTGTGCCCATCCCCTGCTTCTGAGTGCATGTGACCTCACATAGGACATACATGGGATTGTGTTCAAATGTCTGCCTTTGGGCTGCTGGAGCCCCTGCATGGGCCGGTACAGGAGCTGGGAGTGCCTAGGAGTTTATGTCCATGTTCCCTCCTCAGCCTTACCAATGACTGACTGGTGCGGGAGTGTGAAAGACCAGCTCCCTTGCAATGAGTCCAGACAGACTCTCAGGCCAGAGCTTACCCCAGAGCTCCTGTGCGATCAGGACAAGCCGAGGTCTTTGCCTCAACTCACACCCTGTCGTGGCTTCTTCTAATGTCTTTTTCTGTGTCCCTCACTCCCTTCCTGGTTTCCCCAGGGGGGTATGTCCTTACTAAATTACCCGCATGTGAATCCTCGTCCCTTCTGGAAAACTTTAGCCAAGAAGTGGAGATGGCTCACTTAGATTGGTGAGCAGAGAAGGCCTCCCTAAGGAAATACCATGTGCACCAAGACCCACGTGACCAGAAGAAGCCAGTCATGACAAGACGTAAAGGCCATGAGGTGGGAATGAGCTTTGAGGGTTGGAGGAACAAAGGAGGACAGTGTCACTTCAGAGTGACTGAGGGGGCGACTGGGGGGGAGAAGCACCCCCTTCTGTGGGATTCAGAGCTGGAAGCTGGGCCAGAAACTTGATACCAACTTTCACAGTGCCACTCAGTGGAGGCAGGAGTTAGGGTTGGTCTTGCAACCTTTCTTCCCCCAGCACTCCAGCACAATCTGTGGAATAGGGCCTAAAACCAAGAAAAGCTTATCTGAAAGCTTATTGACACTGAAGAACAGGGAAGCCAGCTTGTGTGTTTCTGCAACAGTGCTTGAACAGCATCTTCGTTGCTTAAGAGTCGCTTGCAATGATCAAATATATCCAACGATTAGAGGGTCACAGAGATCCTGGGAGAATCTGGCTCCATTTCTGTGCATATTTGGGGCTTTAATCAGAGAAAGGTCTCCCTGCAGTGCCTGGTAAGAGATTGGTATAATAATCATTTCCACATCTTGGGAATCCGCTCATTTTAAGCGTGATTGTGTGCCAAGATACTTCATGAAATATTTGAATGTGACCCTGGCCAGGGCAGTGAGAAAGCAGACGAGAGTCTGGGTGTCCCTGGTAGGAAAACCTTGCTTAGGCGAATGTTTGCATTCTCCAAGTGGATCCACCTGTAACTCTGGGTGCACGACAGCTCCCTACTTGGGTGTCTTGGGTGGGGAAGAGGAAATGCCTTTCTAAATGAAAATCAGGAAGGAAGTAGGCCTTTTTTCTTGAGCCTCACTGGGAATTGCTTAATAATGACACTGAAGCCTTACTGCGTGGAGCCCAGATCACCTGCAACTTGGCCATGAAGGCTCCCACCTGTTAAATTGATCCTTGTTTATTTTTCATTTTTTTATTTTTGTCAGAACGAATCAGTGGCCCGTCATCATTCACGCTATTGGACTTTGATTTCAATTTATAGATATAAAAAAATCATATAGATGGAGACTGAAGGCAAGCTCTTGTGACTAGGACAAAGTATCATGCTCTTTAACAAACTTATCTTGCTTAAATTGTTATGGTGTTTTAATTATATTTTCATGCCAAGATTTTTTTGTTTGGCTTCAGGTGCACTCAATGAGAGATAATTGGTACACTCTCCTTCTGATTCATGTTATGCTTTGTATTTAATGCCATTTTAAAAGGAAGATTTTCATTGATTATTGAGGCCTAACATCCCGTAAGTTTTTTCTCTCCATTTGGTTCTATTTCATTTTGTCAATATTTGTGTTAAGCAATCTGCATTGATTTCAACAAGGAAATGCTATCTGGTGACCTTTCACAAATAAATGGCGAGGTGCCAGAGCAGAAAGGAATCTTCTGCCAACCCCTCTTGGCTGACTTAGCCGCTCAACAGACTGGCTTCCGTGTTGTTTTCTTATTTCCGATAGGAGAAAAAGCAGCATATAAGACAGGGGCCTCACTGATGAACAAGGAGACCAAGTAACTCGCTTTGGTCACTCCACAGCTTAGGGGCTCTCTGTTGTGAGTAACGTGCTACCCAACAACTTGTGGGGTCTTTGCACAAGATAGCAAACTTACTGCGCTCGGCCCCAAAAGTAAATAGGAGGGAACTTCATTTTCCCGACCTGTAGGACAATACGGACTTGCCATTTTCCCATGGTAGGGAGGAAGGAAGATGCACTGAGTCAGAGGTCAGAGCCTCCCTTTAATTGACAACCATGATTTTCTCATCAGTTGTGAGTTCTATGCATTTTATTAGAATTGTAGACGGAGATAAATCAAGCTGAGGGCATGTCTGGAGGGGAGAAATAGGCAGGAAGGGAGTGACAAGCGAAGGCTGGTCATGGGGGCCTCCTAGTGCAGGACCCATACCAGAAAGCAAGAGATAATTTTTGCCACCCAGAAGCCTGGTTCAGGCCCACCGATGGCATCATTCTCTAGACTTACCCATGAACTATATTCTTCTTCCTTTATCTCCTTTATTTTTTCTCTCTTACTCATGTAAGAGAAGAGAAACTGTACAGAAGATGGGAATTCTGAATCACACCTTTCATGGCACTGGCTCTTGCTGCATACTTTTTGGTTGTCACTCTTTGGGGAAGGTATATACGTTGTGATAAAATAATCGCTGTGGCAAAGAAACCTTGGCAGCCCTTTTGCATCTTGGGAATTCTAAACCTTCATTCCTAAAGATTGTTCTTTTATGATTATAAAATAAATTCATGCTAATGGAAAACATGTCAAATAGAAAGACAAAAAGTGAAAAAAAAATCCGTCTCACCGCCCCCACCCACATTATTATCTCCTCAAAGTAATCATAGCCAAGTTTCTTTCCTAAGTTTTGTACATACATATTTTCGAGTACATATATTTGAATTTTTTTAGACAAATGGGATTGTACTTTACACAGTATTTAGTGACTTGATTTTTCACAATTGTAGTTTTGAGATCTTTCCATACCCATTCATACAAATATATAGGTAGGATGGTCTTATACTCTGTTCTAACAAATGCATTTGTTGAGTGGCAGGGTGTGTTATTAATAATTCAATGGGAGGGGGAGCTGGGTGGCTCAGTCAGTTAAGTGTCTGACTTCAGTTTAGGTTGTGATCTTGCAGTTCATGAGTTTGAGGCCTGCATTGGGCTCTGTGCTGACAGCTCAGAGCCTGGAGTCTGCTTCGGATTCTATGTCTCCCTCTCTCCCTGCCCCTCCTCGACTTGCCCTTTGTCTCTCTCTCAAAAATAAACATTTAAAAATTTTTTTAAAAATTCAGTGGGAGAATAGGTATGAACTGCAAGTGTTCTGGGTGAATTAGAACATTTGGTCACATTACCTTTGGCTTGAAGCAGATTATTAGTTTGTCTGGAAATTGCAATGTTTTGAGAGGGGATACCCAATAGAGAATAGGAACTAGAGATAGTCTTATAAAAACAGTGGAAAGATTTGGTTAAACAGCTAGCCTTGCCAGCTCTGGAAAGTTGGCATTACAATTTCTGTCTTTGAGTTATATGAACGGGAAACCAGAGCAGGGGGTGTTATAAGGAGGATATATTCCTCATAAAAGATATGAATGATTTAACACTGTCAGCAAGGCAGTGAGATGGACCAGAGAATGAACAAGATCTCCTTCAAGAACACAGGGGACTTGCAAAAGTAAATGAGCAGATTTGGGGATTTTGCTGACCCAATTCCTTTATAACTTGAAGTCTGCTCTGTAGATGGTTGTTAACTTCTCATACCTCCCTAAAGCGTTTTGTACACACTGGTGGTGGCGGGGGGGGGGGGGGGGGGGGGGATGGGCAGGAGTGGCGATGGGAAAGATGAACACTGGCTGCGTTATTCTAAGCTTGAACAATTTCCTTAGGGCATTTTTGGTCCTCTGTTGAGTTGTGCTTTGTGCTTCATTCAATGTAAAGGAGCTTGGGGTGTTTTCTCTGATAGAGACACATCTGTGAGGTATTTGGTGACTAGAGATTGGAGGAACCACAGATCTCTAGCTATTGGAGCGCTTGTGAGCAGGGCAACCTGGACATAACGTTCAAAGAGCATGCCAATGTCTGTTCGATGCAGCGGTTCGTTTTCTCCCCTCAGTCACATGGGAAAAACTGATTTCATTTTTACGTGACTTGCACTTACGCTTTCTCCATTCTAATAGGATATTCTCCAACCTCACATCACCAAGCCAGCAGGCTGTCACATCTGCATGCACCCTCTAGAGAATCTCTCTAGGTCCGCGTCCTTCCTTTCCATTTGATCTTCATCAGACAATAATTTTGTTGAAGTCTATTAGAAATCCTCCTTTAACGCTATACATAGAAGGGGATGAATTGAAATATAAAAAATTCAGAATTCAAGTATGATGTTGTAAGAAGTATGGGATAAAAACTTTGAAAAGTTATTTTTCTCATCTCTGGGTAACGAACGAGATACACATGTCAAATGACTGTCCATGAAATTGGGCACCACCAATGTGATGTACTAGAAGAACTGGACTGGGCATCAAGTGGACCCAAGTTCTGCCTCTGGTTCTGACACTGATTCATTGTGTGACCTTGAATCCTTGGGCTTCAGTGCCCTCCAGTGTAATATGACAGCAGGGGAAACAATTGGTTTCTAGGATTCTCTTCATGTCTAACGTCATCTATGCTTTTGTTACTTTGTTTTCTTACAAAGTGAAAAATCACAAAAATATTTTTCTTGACTTTACAGTTTTCTTAATCCTCCCCCCCACCCCCCCCATTACGACTTCAGAGTTTCCCTGAGGGAGGCATTATTTTGAGTCCATCAGTCTTCCTTTCTCCAGGGTCTTGACTGACAGTGTTAGTCTTGAGGCATGAGCAGATTAGGAGACTGCCTTTTAAATCCAAGTATTTCCCACATTGGCCTCCTTCTGAAATCTGAAATTCCATCCTCAGGAATTTGTTTCCTGCAGATAAGTCACCTGCACTCTATTAATACACATATGTCCTGGGAGATGCAGCACATTAAGCTTGTCTCAGCTTAATTAGAACGTATTTATCTGGGTTTTCCCAGTGAGCTGAGTAACTGACCACAGCACCTCGGAGCAAGAGAGAGACGATGGGAATATTTTTATATGGCAGAGGAGTGAGTGATACATCAAAAATTGGGACAGTGCCTGGTGTTGCTACCTGGTGGGAGTCAGAGACCATGAGAAGCCAGGGAGGGAGGTGGATGGGAGGTTAATGGAACACTGGAGCGAGGAGTTGTGGGTGGCGGCGAACAAGGAAGTCAGGAGACACCAAGGGCTCCTAAGAACAAATTTGCCTCACAGTTTTCCTTACCCGGGGTCTGTCCATGCGAGTCTGTGTAAAACTAGTACCGTTCCTCCTTGCTCAATGAGCACTTGAGTGCAAAAAGGCAAAGGGGCGGGGTGGGGAGGGGGGAGAATCGCATTGTATTAACTTGTGACACTTTCTTGTGGCTTCTCCAGAAACTCTTTGTTTTCATTTCGCCTGAATTTCAGATCTATAATTAGAGACGAGAAGAAAATGTTCTGCACAGGGAGTTTTGCTAACACCACTGCTTTTGGAGAGGAAGTTTTTTTAGAGGTGAAGAATACGGGTAAACCTTCCCCCATCCCTTTATAAAACAGGCTCTTTCTTGAGATTCTAAGAATGGTAGGTTGCTGCAGTTACTTTTTAACAGGACTAGTTTCTGGTAAGAGGGAGAGAAAGAAAATCCCATTAGACTCTCTGTCAGTGTCGCAAGTGCCCACCCTGAAGCTTCCGTGACAGCGCAGGGTTGGAAGCCGGTGCCAGGAGACTCACTGTTCTTCAGGGTTATGCTGGCTGAGGGGGGTTTCATTTATTTGATGTGTGTCTTTGTTTCCTGCTGTTCTGACATTTTATAACATGTGGGTTTCTTCTGGAAAATGTCGATTATTATACAGTGTCTCTTCCCTCTTTAATAATTCATGTTTTTAACCTTACAAGCAACTCTGGATGTTATAGCAGTGGAATAGTTCAGGAAGTTTGGTAAGAGTGGTGTACATCAAATCTGTGTGTTTCCAAAATGGGAGCTGTGATGAGAGGATTTTGAAAAGGTTGGATGTGAAAGTGAGGAACCCTCTTTAGTATTTACAGAATTTAGACGCAATACCATTCCTTCCTGGTGAACTCCACCCCACCAAGCTTAGATGCCATCTTAAAGTTCAAATGGTCTCTTTTCACTATTTCACTTTGTTTACTTTCCTTCATTAGTTCTTTTACCTTGTCCCCTGGACAAAGAAAGGCCAAGGGACTAGACCAATTTGTTTGGCCAACCAGTGAGGAGAACATAGCAGATGGGGGAAATGGAAGCACGTGCCCGCTCACTGCCTTTACAGTCTCTTAGCCTGGAGGCTACTTACATTTCAATGCTTTTCCCCTGTGGGTTTGGATTTGTTGGTTTTTTTCAGTCTATTTCCTCCCTATTGTTCAGATTTGTTAATTTTTATTCTATCTTCCAGTTCAGTGATTCTTACCTTTATCTCCTCCTTTCTGCTGTTGAACCCATCCACTGAGCTTTTTATTTTGAGTTACTTATATTCAGGTATTCAATAACTGAAATAATGGAGGAGAACAGAGGAAACAGAGGAAAGGATCAGTGAACTAGAAAAAAAGAACAATAGAAAATTTCAGTTCTAAATTTCCATTTGGTTCTTCTATTTCTTTGCTAAGGTTTTTAATTTTTTTCATTTGTTTCAAAGGTATTCATATTTGCTTGTTGAGCATTTTTAATCATAGCTGCTTCAAAATCTTTGTCAAATAACTCTGATACCTCTGCCATCTTGGTGTTGGTATATTTTTATCTTACTTGTTTTTGTTTAGTGAGATCTTCCTTGTTCTTGAGACGACAAGTGACTTCCTATTGAAACTGGGCATTTTAGATTATGTTATGAGAGCCTGGATCTCACTTAAACCTTCTGTTTTAACTGGCTTGATCTGACACTACTCTGGCAAGGAAGGGAAGGCCATATCTTACTGCCAGGTGGACGTAGAAGTCCAGGTTTCCCACTCAGCCTCTGCTGACACCTGAGGGAGGGGACTGTCACTATGTTGGATGGGAGGTCCAGGTTCTCTGCATGGTCTCCAGTGACACTGCAATGAGGGTGACTGTGTTACCACTGGATGATGGCAAAAGTCCTGACCCTCCCCCAGGCCACCTCTGACATCACAACACCCAGAGGGGAGGAGGAGGGGGGCCCCTTCCTCCTGGTGGAGGCAGAACTACAGATTCCCCACATGGTCTTCACTAGCACAGTGGGGGTCAGTAGAGAGGAGAGAGGAGACTCATTATTGGCAAAGATAAAAACCTTGGCCTCTTAGTTGGCCGCCTCTGGTGTGTGGAGGTCGTATTGATTGGGTGCCTCACTGGATCCTGGTGTGAATGGAAGTCTAAGCTCTCTCCCCACTTAGCTTTTGCTGGTATGGGTGAGGCTGAGTGCACAGGTTTTCTGTGGTGTTACAATGGACTAGGACAGTTGTTGTCTCAAAGTTTTCTGTCTTAGATCATGGATTTAAGCATAAAACCTAACATTTAGAAAGCTCTTAGAAAAAAGCATAGGAGAACATTGTGGGCATCTAGGGCCAGATAAGCAGTTCTTAGGCTTGATGTGAAAAGCGTGATCTATGGTAGGAAAACTTGATAAACTGAACTTCATTAAATTTAACAACTTTAATTGTGTGATTCTGTGAAGAGGATGAAAAGACATGCTAGAGACTGGGAGAATAGATTTCAAGTCCCATATCTAGAATACATTTAAAAAAACCCACAAACTCACAAAGTTCAGTAGTGACAAACCAAACAGTTCAATTGGAAAATGGGCAAGAGACACGAAGAGATGTCTCACCAAAGAGGATTTACGGATGGCAGATAAACATATGAAAAGATATTCAATATTATTAGCCATTAAGGAAACGCAAATCAAAGTCTCAATGAGATATCATTGTATGTCTACCAGAATTGCTAAAATAAAAACTATCAACAATACTGAATGCTTGTGAGGCTTTGGAGAAACTGGATCATTCATAATTGCTGGGAGGAATATAAAATGCTGCAGCTACTCTGGAAAACAGTTTGATAGTTTCCTAGAAAACTAAACATGTAACAATCATACAACCCAGCAACTGTACTCCTGGGCATTGATCCCAAATAAATGAAGAGTTATCTTCACACTAACACCTCACATGAACACAAACGTTTATAGCAGCTTTATTTATAATAGCTCCAAGTTGGAAACAATCTACTCCTTCAGTGGGTGAATGATTAAACAAATTGGAACACCTATACAATGGAATACTACTCTGCCAAATAATACCAATGACGTCGCCAGCAACAACAAAAAACCCCAAGCTCTAGGCTACTGCTATATACAACAATCTGGATAAATCTCCAGAAAATTATGCTAAGTGAAAAAAGCCAGTCTCAAAAGTTTACATATTATGTGATTCCATTTTTTTAAAATTTTTAATTGTTTTATTTTTATTTATTTCTGAGAGAGAGAGAGACAATGTGAGCAGGGGAGGGTCAGAGAGAGAGGGAGACACAGCATCCGAAGCAGGCTCCAGGCTCTGAGCAAGCTGTCAGCACAGAACCTGACATGGGGCTCAAACTCACAAACCATGACCCTGACCTGAGCCGAAGTCGGACGCTTAACCGACTGAACCACTCAGGCGCCTCTATGTGATTCCATTTATATAACATTCTCGAAATGACAAAACTGCAGAGATAAAGAACAGATTAGTGATTGTCAGGGGGTAAGGAGGGCATGGAGGGAGGAAGGAAGTAGATGTGGTTATAAAAGGACAAGAGTGAGAGATACTTGGTGACAGAATTGTTCCTCCTCTTGACCGTGATATTACACTATAGTTTTGCAAGATGTTACCCTTGTGGGGAAAACTGAGTGAAGGATACAGGAGATCTTTCAGTTTTATTTTTTACAACTATGTGTTCATCTATCATGTTTCAATATTAAAACTTTAACTAAGAAACAACAACAACCTAGTAAGTCAGCCAAAGAGGGCAAAGGTTTTCCAGACAAAGGTAACCACTCAGAAATTCTAGAGGTGAGATCACATGGTTCCAGACTTTGGGTCCTTCTGAGCCACAAGGAAGAGTCTGGTTATGGCCCAGAACCTTCAAGAAGTAGAAAGACTGTACATATGAGAGTCTTTAATTAATTAATTTATCTATCACTCATTCATTTATTTATTTATTTTTGAGAAACACAGAGGAGAGTGTGAACAGGGGAGGGGCATAGAGGGAGAGGGAGAGACAAGCGGGCTCTGTGCTGTCAGTGAGGAGCCTGATGCGGAGCTCGAACTCATGAACCGTGAGATCATGATCCAAGCTGAAATCAAGGGTTGGACGCTTAACTGGCTGAGCCAACCAGGCACCCCCCAAAATATATGAGAGTCCTTAAAACTGCAGGCCTACACCCAAAGCAGACACTGTTATGGTCAAGTGTTAATCGCTACGACTCTTCTTGTTAATCGCTACGACTCTTCTAAGGGGTTCGTGTATTCCGACAGACACTGGACAGCTTGCAGAGTGGCAAAGCCCCGAGCCACAGAAAGGGTTCGCCTGGCCAGATCTTCAGTTGTAATGTTGATGGGGGTGATGCTTGCAGGGGCTGTCTCTGGGGCAGGTCACTCCTGCTATACCTATAGGAAGGCCGGAGCTGATGATCGGGAATGCTGCCTTCATTATCAAGTCTGGTCACTGGTGGCTGTTTCTTTTTATTCCCTCAGCATGTGGCTTATCTTGGCAATGCTTCTTCTCTACTCAGTGGGACAAAAGAGAAGCCAGGGGCAGCTGTGGGATTAAGCAGGATTTAACCGGTCTCTGGGGAGGGGAGGGGAAGACTCAGTTTGAGCATATTTTTTGGAAACCTGGGTAATCTCAAACCGGGCTCGCTCACCTTCTCGCCCCTCTCTGAGGCATCATTGTACCTTTTGCTATGTACATCCATCCACCCAGCCCACTCCATTGTTGTATTCCCTTAAGAAAAAAAAGAGAAACAATTAAGGATATCTTCCCAATAGAGAGAAATCATATTCGTCATTCAGTATATTAGGGCTTTCCATGTTCCTCACTTTTGGTTTACAAGCCCAACGTGCAATAAGACAGATGTACATCCATATAGGTATTTCCTCATGTAGACTTTTTTTCCTAATTTACTTTCTAGCATCAGAATGCTTTCTCATCGCTGTCTTAATCTTTGGAAAGTTGTTTCTCCCTTATTAAATATATGTAAGTCTCACTAGCAGCAGTTAGAAGTGCAAGACTGTGAATGTGATTTTGCGATCGTGTAAATGATGGAAAGAGAAGTTGCACTGCCTGTTTGTAAGTGTCCTTAGTGAAAGCATCAAAACTCCTGTCTAAAGAAACAATGGAAATATTCTAACAGCTGGCAGCCATCGCATCACAACAGCAAACATTTATAGGTCATGTGCCAAACACTGGGAGAGGCGCCAAGGGTCTAAAAAGGTTAGTGACACCATCCCTGCTGTAAGGACTTTATGGTTTGTTAGTAAAAATGGTAGTTGGCCTGTTTTGCGTATGTAACAGGAAAGGTAGTAGTAGCACTAGCAAATGCCCGCCATCATTCTGCCACGTATTGAGAACTCTTCCCACTATCCATATATGGAAATGGATACTCAAGAGATTAAGGAACTTGCTCACGTTCACAGAACTAGTAAATGGTGATGGTCAGGTACGAACCGGATCTACATATGCCATACTATCTCTAAACAGGAAAGAGAGAGAAAACAATCAGTAAATGGGAAATGCTAACTAAATGCCCAGGAAGTGGCCAATGACAAAGGCTATGAGATACCTAAGGAGAGGGAGACACACAATTATGCCGAGCAGGCCCTTCATGAATATCAATTGTGAACTATGTTTAATGCCTAAGCTAGAGGCTATTTTTGGTATTGTTTTAATTGGCTGTGAGCACTGTAACAGCAAGCCAACTCAAACATGTCTCTATACTTGCAGTGTGAAAGAAATGATCCTGTTGACGGAATGTGAATTAATGCTATCCTTCCATTTATATTGAAAGAATAAAGTTCTTTCAAACTTGGCTCAGAACTTTCCACTTAATAGAAGTGTTTCTCTATTCTATTCTACTCCAGGACACCCCTGCCTGTCTTCTTCCTTCCTTCCCATTTCCTAGGAGAATCTGTTCTTGCCAAATCTTCATCTTGGAAGTTAACCAGTCCTCTAAGATGTAGAAAATACAGAGTGAGTACTAAGATAAACTACCGTCAAAAAGTCATTATTCAAAGAAACTCTTCATTCTTTAGGACTCCACATAGGTTAAGGAGAATGTGTGAAGAAAACGAGCAACACGCCAACCTGTTATAGGATAGAATTTTTTAACATGAGAATGTTCAAACAGCCCACCGCCTTCTAGCTCTCTAACAAGACTTTGATGATGAGTTCGAATCTTCTCCCCTTCTTCCAACTAAAGAGGGAAGATCTTTTTTGCCTTGACAGAAGCCAAGTCAATTGGCAAAATAAAGGGCTGGGGAGCAGGGGAGAGGGTAGGGAAGATAAAAGCCTTGAGAGGGAGGTTTTGGAGTAGCTGTGGGAATGAGGTGTGGTTGGGTGGGATCATGTGTTTGAATCGCCTTCACAGATTTCAAGTAAGTTAAGATGGGTGTTGGAGCAATTTTGTGGTTACTTGAGGTTGCTCGTGGATAGTGTCTGCATTTCCAGAAGCCAGAGCCTACTGCATTTCTGCCCTGCCAAGCTCATCTCATTCCAGGATTTAAAGACCAGCAGGGACAAGTTTACCTGGCCAGCTGGCTGGTGGGATGGATGTGGGTGAGCAAAGTAAATCAACTCAAGAACATCCAATGTACAAGGATCACCTGTGAACTTAAACGTGTGAGACTGTCATAATTGAATACTGGCAATTTTATGTGACTCCATTTCATTCTAGTTTTAACTCCATTTCTACAATGCTTTAAAAGGATTTTGAAACTGAGTTTGTTGGAAGGAATGGAGTTTGGTGTCAAAAGACGCAAAAGAATTTGAATTCTAGAGCCTTTTTTTTTTTTTTTTTAAATCAGATAGATGATCTTTGGCAAGTTAGCTCAACTCCTTTGGGCCTCAGTTTTGTCATCTGAAAAACAGAACAATACCTACATACCTCACAGGGGCAGAGTGAGAGACTGTACATTATAGGCCCTCATATGTTAATATTTCCACTGAACCCATTTCGCTGAAACGTTGGACAACATCATCTCTCTGAACTTTCGCTGACCCCAGCAGGCAGAATCGGTTGTGCTAGAAGAAAGGACGTGATAGCTCATCAAGACTGATATGACATTTTACAAATGTGGAAATCAAAGCCCAGAGATATTTCTTTAGGCCACGAAACTAGCCAGTGTCAAGATCCCTGTTGCCCAGGTCCAAGTAGCCAGTTCTAGAAGGTGGACTAAGTTACCCAAGACAGTTGGTGTGAACTTACATTTCAGTATTGTTTTATCCATCCAGCAGAAACTCAGGGCAAGGAGGAGAGGCATAAAGAGAAACCTAATGTGTCCCAAAGTCAGTTTTTCTTTCAGACACAGGTAATATAGTCTCTTAGGTAGATCGTGTGGCTCCTTCACCTAAGGAGACCCGGAGCTGCTCTAAGGCTTAGGCAGGAAGGGCAGACTGATTTCATCTCACTGTCAATTATTGCTAGTTGCCTGGGGAGCTGTGTTGAGAAGGATTCAGTGACCATTTCCAGGTTCAACAAAATAGAGTTCTCTAATTGATGAATACTTGCCTTGGGTGTAGAAGTAGAAAGTGGTGGCATGAATTACTGGGCCTTAAGTCAGGTGGATTTGGCCGAATCAGAATCTCCTGGGTGTCGCTCAGGCATCTGTGGTCTTAATAAGCTCCCTGGGTGTATGAGATTTGAGAACCGTTGACCTAGAAGACAAAATAAAAATTCCTCCAAGCATGCCTTAAGTCGTCTGGGACCTGGCCCAGAGGGTTCCACCCTTCAGTGGGACCAGTTAACTAGATACGTGTGACTCAAGAGAAAGCATCTCATTGAGCAGTGGAGCCCAGGTGATGCCAATTTGGTAGAGCCAAATCAATCGCCTATCAGCATAGCTGTAGGTATCCTGAAGGCTGACATGCACCCAAATGCACTGGGGTCAAAACAGCAGCTATTGTGGGGTTTTTTTGTTTGTTGTTTTTTGTTTTGTTTTGTTTTGGGTTTTTTTGGCAGGCTGGTTGCTATGTTTGAATTGTGTCCCTCCAAAAATTCCTATGTTAAAGTCCTAACCCCATACCTCAGAGTGTCTTATTTGGAAAATGGGGTTTTTGCAGATGTAATTAGTTAAGATGAGGTCATACTGCAATAGGATGGGCCACTAATCTGACTGATGTCCTTGTAAAAAGGGGAAATATGACAAAGAGAAATGTGCAGAGGGCAGATGATGTGAAGGGACACAGGGCGAAGATGGCCATCTGTAAGCCACGGAGTGAGGCCTGGGACACAACCTTCGCTCATAGCTCTCAGAAGAAACCAACCCTGCCACCACTTTGATTTCAGACTCTTTACTTTCTAACAGTGTCTGAACTATGAGACAATAAATATTTTGTCATTAGAGCCACCTGTTTGTGGTTCTCTGTCATGGTGGCCCTAGCAAACGAATATCCCAACTGGTCTAACAACCTTAGGTGCTATTATCACCCCAACGTTAGAGATGGAAAGGTTTTAGGTAACTGTCCAAGGTCATAGAGCTACCGTGTGGTGGGGTGACAGTAAAACTAGGGGTAGCCTTTTCTGACCCTGGGGCCACTCATGGAATGGCTTCCAACTTCTGGATACGGCACCTGCTTTGCCCTTGGCTGCATCCCTGTCCCTACGTGTGGTGTGCTATGCTGATCTGAGTTCCAATCGTCAACAGCCAGCCCAACTCCGGGTTTCGCCTTGTTTCTGTGCCATCACCACCATGGGGGCTAATGAGCTTACCGCTGCCTAAGATTCCACCAGGTTGATATATGTCTGGTTCAGTGAGATGAGTAATCTCCTGAAATAAACATTATAATAACTGAAGACATGAATAAAGTACAAAGTTGCTATGAAGATGGTCTGTGCCTAAGATATTACAACTTGTCAAAAGGAAATCACTTTTAATGTTTCTTTCTTTAAGTTGGGAGGGAGGTTTACATCTGTGATATTATTTATGTTGCTATAAAAAAGAGCTTTGTGATCTATTCTTTTGCTGTAAAAATGTTTCCAGAGGCTTAGGTACATTTTTTTCTTCTCAAGCTTCTTGATACTGATGAGATCCTTTGAATGTTCAAATCCCTTGGACTAGAAGGTATCCCATAAGGGGTTGTAGCCCTGATTGTAATACTTTGCTATATTCATTTCTATTGACCCATGAATGTTATAGTTGTTATGTGACTTAAGAGCCAGGGCTGCTCCCTGGGGAGGGGAAGTGGTGACTAGAGTAATCGAACAGAGTTTTTCAAAGGCTTCTAATCCCATGTGAAATAATTGGCCTGTTTTTATATGTGTTCATTAATATTTTATATCTGATTCAAGAATATAAAATCAGAATTTATAACCAAAGGCAAATATAGAACGAGCCTGTTCATAGTGATTCAATTGAGCTAGCATGGTTAAATAAATAAAACTGGCTTTTTGAAGACATACACTTTCTGCAGTAAGGAATGTGAGTTTTATTTTTAAATTATTTTTTTAAGTTTATTGATTTATTTTGAGAGAGAGAGAGAGAGAGAGAGCAAGCAGGGGAAGGAGCAGAGAGAGAGAGAGAGAGAGAGAGAGAGAGAGAATCCCAAGTAGACTCCACACTGTCAGTGGGGAGCCCGATGCAGAGCTTGAACTCACACCTCGAGATCATGACCTGAGCTGAAATTAGGAGTTAGAGGCTTAACTGACTGCGCCACCCAGGTGCCCCAGGAATGTGAGCTTTTAATCAAGAGATAAGGAAATGATGTGCAAGTATCATGTCTGTATCGCAAATTTTACATGGCAGTTTGAACAGGGAGGCTTACCTCCCACAGTTGTAAGCAAACATCAGAAGAGGTTAAGGCTTGCAAAAGTGATCTGAAAGTTGATGGAGTGGTTTACAGAGAATGTTCTGTAAGAATGATCAAAGAATAACTAACAATTTCCAAAAGAATCATCACGTTCTCACTGGGCCTTTTTCTACATGAAAGCCTTTGTGAAAATTGTGTCCCTCCTCAGAATGAATCTCCAGTGCCCTCCTCTCCCCAGCCTTCCATGTCCTGCAAGTGGCTGTGAAGTCCTCTCCTGGGAAGACCTCTAGGCAGGTACCTCGCTCTGCCTGGTGTTGTAGTTACTTGGGAATATTCACTCTTCCCTCCTACTCCCACCCCCAGATTCTATAGTTGAAAGCTCCTCGATCCAGTGGCCTTAGTGACTGGAGGATGTAAGGCCCCTGGTCCTCAGATTAGCCTGAGGAAAGATCTAACTTTCTCCTCTCTGCTTCTGGACCCTGCCCTGACTGCAAAAGTCAGCTATGATGGGAAACCAGGAAAATTGAGAGTAGACAGTGTCCTGGAGACGCTGAACTGCTTTCATGCTCACTCTGACATATGTTAACTATATGTTAAAACCTTTTCACAAACTACTTCTCACTGCTATGAATTAGAAAACTTCCAAGTGTTTTTTTTCCCTAGAGAGAGAGTATAAGGAGTAAGTGCTTGCCCCTTATTCCGTAAGTTTAGTTCTGTCTCTCTATTCAATATGGTAAAACTAACTGCTGTAATAACTAAACCTCAAACACTTAGCAACTTAACACAAGAACATTTTATTTCTCCATTATGTAACATTATGTAATGTTTATTTATTTTGAGAGAGTGAACAGGGGAAGGCAGAGAGAGAGGGTGACAGAGAATCTTAAGCAGGCTGTGCACTGTTAGCGCAGAGCCTGACATGGGGCTTGAACTCATGAACTATGAGATCATGACCTCAGCTGAAATCAAGGCTGGGTTGCTTAACTGACTGAGCCACCCAGGCACCCCAATATGAGCCACTTTAATCAGCTAAATTTTCTTAATTCCTAGTTAAGGAAAACAGCTTGAAATAGCATGGGGGAAATGAGAACACAGCATTTTATTTTACGTTATTTATTTACTTTTGAGAGAGAGAGAGAGAGAGCATGTGTGAGAAAGCATGGGTGTGCATGAGCATGAGAGGGGCAGAGAGAGAGGAAGACAGAGAATCCCAAGCAGGCTCCACGCTGTCAGCTTGGAGACTGACATATGGTTCGATCTCATAAATGCGGAGATCGTGATCAGTGCCGAAGTCGAGTCAGACACTTAGCCCACTAAGCCACTCAGGCGCCCATGAAGTAAATATATTTTTAAAAGACCATCTCCTGGGCGTGCTTGTTCATCTTTCAGCACCTAGGAGTGTTTCTACAATAGCCCCAACCCAGTGCCTTGCTCATACAGGTTCTCATAAGTATGTGTTAAATAAGTAGAAGAACAAACATTAATGGCTTAACAATGTTCAATGGATGTTGTAGGTGAGGGTCCTAAACCTTTTATATACCAACTAACCCATGCATCCCGAATAAGGAGAATAGGGTTTATTAGTGCTAACCTAAGATGGGGACCATCCAACGACAGGAAGCCACTCTGACCCATGTTTTTTGACGTCACTGCTCATAAACTAATGCTTCTGATGGGTCTTTTCTAGTCCCTCTAGAAGAGGACTTTTTTTTTTTTTTTTTACAACTTATGTGACTAGCTATTTAGGATTGTAACTAAGCATATTTTTTCCTAATTGGGCTGGGGCAGCGAGACTCACTCTACAAGTCTTAGTTAATCTGGCCCTGAGCACACAGCCAGCTAGGCCCCGCCCCTGTCTCAGCACCGACGCCTGAGAGCCCTGACTCCCTCTTACCGCTGAAATGGAGAATATGGTCATCGGCTTGGGTGCTACCGGGAAGGAAATATGAAGTGGTCCTATCCTTCTGGGGGAGATACATGGGTACTGAATGGGTGTTTTAATGTCTACCTAGAATTTAGTTCACAAAATTTACAGCCAGATAGAGAAACAGGTAAGAAAGAAATGTAGGTGTTTGTGAGAAGAAAATAATCTCGTGGAAAATATTCCCATTATCCTGAAAACTGGCCTAAATGAAACTTTAACCTTAAATAGTCCTCAGGTCTTAGTGAAATGGAGCTGCTTTTCTTTCTTTTTTTTTTTTTAATGTTTTTATTTATTTCTAGGAGAGAGAGAGAGACAGCGTGAGCAGGGGAGGGTCAGAGAGAGAGGGAGTCACAGACTGAAACAGGCTCCAGGCTCTGAGCTGGCAGTCAGCACAGAGCGAGCCCGATGCAGGGCTCAAACCCACGAACCGTGAGATCATGACCTAAGTGAAAGTCGGACGCTCAACCGACTAAGCCACCCAGGCGCCCCAGAAATGGAGCTGCTTTTCATTTCCTTTCATCCGTGAAGGCATCTGGGAGGTGATTGGTAGTCAAGTCCTAGGGAGATTGTTTGCACTTCTATAGAAGGGAGTAGTTTCCAGGGATTCAGGAAGGGGGTGGCGTCTTTTCTAGCTGTGTTCTTCTGCCTGTTGTGATTCCTGGCAAATGAGATGGGTGAAGGGAGCACAGGCTGGCAGGGAAAGGAGGAGGTCAGCTGTAGTGACAATGTTAGGGATCGACTAAGGGAAACTGAAAATCTGTACTGGTAGATGACAGTCTATTGACTGGGACCACAAAATTATGCTATTAGATACACCTAAATGTGGGCGGTGGCACCTTCCATTCATTACCTAGAAGTAGTTTCTAGGCAACTGGGAAGTTATCATTAGTGACTTTTATCTCCCCTTCTGGTTGTTTAAATCCCCTTTAACACTGTAACCAGAAACCATACCATTAAAAATTAATTTCTCTGCACTCAATTCTAAAATGCAAATAGTCCTGGAAAAGGTCATTTATAAAGCCGACACACACTAAAATGATCCTGGCTATTAGATGCTTTTTCCAGGTAGAAGAAATTCCTGAAGAAGGTTGGAAATTGGGAAGTGGAGGGGAAATCAAGGACACACTGTGGCTTCTGGACTGGAGCTGAATGCTAACAGCTGAATGCTTTTAATGTATGTACCTTGAATCTGTGGAAATACGTACATAAGTACTTGAATGAGTATGATGTTTTATTTATCTGGCATACTTTATCCCACAATATAAAAATTATTTCCAAATGCATGGACTTTGCAGTATAACACACTAGGCTTAGAACTATTTGACAATAACTGATGCAAATTACAACTAAGTTGGGTTTGCTTAAACATTAAGTTAATCATAAACATTGAATGTAAAAAAATGCACGCAAATTGGTAAACCTTTTGGGAAGGCACTATCTATTAAAATTTGAATGTGCACACTCTTTGATCCAGCAATCTCATTTCTGGGAATTTTTCCACAGAAGTGCTCTTCTAGTTCTGCAAGGATGTTTCCTTAGGCATTATTTATGGCAGTGAGTAATTAGAAATAATTCAAATGTCCTTTCTTAGGGGATTGATTAAATAAGTTGTGCAACCACCATAAAACAGAATATCAAGACACTCTAAAAGAATGAGGCATTCTGTTACTCATACAGAAACATATCAAAGGTATGTTAGTCTGTGAAAAAGCAATTGCAGTAGAATATATACAGGCCAATCTCACGTCTTTCTTTGTATGGCTGTATGGTCTCAGAAAATGACTGCAAAGACTTGTACATTGTAAACGGTAGTCAACTTCAGGGGCTGGGGTGGGGGGCTTTTACCTTCTGCTTTTATTGTTTATGCAGTGTTTGAGTATTTGGCAACATGCATCACTTTTGCAATATTTAAAAAATTTTTTTTAATTTTTGAAAGAGAGAGAGACGAGAGACAGAGTGTGAGCGGAGAAGGGGCAGAGAGAGACAGAGACACAGAATCCAAAGCAATCTCCAGGCTCTGAGCCATCAGTACAGAGCCTGATGCAGGGCTTGAAACCACAAGTCAGGAGATCATGACCTGAGCCAAAGTCAGACACTCAACTGACTGAGCTACCCAGGTCCCCTATGCAATATATTTTAAAAAATATACCCTGTCAAGGTGTGTGCCTAGTTTTGGTTGCAGGTGCTCCTCACCAGGAAAATGCTCTCTCTTCTCATGTCTGTGGGGCTGGGCGTGTGTCCCGGCTCTGCTTCTGTGTCCTTTTGCTGATCTCCTGTCCTCGTGCTAGGGTGAGGTGCTCTGGGTACAAGGTCTTCCTTCTTACACACTCACTGTCAGTGCCTCAGTCTTTTGGGGTGTGCTGCTTTTGCTTCGATTCCTTTTAGATTTGCTTTCCCTTCCTCACACACCCTTTCCCTGTTCCTCAGTTTTCAACGTACCTCTTCTCCCTCCTATAATTTTCACATTTTCTATGTTCTTCTCTCCACTGACTTTCATGCTGACTTTCTTTCTCTTTGAGGATTACATCTTCTGAAAGCCATCTTTTTCTAACTGCTGCTGTTTATTGCCATGCACTCTGATCAGGGTAGCAAATGCTCCCTTACCTGCTATAGCTAAAAGTCTGAGCTCACCCGTTTTCAGCTCCTGGCATTCATATCACCAGTAAGAATACTCTGAGGGTCAATAGTTTTGCAGTAATATTGTGACTTTCTAGCTCTGGAGGGCCAGAGAGGCACTTGAAACACAGTCACAGGCAGACTGTAATCTGCTAATTGCCACAGGAATAGTGAGAAGACTGAGCTGACAAGCCTCCAACATGGCCGCCAGGGATCCATACCTACTGGTACTCAAACCTTTCTGCAGTTCCCACTTACATGCAGTCACAGTTGACCTGCATGACCAGTAGAATACTGTGGAAGTCACAGTGTATGACTTCTGAGGCTAGAGTGTAAAAGACATCACAGCTTCTTACTTGGTTTCATGGATTGCTAGTTCTGGGTGAAGCCAGCCATCATGCTGTGAGGACACTCAAGCAGCCTACTGGAAAGGTCCACATGTAAAAGGGATGGAGGCAGCCCACCAAAAGCCAGCATCAATTTGACAGCCATGTGATTGAGGCACCTTGGAAGCAGATCTTTCAACTTCACCAGATTCCGGTGGCTGAAGTCCCAGCAGACATCCAGCCTCATGAGATACTGTGCCAGAACCTTCCAGCCAAGACACAGCCAAATTCTTGACTCACAGGTATGAAGTTACATAAATGAAGTTATGAGAAAATAAATGATACTTAAAAAAATTTTTTTAAACATGTTTATTTATTTTTGAGAGATGGAATGTGAGCAGAGGAAGGACAGAGAGAGATACAGAATTTGAAGCAGGCTCCAGGCTCCAAGCTGCCAGCATAGAGCCCAACATAGGGCTCAACCCCACAAACTGCAAGATCATGACCTGAGTTGAAGTCGGATGCTTAACCGACTGAGCCACCCAGGCGCCCCAGTAAATGTTATTTTAGAAAAGACAAGGAGATCCAAGGGCAAAGGCAGAAAACTCCCCTCAATGTTTCTTCTATTAATTGATTTTTGGCCATGTATATATAAAGTTAACACAAATTTGATTTCAATTCAACTTTGCTTTGCTATTAAATTCATTCCCTATTCAGTGTCTTGGCTTTTGTGTGAATGAAAATATCGTCACCTTAGAACGGAACACAGGAGCCCATGAGAATGCTTTGACCAGTATATTAAGTCAAGAGAAATCTGAGAAGTCTGCTTTCTGTAATGGATATTGCAACAATGTTCAGATTTTCATTATGAAAATGGGCCCCTTCTCAATAGACTTAGCATTTTCCCTGATTTAGAGCATGAGAAACACGGTTGCCATTGTTTCCTCTATTACTATAAATGCACATGAGTAGAACCTTACCACCAACAGATACACCTTCCAGAGAGGCTGTACAGTTTTATGATGGAATAAATAATTCAGAGTGTGTTTAGACCCAAACTCTAGGCTTAAATTGTTAATGAATTTATCAGTGTGACAGATTGATGCAGAGTTGCATCAGAATATAGAACTACTAAATATTTATATTGATTCTTTATTCAATTACTGAGTGCCTTGCTTTCCCAAGCTAATAACTTAAGCTGTAAAGGCAGCACATTTTTTTCTTTGCAAGAATATTCTTCAATCTCCCAACCAGTTAATTAAGCTGTTTAGGAATAGGACTTGTAAAATTCATGTTTAATGGCAGAATGAAAAGATGTATTGAAATTGAAGATTTGTTTAGGAAAATCTATTGCTGGGTCACAAGAAGGTTTGTGAGAATTAGTTTTAAACAACCCATTAGGATAGATCTCTGGCATTATGGATAAGAATTAATTTTATTCAGAGTAAATAATTTAAAGTTTTTATATGATTATTTTTCTTGTCAGAGATTTCCTGTAACTGCACTTTAGACTGTTGTGTGTAAACCTTGTCTTGATTTGTGCATATATATGATTAAAAAGTTGTTTTTAATGTTTATTTATTTTTGAGAGACAGAGACACAGAGTGCTAGTGGGGGAGGGGTAGAGAGAAAGGAAGACACAGAAATCTGAAGCAGGCTCCAGGCTCTGAGCTGTCAGCACAGAGCCTGATGCAAGGTTCTAACCCACAAACTGTGGGATCATGATCTGAGTCAAAGTTAGATGCGCAACCGACTGAGCCACCCAGGTGCCCTTATGTGGGTTTTTTTTTTTTTTAATGTTTTATTTATTTCTAGGAGAGAGAGAGAGAGAGCGTGAGCAGGGGAGGGTCAGAGAGAGAGGGAGTCACAGACTCTGAAACAGGCTCCAGGCTCTGAGCTGGCAGTCAGCACAGAGCCCGACGCGGGGCTCGAACCGACGAACCGCGAGATCATGACCTGAGCGAAAGTCGGACGCTTAACCGACTAAGCCACCCAGGCGCCCCCTTATGTGGTTTTTAAAATAGGGATTTCACGTGATACAGTTGTGGGAGCTGGTTAAACAGTCTCTGTAAGACTATCATCTCATATCTGATGGTGATCCTGAAGTCTGCAGGGCAAGCAGATGGGAAAAGATGATGGATAGAAAGACAGTGAGGAGAACAAGGGCCATGCTCATCCATGAGCATGAGTTGGATGTCAATTCTTAACTGTCCCCTACCTTGACATCATGGCTGTCCTGCAGGAGCAGCTGACATCCTCTGTCACAGAGCTGAACACACCTGGCCCAGGAGGGGCAGAAGATGCTGGGGGCTCCAGGGCAAGGTGGAGTACCCCGGAGTTACCTCATCCAAGGGTAATTTACAGGCCTGGTCACTGCTTCATCTCAACGATGTGAGCAGGCAGATAAGCAGCAGCATATGTGAGTTACCAAAAATGGCTGCCTCTGCCTTCTGAGCAGAAGAATAAAATTGGCCCTATTTTTTCTTATAAAAATATTCTTATGAATATTTTTTATTCATATTATAAAATGGCCTGCTTCACTCTTTCATTCCAAATCTTGCACAAAGCCTATTTTTTGGTCCTTCCTAGCTGAAAACCTGGTTGGATGGGAATTCTGAGAAATGTGGTTCAGCCTAGTTACCTCACCGCACTATAAAGCCACCACATCCTTGGAAGTTTTATACCGTTTGATTTTTGTGCCTACTCTCCGTGCCTGGTTTCAGCATGCTTTGCCCTCTCAGCCAGCACCTATAGCTCCTCTTTCGGATGGATGAGCTTAGCTACTGGGGTTGCTTTCCCTGGAAGTGCCTGGGAGTTTACTTCCCTCCAGGGCAGCCCTTGCCCTATGATTGACTGCTGTGTTGGTCTTCAGCATATCTCAGTAACTTGGTCCTCTGCTTTGGATCAAAGTTTCTCAATAATAACATTCTTCTCTGGAATCTCATATGGCCCACTGGCTGAATTTTTTCCCCTCAGAACCTTATTTTTCCTATGACAGGATAGACACCTTAGGAAGGCTAGGCTTCTCTCAGATTGATTGACCACCCTTATTGATAGCTTGACCTATGCCAGATTTGATAGACCCTATGTCCTAGATTTCCCCAGTCTTTTCTTGTGAGCTGATTATCTAGGTCTGGACTCACCATAAGACCTATGTCTCCCATGCCCTTCCCAAGAATGTCAAGTCTTGTGCATATATGTTCAGATGTTGGCCCTTTGGCCAACCACTAGCCCTTCTGGACCTGCATGTCAGAATCTTCGCCAGATTGGTCCATCCTGCCTCCGCCTGAGCCATGTTTCTGACAAAAATGAAGGAGTTGGCAAACTAAATGGCAAACTAAACTAAAGTGAATAAATATGGAAGCCAAGGGTTTAAGAATAAAGCTAAAAATAATATTGATTCAGTAGCATTCCAGATATTCTTCTAGATAGACACATTATGATGAACTCACCAAGTCCCTGCCCTCAGGGAGCTTACCTTCTCATGAGGCGGGGGTGGGGGGGGGAGACAACAACAAAAACCAAACAAATATATAGCCTATGAGGCAGAAATAAGTGCTAAAGAAAACAAGGCACGGTAAGGAGATAGAAAAAGACAAAAAAGGATATGCTGGTTAAAGGGGCGGCTTGGAAAATCCTCTTTGGTGGGGTCACATTTGGGTAGAGACCCAAATAAAAGCAAGAAGTGAGTCAAACGTATGTGGGAGAAGAAACTTCCATGCGGACGGAACACATATGTGATGGCCTGTTAGCATTCGAGAAAAAGCAGGGAATTATTGCAGCCTTCCCTGATTGGTCATGAGGCCTCCTGCTAAGCGCTTTATATATATTCTCTCTGAATTCAAAAAATATTAACGTTATGATTAATGTTGCCATGAATGTTTTTACACATATGAGTTTTTCTTCATCTATTTCAGTCATTTTCACAGGATAAATTTCCAGGAGTAGAATTTTAAATCAAAGAATAGGGCTTTTTTATAGCTCTTGGTATTTTGTTAACAAATTGCCTTTCCAAAGGACCGGATCAATAAATTTATGTTGCTACCAGGAATGTCCAATATAATAAAGAAGTACGTATTAGAATGGCATGTTTTGTTGCAAATATCCACACTCAGAGGGACAATTAATTATTTCCTCAAAGTATTGTCTGGAAAGATATTATTATCTGAGCTCCCCTGCTTGCTAATGCCTTCTTTAAGGCAATTTTGCTTCCGGGACACATTTAAGCAAAATCCACAGTATAAAACCTACACCTGCTCCTCAGAGTACTGAACTGGGGTCAGAAGAGGTTCAAGTTCTGGCTTTCCCTCCTGTAAGCAGTGTGGCTGTGGGTAAATCTCTAAACTATGCCGAGACTTAGTTTGTTCATCTGTAAAATGGTGATTTGTCCTTGGTAAAGATATGAGGAGACTAGAAAGATATAGTATGTAAGGAAGCACTTTCTAACATTGGACAATTCTACATATATTAGGTAGCTAATATTATTTGATAAGAATTCTCTGTCATTGTCTTGCAAATAAATATGAAGCACAGTGTTTATTATTATCATTTTATTGAAATATAATTAAAATACAATGTTTATTAGTTTCAGGTGTACAATATAATGATTCAATGATTCTATACATTTCTTAGTGCTCATCAAGATAAGTGTACACAGTTTTTATTGTTAACATATTTTGGTGGGTATTTCCCACTAAAATATGGGCTTCTTCTATTAAGAGAGCTCCAGTTTCCCTGGGGCACCCCCACCGCCACTGCTAATCCAGGTGGTAGGTGGGAAGCTGACTTTGCACTAGGCTCCTGAGGTGGGCAAATGACCTAGTATTAAACCAATCAACGTATCACTGCCCCCACTGATCGCAGTGATTGGTTCAGGAATGGGTACGTGACATAATGAGCTATAATCCTGGGATATTTGCTGATGCACCCAAGAAAGCATCCTCCTTTCCCAGCTCTGCGACGAGGTTGAGGATTTTGCTGTCACGAGGATGAGCCTGCACGGTGACGCAGCCAAAGCAGGAGAAAGGAGAGCCAAGAGGTGGGAACAGAAACCCCTGACAGCATTGCCGGTGTCACCTCCATCCCCAAGTCCAGTTCTGCTTGCCTCTGACTTGCCCGTTCATGAATCACACATCCTTTTTGCTTAATCCAGTTTCAGTGGATGCTTTGTCTTTCGAAGCCCAAAGATTTCAAAATTATACAAACCCTATATATATTTGTGTAGCACTTTTTTCGTTTCCGAAGTGTCTCCCATAGTATGAGTTTCCCAATGGTTTCCCCCAGCATCGTTGCAAGGGAAGCATGGATAATGCTATCATACAACTTGAAAGATTAAATGCCTGGAGCAGTGAACTGGTTTTGAGGTTAGACCTGCTACTTCCTCCCTGTGGGACTTGGAGCAAGTTACCATCTTCTGTGGTTCTCAGATTGCTTGTCTGAAAACCTAGGGAAATAGTACTGTCCATAGAGATTTTTCAGTGGATTAGATGAGCTCGAGAGAAAGAAATGCTTAGGGTCCTACCTGGCCATAGCGGATGATCAAGCTAGAAAAAAATGTAACTATTATTGTAATTTTTGCAAAATCCCAGAGAGGGAGAAGATTAGTGCTGTGACCCAAACCAGGCCACAGCCCACTGTCCCATCTTATCATGAATCAGCAAACTTCTTGATTTGGGGGAGCTTCGAAGTAGCAGACAAGTGCTCAGATGGCTATTAGGAGCAAAATAGGAATGATATTCACTGAGGAGGCATGGGCCTGGTGCTCTGGAGTCCTCCAATCTTTTCCCACAGTGGTATTAAATCATGAATTCTGATTTATAGATATATTGAAGGATATTCCTAGAAAACCTGTTAAGAAAACTTATAACAAGGATTAACTGAATCCATAAGGCAACAGGGGGAAATGTATCATATGACTGGATATTTATTTCCATATTGAATAAATTGGCAAAAAGCAACAGGGCTCTTACCGAATTTGCTGACTTCATTTCTCTTTCCTTTAATGTAGTGGAAATGTTGACATGCAAATTGAGTAGTGGAGCAACTGCCAGATATTTTAGGTGCTGTTGCCTCGCTTGAAATGGATGAATAATTGTATCATCTGCCTATATATTAGCAGAGACAGGAGGTGTTTTTATGGGTCTGTTTCCTGTGTCTCTGTTTTCTTCTGGGTTTTGCCCAAGAAACTCATTAAGGTTTGTGTTTAATGATCTGATTGAAGCGCCCACGTGTCTAACTGGTTAACATAGTTATTATCGTTCCATTTCCAAGGCAATAAAATACCCCAATCCCACATGTCTTAAGTCCAGAAGGAAAATCATTATATGTCCTAAACCTAAGGCATGCCGTGAATAGTGTTTAACTTGCTGCATTCAGGCATTTCAGTGCGATGACTGACACAGCACACACACACGGAAAATGCAGAAGATGCAACATTGTTATGAATCCAATATGCCTCGTTTTGTTATTGAGATAATGGCATTTTTACTCTGCCACCACTAATCTTGTTTTGGTTAAAGTGTCAGAAAAACCCAAGACGACATAAATGCTAATAACCATTCAGTGTTTATAAAGTTTCTCTTTAGAAAAATCAGTCTCCAAGATGCTTCTGGAAACATTATATGCATGGAGATTATTCACGATTTTGCTGCCACTAGCTCCTTTGCTACCTAGGGAAGGTATATTCAAAGCCCTTTTAATCTCTTAGCACCTTCGTAGTCATCTATTAGCATCCCATAGAGTCAATAGTGTTTTTACTATTGGCGTTATTACCTGGTGACTCTAAATGAGACTCATTGGAACTCATTCCAAAACCCAGACATTCAGAAACCCGATTACCTATGCTCTGTTTACAGAAGATGTCAGTGGTGGGGGCTAAATTTAGAAGCAGGGCAGCGATGCGCTGGTGAATGCTCTCTTGAGATAATTTGTAGTCAGAGAGCAGTAACTAAATTATTTTCCACTGCAGAGATGCTTATTTATTTATTTTTGTGAGGAGGAGGGACGCTCCGAGTAGACAGCTATCCAAATACCATCTACTCACACAAAGTGGGCAAGGTGTGTTTTCACTGAGCCCCAAGAGACTCGTGTGGGCACGGAGATGGAAATTCTGAAGCGTGCATCACTGATGTGTGACCGCACATCCGGGCTGAGCGCTGACTGATTGCTTTACTGCCTTCTGCTTGGACCCAGGAGTTACAGTTCAGTCTCTTTGTTCCCTCCTTGCAAGCGAAAATTTTATTATAAAGGATGGTTTGTGTACTTGCCCTAAATCCATTTTGGTTCTTCTTGTTTTATGACCACAGTGCTTCACTGTAGATTTTCTCCTGTTCCAATGCCTTCTCTTTGTCATTTATCATGCTGACAGTTTAATAGAATTGCAGGCCTGGCAGATGGTGCTGGGATGTCCTCTCCCACACCATGCTAAGGAGCTTTAACCCTATCAGGGAGTCTTGATATACTATTGCAAGAAATGGTGCTAGCAATCCTGATACGATGAAGCAGCAACCAGAGGGAGAGTAAAAGTGTACATGCATCAATTTCATATGATTTTATCTTCAGTGCTCCTGGTGAAGCTTATGATGAGAGTTCCTTAGCATGCCTTGGGGTCAATATGTAGGCACCTATGGTGGTACACTTAGTTAATAAAACGTCTAGCAGGGGGTAGGATGTATTTTCCGGACATAAATTAGTAGGGGATAGGTTATCTTCCAGAAAACAGGAAGAAGAGTGGGTCTGGCAAGGCAGAGTAAATGTGAAAAGAAGTTACAGCCTAATCAATTAAAAAAAAGTCACCCTTCATTGAGAATTTACTATGTTCTATCCAGACAAAGATCTAAATACTTTACATACATTATTTAATTTAACTTGCTCACCAAACTTTTCAGGCAAGTATCATAACAAGGATGTGCTAAGCTTTACTGTATGCCAGGCACTGGGCTAAACACTGGATAGGCCTTAGCTCATTGTTTTTCTCAATGACTTTATCTCTCAAATCTCTCATTCATCCACTCTTGCCAGTCTCTACTGCCACCACCCTACCCAGGCCAGCGACAATATTTTAAAATGTTGTAAAGCAGAAGAAAGATATGGGACGCCTGGGTGGCTTAGTCGGTTAAGCGTCCGACTTTCGCCTAGGTCATGATCTTGCGGTTCGTGGGTTCGAGCCCTGCGTCGGGCTCTGTGCTGACTGCCAGCTCAGAGCCTGGAGCCTGTTTCAGAGTCTGTGACTCCCTCTCTCTCTGACCCTCCCCTGCTCACACTCTCTCTCTCTCTCTCCTAGAAATAAATAAAACATTAAAAAAAAAAAGATCGCAATATAACAAGGTACCCACATTTTAAGTTTGCATACGGACACATCCCCTTGAGGACCACCCTGATCAAGATAGAAAACATTTCTATCTGTAGGGGTCCCTTCTGCCTGCTCCCAGTTGATAGTCTCCCAGAGAAAACCATTATTCTGGCCCCTTTCACCATAAATTGGTTCTTACCTGCTCTTGAACTTCATATAAAAGATTCATACTATATTTAACTAGGGTCTGGCCTCTTTCTGTAACATTATGGTTATGAGCTTCATTTATGTTGTTGTGTAGATCAAGTTTGCTCTTTTTCTCTACTGAATGGTTTTCTGTTATATGAATATACAAATATTTTTCCTCCTACAATTGCTTCTTGCCTAAACTATCAACTAGCTCCTGATTGGTCTACTGGCATCTCCACTTGCCTTCTAAATCTCTTCTGTACTACTTAGTCAGAATGGTTGACTTTATCCTTTCAAGGGAGACATGCGCCTTGAATCTGGCAAACATTGGCATTCTTACGAGTTTGGGTTGCATTTTGAGGTAAGGAGAGTCCAGTTTAAACACTTCATTACAACATACATTTATTGTGCAGCTAACGCATGACTTCTGCTCTTTAAGAGTCCATGGGAAATTCATAGAAAGACAATTCTACACATTAATACATTCAGTTCAGTGTGATGGGTTATACCACAGCTGTAGAGGACCAGGTATAGGAGGATCATAAAGAGGAAGAAGTCCTCCTCAAGATTCCTGTCCTTGGCTTTGAGTCCTCTCTCTCTCTGAGAAATCTTCTAATTACTGATTGGCCTCCAAGATACCCACATTTCTGGAAGCAGGTCCTAAATAGGAGGCATAATCAGCTCAGTCAAAACATCATTGTTAAAATACCTTGGGCTTTTTGTTTGCTTTGTTGCCATGTCACATGCTTGGCTAGCATGATTCTGTCCTTAAGAAACTGGCCAATTCTGTGTATACAGACAGGAGTGCATTTCAGCTCCGAAATGCTGACAATCAGACCTCGCAAAGACCAGATGACATGGTTTGTGTACCAGGTAGTCTCCCTTTCTGACATCTGCGTTCCATAGCTTCCAAATATGTTCAGTTTAGCACACTGCACAAATCAGGCATTTAAAGCAGTCTGACCTGGGAGTGAAGTGTAATAAAAGGCTTATCAGTTTACTTAGAATAGGTGTTACAGATAAGACAAATAGTCAGCTCCTTATTTACATAAGATATTTTTCTTTCATTGATGAAGCCTGTCTATCCCCCAAAACTCTCAAATGGTTTCTTATTTTTTTCCCAGTTCCATCAAGAAGATGAAGCTCTATTCTATGACTAGATTAAGTTTACCAAGTGGAACCATATAAAAAATGGAAATTACTGATTGTAATTTATAGTTAATGTAGTACTGATCGAAATTAATTTGTCATTCTCTTTAGTGAGTGAAAAGTGAATGAAAAAATTTTTAGCGTTTGTTTGTTTTTGATAGAGAGAGAGAGGCAGAGAGAGAGGGAGACAGGATCCAAAACGGGTTCTGTTCTGACAGCAGAAAGCCGGATTCAGGGTTCAAACTCCCGAACGGTGAGATTATGACCTGAGCTGAAGTCAGATGCTTAACTGACCGAGCCACCCGGGTGCCCCAGAAAGTGAATTTTTTTATTCCCATGAATGTGAATAGTTTTGCTCTGAATTTGGTAAAAATCCAGCAATAGATTTTAGAAGTTTAATTATTGAAATATTTACAAAAATGTACACAGATCACATACAGGTCAACAAATCATCCTACGGAAAACATGCCAGTGCAAAGTTGAAATTTTGGTTGTTTTTGTTCTGCTTTTCTTACTTACTGTTATTTTATCTCTCTTGGTATTGATAGAGTCTGAATGACTCTCTGTCAAAGGTTATCATGTTTATATATATATAATAGCTTGTAGAGCCATTTCTTATGTTGGGCATTTGCAGTTTTATTTTTTTTGCTGTTTGAATAGTGCTGCATAGGGATCCTTTCTTTCTTTTGAGCTGTTTTCTTGCAATGTGAAATTTCCAGGTCAAAAATCATGAATTGTTTTAAGATTCTTTTTATTTAATTTCATGTGGCTTGTCATAATGTCAATACATAGTACCTTGAATGATACTCATGTATACCTGTACATGAATGCTAAACATTGAGTTTTATAACTTTTAATTTATACTATCTTGTTTGATAGGAGTATAAATGTCTACGGGATTTGATGTGATCTATCTGCATTCATTATCTTCCTATGAGTTAGTTAATAAAATTTTGGCAAAGAAATGCAGGGACATCTTCTAACTGTATTTATGGTTGTGAGTATGTGGTATAGTTAGTGTTCAGTTATTTATTTTTAAAATTAAACCAAAATTCTTTTGAATTTTCATGAAAAATAGAAAGAATCCCTATGATTATTTTGGTTTGAGAAGGGGTTTGAACTGTCATATACTCAAATTGAAGTTCACTCAATACCTGCTTTGAGGGGTTGGTTTGTTTTGTTCACATGGAGAAGAGGGTCCCCTTAAAATTGAGAACTTCATTCAGCTCTCTTTTTTAAAAATTTACCATTTTTTACTGAGATGTAATTGACCAATAACATTGTATTAGTTTTAGGTGTACAATACAATGATTCGATATTTGTATATATTGCCAAATGATCACTACAGTAAATCTAATTACTATCCATTACTACCCATAGTTACCATTTTTTCCCTTGTGCTGAGAACTTACATGATCTATTCTTTTATCAACTTTCAAATATACAATACAACACTCTTCGGATTATGAGACTGACGCGCTGCCTACTGCTCTAAGGAGGCAGGTTACAATACAACACTCTTAACTGTAGTCACCATGCTATATGTTACATCCCCAGGACTTAATTTATTTTATAACCAGATGTTTGTAATTTTTCATCACCTTCACCCATTTTGCACCCCCTTCATCCCCAGCCCCCCAACTTCATTTAACTCTTTAAAGAACAGAGAGTAACAGGACATCTACAAAGCAATTTTGCTGGGACTGAAACCTTAAAGCTTGCTTAAACCTTGCTTGCTGGTTGGCTGTTAGTGTTCTGGTCCAGGGAAGGGCATGTATGGACATACTGTCTAAGAACAATATAGACTCAGGGGTGCCTGGGTGGCTCAGTTGGTTAAGCGGCCGACTTCGGCTCACAAAGTCATGATCTCATGGTCACAAGTTCGAGCCCCATGTTGGGCTTTGTGCTGACAGCTCAAGCCTGGAGTCTGCTTTGGATTCTGTGTCTCCCTCTCTCTTTGTCCCTCCACTGCTCACACTCTGTCTCTCTCTCTCTCTCTCTCAAAAATAAATAAACATTAAAAAAAGTATAAGAAAAACATAGACTCATCCTTTTTGAAGGAAGAAAGCTACCAAGAGTGGAGGTCTCTCATAAATGATGGAAAATGGGCATGGGTTATGAATTAGGCATTTGGACATAAAAAGCCTGTACTGAGTTGCTCACAAGTTAACTTGACTGTTTTCACAAAGGGGAAGAAGCTTCTAAAATAAGGTGAATGCCTTCCTAGGAATTGGTGTAATGATATAGAACATGGGGTTGAATCCAACCTTTTTTCAAGATTATGTGATCTTGGAGAAGATTCTTTTTTTTCTTTTTAATTTATTTCTGAGAGAGAGAGAGAGAGAGAGACAGTGTGAACAAGGGAGGGTCAGAGAGAGAGGGAGACACAGAATCCGAAACAGGCTCCAGGCTCTGAGCTGGCTGTCAGAGAAGATTCTTAGCCTCTAAGCCTTAGTTTCACAATCTGAAAAACGGGAGTTAAATCTGCCTCAAAGAATAGTTGTTAAGTTAAAATGAGATAATGGGTAAAACAACTGACACACAATACGTGCTCAGTGTATGTTGTTTTTCCACAGATGAATGTGTGGACCCATAGCTTTATGAAGACAGTGAGGGAGAATGTGTAGACAGTAGAAGAGAATGTGTTGCTTCTGTATCTTGCAAAGGTGGCTTCAGGACAAGTCCTTCCCCCGAGCTTCTAGAAAGTTCTTCTAGAAAATTCTAGAAAGCTTCTAAGAAGTTCACATAAGCAGGTGGCAGAGAGCTAAAGTGGAATTCCTAGCTGAAAAAAAGCATTTAGAGCCCTGACTATTTTTTCCCCTATCTTCAGAAAACTTCAATTCCATCCTTTGGGTGTTTTTCTTTCTTTTAAGCAGGAAACAGAGTAATATAAACTAACGTAACCTATAATAAAAACTATTCATAGATTTTTTTTTTTTTTTAACAAGTCAAATTTTAGAGAGCCATGTTGTCCCACAGGTTTGCAGGCTGCTGGAACCGTAGAAGAATAGGTGTGCAGGGAGAACTTTTGTCATTTGTGGGGAAAGGAAGGTGGCCCACTATCCTGGGCTCTGTACACTATTCACTGATGAATATTATTTCTTTCATGATTTGCAAAAAATACGAATCCTGGGTATGACCTCTAATACCAAGGTGCTAATGCAAATCATTGTGAGCTGCAGATGCAAAGCGAAACATTGTGATGCATGCTTAATCCCTCACTTGAGGTGGAGTATTGGGTATTGATACCCATAATTGGCTTTGAAACTTCAAATGAATTGTGTCTGTACCATCTGCCAGGAAGGTTTCTCCACTGTGGAGTTGTTCTGGGAGCTGTGGATCGAAGAGTGGAATTATTTTCAGGACACCTTTTAGCTGCCTGTAATGTGTTAAAGGACTTGACGGATAGGCAGCCACACCCTCTGCAAGCTGACCCAGCTGGGCAGCCAGAGGGCCACTCCTGCATGGGGTCCTCTGGGAGACAGTGTGGAAAGGCTGCGAGGAAGCTTTTCTTCTCATGAAACTGAAAGTGTCATCTGACATTAATGCATCTAGACACAGTTCTTCACAAAACGGGAGGCCCAATGTCCATGCTTAGTCTCAGCTCCTCCCTACAATACGGCATTGTGGAATTACAAGGGGCTGTTCAGGCTACATTTTCCTGATCTCCTTCTTCATTGATTAGAAGGGGAAAGATAAAGGAAAATGCACTTAGACAAGGACAGGAGAAACACCCCCAAACTAACTTTATCTTAAAATTTTAGAATGGCATGAATAATGACCACACACATGGATTTGGGGAAAATGATCCCCATCATCATATTCTTGTATTTAAAAAAAAACTCTGCAAGTTGTTTGTCTTTATTATAATATAGATACAAAATAATAATTTATAGACCTTCTCTATAATTATCTAATAACTATAGAACCAGAAAGAATCTTTTTTTTTTAATGTTTTTTTTTTTAATTTATTTCTAGGAGAGAGAGAGAGAGACAGCGTGAGCAGGGGAGGGTCAGAGAGAGAGGGAGTCACAGACTGAAACAGGCTCCAGGCTCTGAGCTGGCAGTCAGCACAGAGCCCAACGCGGGACTCGAACCCACGAACCGCGAGATCATGACCTAAGCGAAAGTTGGACGCTTAACCGACTAAGCCACCCAGGCGCCCCTAGAACCAGAAAGAATCTTAAGCAGTCAATCCATTCTACTGTATAGATAGTACTATTTCTATTTGAAGTTACCACACCGGTGATAGAGGGTAAACTCGTGAGAGCAAGCAATCTGCCTAGGTTACAGCAGTATTAAAACTGCAGAAAGCAGGGCCAGGCACACAGTAGATGTCTCATGAAATTTTGCTGAAGGGATGAATAAATATTTTTAAAAGGTATCACCTTAGTGGGCATCTCAATGGAAACTTCATTAGAAGTGGATCCATAGATCCACTGAGTTTCTTTAAAATCTGTTTTGATACTTATGGGGGTCGTCAGAGGATATGGTCTGTGAGGTTTTAACTGCATTGACTAGATTCACAACCTGGAAAATTCACAACCTGGAAAACAGCAACGTGATACATTCCTCTGACTCTGATCAACCCCCGACATCCCTTGCTTCTGCCCATGTTAAATGAGTTTATGAGATGTCCAGCTTCCCCTAGAAATATGTTTCAACTGATAGACTTTTCTCCTGCGTCTAACCTAAAACTATCCTGCTATAAAGAGCTTGCTGAATTTTGTCCGCTCCTTAGTGCAGAAGAAGAAAGCGTGTGTCAATATATTTTACATTCCTATTTTTGGGAAAACTGTTATCTTACTCCTCCAGTTTTCTTGTTTGTCTAACATCAATCAACAGTATTTACAGAGTCCCTATTATGAGCATAGCACTGTGCTTTCCCATGGCTTCATGCCTTATTTACAAGAACTTTGATAATATTTCTCATTCTTTTCTAAATTTTCTCCAATTTGTTCACAGCTTGCTTAAAATATGAATCCACAAAACTAGGCATACAATGGTGAGTGCATTAGAAAAAACAGCTTGTACATAGGTTTTTCAGGGAGAGCTAGTCTCGCTTTATTCACATCCAGAAAAAGGGACATTGATAAATGAAGCCCCTATGCACAGGAAGAGGGGGTTTTACAATCACAGAGACAGAGTAAGGAACTTGCCGTTTCCAAAATGTCTCTGCAGGGATATAATTTTTCTTTCATAGAAAATAAATAGCACATTATAATCAAACTTTCAAAATGTTGGAAATTTTCTTCCTTTGTTTGGCCCTGTGTTAGAGAGTTATTGCCACAATTACACTGTGAAGCAAACCGTCGCCAAGCTCAGAAACTTACAAAAACAAGCATTTACTCTCATGCTAATGGGTCTCCGGATCAACTGAAGTTCCGGTGATTCCATCTGTTGCTCTAGGCTGGTGTTCGCTGGGCAACTTCGTTTCACCCGGGTCACCTGGGCTTGTGTCCTGAGTGTCAGTGGGTCCATATCTGCTCCACGTGTCCTCTCCCCCTCCTTGGATGTGTGGCTACATTACCTTCATATGAAGAAGGGCAGGATTGCAAGAAGCAAACACATGGAGGGCCTCCGTTCCCATCTTGTCCGCTAACATTCTTTGGGTTAAAGCAAGTCACATATCCAAGTCCAATGTCAATGCGGGCAGAGGGGCATATGCACCTGCTGTGGGAGAAATAACATCTGCATCTCAAACTGTGGGAGTGTTTATTTGCTGAACAGTAATCTCAATGATCACCTAGCCCGCTTGACTGTAAACTAAAGGCAAAGCTTTGGTCTGTTTTGCTCGGCACTGTATATTCAGGGCCCTGCACAGGTAGTGAGTGGCTCAATGAACATTTGTCAAAAGAATGAATGAATAAATGAATGAGGAAGCCAATAATAGAGACTCAGCAATAGCAGGCTAAGAATAGTATTGAGGGCAACACAGTAGGCTATTTTCCTTATAACAAAGGCATTTCTTTTACTAAGACATTTCTAAATGTATGACACCATTTGTACGAAGATAACTGTAATGTGGGCACAAATATATTCATGTGTCTATATTCTGACGTCCTTTGTATCTGTCCTATGGTGAGCACAGCTCAAGAGGTGCTCTTCTGGCCAGGAGGCCCTTCCACACCAGAGAAACAGAGGGCGTCCTGTGACTTGCAGTGACTACAGAGCCTGCCTCCCCATGAGCTGTTCTGCCCTGAGCCTCCCTACATGACCAGTGCATCTGCGGAATATGAATCCCCTCTGGCAGAAATCGCTGGAGGCTCGCTTCCCTGGTTACTGTGGCCCTGGTCAGCTGGATCACACGGCTTGAAGCTTTGCTGCAGGGAGGACTTCTGTGCTGTCTGCTCCACTTAGGGTCAGCTGAGACAGCTCATGCTTCCTGGTCACCTGCCATCACTGTTCCCAACACCTGTACTGGCAGTGGAGCCCGCCTCGCTGCTACAGCAGTTGGCAATGTTGCCCGGGTATCCATGTTGACCGTAGTTTCTGGGAGTACTGACGAATTGCCCTGGGGGTAGGGGGATGGAAGGTAGTTTATTTAGGGCAGATCCAAGTCTGGCTGCTAAATACATAGTTGAACTAGGTTAAATTTGGTCTAGATTGAAACTTCATGCAGAAAAAAAGTGGGGTGATTGGTTATTTGAAACATCTCAACAGAATGTAAATTTCAGGCAGGCTATTTATCTGTCTTGTTTGACATTGTTGTCCTAGTGACTAGCACCAGGGCCGGCTTCTGGGGTACATTCTGTTAGTATTCTTTGAACGCACGAAAGAAAAACATATGCATTCTCCAGATTGTTTATATTTGGCCTTAGAATGATTTTTTCAATATGCTATAATAAGATATTGTCAAATTAGTAATACTTCAAAATTAAATGAAATTTTACTCAGTAAGTTCTATGTCTAGAGCAGAAACTGGCACATAGTAAGCACCATATAGTATCTGATAAAGTAAAATAAGTTCTAAATCAGAATGAAGTGACTTTCTTATTTTTGTTTTTCCAATTTGGAACAAAGTATGTATGTTCGAACTTCTCTATCATGGTTCTCTGTTCTCCCAGTGTCTCCCCTCTGATCATATCGCTTAAAATGATGATAGTGATGAAGACAATCATGTCATAATGACATCTAGTAGTCACTGAGCACTTACTATGCATCAGGCATTGTGCTAAGTATTTCGTGTACATGATTTCATTTAATTCGTAAAGCAAGCACGTGAAGTGGAGCATATTATCCGTACCTTTTGGCAAAGGAGCTCACAGCTCTCTCGAATAGTAAGTGATGAAGCTGGTCTTTCTAATTCGAGTCTGTGTCTTTTACAGCTGTGTTTCCACCATGCAAGGGGCTGCGAGTGGGAGAGTCGCTTTCACTTCCTTATTGAAGATGTGTTGATACCAGGTGCTAACCGAAGAGGTGCATGGTTTATAAAGTGCCTCTGAAAACTCATCTTTCCTGTCTTGGAGAGAAAGTTGTTGAGAGCTGTGGTTCTTAACACATGTCTTAGTAGTCTGCCCTGAACTCCAGGAAAAACTCAAATCTCCTTCCTCTGAGATCTGTCTTGAGTAAGTATAAAAGGAGAGGATAATACTATCCACAGTGATGTCACTGAAGCGGAGTGGGGCTTCTACAATTAAGAACTCCCTGGAAGACTTTTTAAAAAGCTCTTATTTATTGGGGCACCTGGGTGGCTCAGTCGGTTAAGCATCCAACTTCGGCTCAGGTCATGATCTCACGGTTCGTGGGTTCGAGCCCCGCGTTAGGCTCTGTGCTGACAGCTAGCTCAGAGCCTGGAGCCTGTTTCAGATTCTGTATGTCCCTCTCTCACTGACCCTCCCCTGCTCGTGCTGTCTCTCTCTCAGAAATTAAAAATAAAAAAAAAGCTCTTATTTATTTATTAATTGACAGAGCACAAGATGGGGAAGGGCAGAGAGAAGGGGAGAGAGAATCGCAAGCAGGCTCTGTGCTGTCAGCAGAAGCCTGATGCAGGGCTCAAACCCATGAACTGTGAGATCATGACCGGAGCTAAAACCACCAAGAGTCGGCCGCTTAACCGACTGAGCCACCTAAACAGGCACCTCCCATGGAGGACTTTTCAGACCATTTCACTGAGATGCCAGAGGCTAGAGTGTCTCTTGGGTCAAGGAATCAGCACCATTGGTAGCTCTATGGGCCAGGAAAAGATACTTACCATGGTTTCCTGCAGGAAAATTATCCTGAGCAGATCAGTGTGTGTGTGTGTGTGTGTGTGTGTGTGTGTGTGTGTGTAACTGTCTGCTGATATTCACAAAGCAGCCAGTTACAAACTTTGCATAGTTAGCCATGACTTTGTGTCACTCTAGAGAAGGTGATGTGTTGAGGCTCCCTCTTGAGAATCACGCCCAGATGAGGCTGAGCGCAGGCTGACAGTAGCTCTGCTAATCCTCACCTCGCCTCTGACACTTTCCCGGATGGCTTTCGTTGCCGGGGCTCGTAAACAGCGGTTCCCTTGGCAGCAAGAGAGAAAAGGGACTGAAGCTTGCAGCTTTCTGATCACTGTGTAACTCATCACAGAGAAGATGGAATGCTCATCCTTCAAAGTGACACCTGTGAAAGCCACGTTTGTCACTCACAGAGAGGCTGCCCATTCAGAGGGCAACGAGGGGTTCCTCTAGTCAGCTCTCGGTTTTAGCAGAAGGCACGATTCCCGAGGTGATGTAACAGCGCTCTGCTTATCAGGTTCGGTGGGACAGCTGCAGCGACCAGTCCGTCCTACCTGCAGAACAATTGACCTGGCATGATGCTATCATAGGAGATGTGGGGAAAACATCCTGGGTCTAGAACGCGTGGGCAGAGCCCAGTAGTCTACCTCCCTCCTTTCAAGAGTCATCACCTCCCTCTATTGTACTCGGTGAAAAGGGCTGTCAATTCCACTGGGTTGCTACCTGGCCCTTAACCACCGTTCTTAGCGCAGCCCTGGGTTCTGCTCAAAATGACAGGCCTCTGGGCCTCCTTCCACGTAAACCTGCTTGGCAGTGCTGGTGCACAGGGAAATTATAATTTCCTTTACTGCTTTATCCCTAAATTATCCAGAGTCCCTAACCAAAGGCTGCTGTGTGTCCAGACTCTTGGCAATGTGTTTTGGGTAACAGAGGGAAAGTATAGCGCGGCATGGAAAAGGGTAACATTAAAAATGGAAAACTGGGGGGTGCCTGGGTGGCTTAGTCGGTTAAGCGTCCGACTTTCGCTTAGGTCATGTTCTCGCGGTTCGTGGGTTCGGGCCCCGCGTCGGGCTCTGTGCTGACTGCCAGCTCAGAGCCTGGAGCCTGTTTCAGTCTGTGTCTCCCTCTCTCTCTGACCCTCCCCTGCTCACGCTCTCTCTCTCTCTCCTAGAAAAAAAAAAAAGAGTTTAAAAAAAGAAAAAAGGAAAACTGGGAGCACCTTGGTGGTTCAGTCAGTTAACCATCAAACTTCGGCCCAGGTCATGATCTCATAGCTGGTGAGTTCAAGTCCTGCATAAGGGTCTGTGCAGGCAGCTCAGATCCTGGGGCCTGCTTCGGGTTCTGTGTCTCCCTCTCTCTCTGCCTCTCCCCCACTTGCACTCTGTCTTTCCCTCTCTCTCTCTAAAGTGAATAAACATTAAAAAAAGTTTTTAAAAAGGAAAATCAGGGAACTACTTAAGAACAACGTTATTCTTTTTTTTTATTTTAATGTTTTATTTATTTTTGAGAGAGAGAGAGAGGGAGAGTGCAAGCAGGGGAGGAGCAGAGAAAGACAAGGACAGGGGATCCAAAGCGGGCTCTGTGCTGTCAGTAGCAAGCCCGATGTGGGGTTTGAACTCACAACTGAACTGTGAGATCATGACCTGAGCTGAAGTTGGACACTCAACAGACTAAGCCATGCCGGCACTCCAAGAACAGTGTTATTCTGAAGTGTCTTGTCCATGGGCCACAGGAAATGTTTTTCTGGTGTCCCTACCTTGTTAGGAGTCCTCTCCCTTTCTCTCTCTGCACTTCCTAAATTAAGTGTAGCACCCAATAAACTCTTTCTTTATTGTACCTAGTAATCACTAGCTTTTCATACCTCTCTTCTCCATCCAAACCAATCCCTTGATCTGCTCTTGTGTGGCCAAAAGCTTACTAAGAAACTTTGCTAAAAGACAAGGCCTTCCGCCCAGGGCTTTACCTTTGAGCCGTACAAAGAACCAATCGGAACTTTGGAATTACATTTCCCCCTCTTAATATGGTAAAAGTCAAATTATTTAAGAGGACTCTGACCTGTTCTCGTAAAGGGAAGGAGAATGATGGAAAAAGACATTCATTTCCTGTTTCTCCCTATGTCCTGCCTACTTTCTGGAAGAAGCACCTGGGCATAAATGTATGCCCTGACGCTAAATTACTCTACAGGGTTGACTTTTGAGAATCCCTACTTCAGCACAGGGCAGAGATGGGCCTTCTTTCAAACGTTACCCACTCTAACTAATTCTGGAAATGAATTCTGCCCACACCCTAAGTGAACTTGGAAACAGACTTCCCAAACTGAGCCTCTCCGTGAGAACACAGCCAAGTCGCCACTTGATGGCAGCCTGAGAGACCCTGAGCAGAGGACTAGGGCTAGGCGATGTCCAGACTTCTGGCCACAAAACTGTGAGATAATCAGTGGGTGTTGTTTTAAGCCATTACGGTTGTGGTATTTTGTTATGCAGCAATGCATAACTAATACAAGCCCCTACCTCCTGGCATTGTTAGAATCTCATGAATTAAGGTTTGTAATGTGTTTAGAATACTGCCCGGCACACTGTAAGCAGATATTAGCTATTAAAATTTTAAGGAATTTTATATATTTCCTTTCATAGTTCCTTAGTCAGCAACTTGGGAGCTACTATGTGCCTACGTAATCCCTTTTTTCAAACTCCTTACAGCCTAGTGGGAAAATAATCCATTAAAAATATTTATAACTATGAGGAGTATTCTGAAGGAAAAATCCAGAATGCTATGGGAGGATATAAAGGACCTCAGACTCAGGGAGGGATTAATTGAGGAAGTGATGCTTAAGCAGCAAAATGAAGGCTGAGTAGCAGAAGGGGATAAACAGTGGGAAGAAGTCTAGATCATCGCTGGGCAGAAGAACTTGAGAGGCTAGAAGGGTCCTACGCCCTGTGCCCTGAAAGGGTCATTTCTGTGCAAACCAGGAGCCACTGGCTATTTATGGCAATTGAAGGCTTTAAAGGTGGCGGGTGCAACTGCTGCACTGACTTGTAAATTTCATTTAATTTTACATCATTTACATTTAAATAGGTCCACTTGTGGGTCGTTGCTACAGTATTAGAAGTGTAGGGAAAAGGGAACAACATGCAAAAGAATCCTAAGGCTGGAAAAAAGTGTTTTATTTGAGCAACTGGAAGGGAAGTCCAGTTTAACTAAGCTGACCCTTCCATGCTTATTTCTGTTACTCAGTCAAATGACAATATTAGTGAACACTTGTAGGGTGTTTACTTTGTGCCAGCACTGTTTGAAGCATTTGCAAACTTATTTATACCTCAGAACAGCTTTTTAAAAAAAATATTTTTAATGTTTATTTTAGAGAGAGAGAGAGAGACAGAGCGCAAGCAGAGGGGCAGAGAGGGGGAGACAGAATCTGAAGCAGGTTCCAGGCTCTGAGCAGTCAGCACAGAGCCCAGCGCGGGGCTGCAACCCATAAACCGTGAGATCAGGACGTGAGCCCAAGTCAGATGCTTAAGTGACTGAGCCACTCAGACACCCCCCCCCCCCCCCCCCCCCCCCCCCCCCCCGCAACAGCTTTTATTACTTGCAATGCATTGCCTGCATTACAAAGATATGGTGTGGTTCACCTAACTTGCTTTTGGTGGAGTAGCTAGTGATAAACGGAGCTGGGCAGTCAGGGTCCAGAATCTGTACTTTACTGCACAATATTCACATACAAACCAAAAGGGATTATAAGTTGCATTTGGGAGCAGGAGAGTCTAAAATCTTTTTTTTTAAATGTTTATTTTAATTAATTAAAAAAATTTTTTTGAGAGAGAGAGAGAGAATGTGAACAGGGGAGGGGCAGAGAGAGGGAAGCACAAAATCTGAAGCAGCCTCCAGTGTCTGAGCTGTCAGCACAGAGCCCGATGCAGGGATTGAACTCACAAACCGTGAGATCATGACTTGAGGTGAAGTCTCACTCTTAACTGACTGAGCCACCCAGGCCCCCTGGGAATAGGAGACTCTAATTCTCTGCTTAGGCCACTGCACCTGAATATATTGGAGAAATGAACTATTGGAGAAATGTTCTGGTGGAAAAGAAATGTTGTAAAGTAATAACAAGCAATGTGCATATCTGATGAGCTCTTTTTGAGGAAACATGTTATGTGCAGTTGTACCCTGGAAAATCTTTGACATTCCTACTGTTTATGAGGTCATTACCACATCATAGAGGGAGAACAGTTTTCCAACATGCAAGTTCCTATCTCCTGTGTTTTGCTGTAACTTGATAGATCATTTAATGATTACTTTCATGAACTTGGGGAGCCAGTGGCATAGGACACAGTAATTATTTTTTTGTTTTATTCTAGTCATGACAATAAAACTATTTTTGCATAAAATCTTAAAACTTTGAGAACGGAATTTCTACCTGCAAAGGTAAACAGCGGTGCTTAGACCTGTGTCAGGGAAGTTCTCTCTGTATATATTGTTACAATGTAAGGCATGAGGGAGGATGAAAAGAATGGCTGCTTCTTTGTCCCGCGTTGTTATGAAACTTGTAGCACTAAAATGTCCCCTCTGGAGGGATGGTTTAGTGTCAGCATCTCTTGAGTGAAAGGAGACAGGATAGAAAAGAGCTCCCAATCTGTTTGGAATATTTTAACGCAACTGTGAAGCCAGCGGATGTTTGGGGACTATACCACCAGAGGGAGTGGGATTACATTTTTAAACGTTTAATCCCATCACTAAACATACTCTACTGGTTGATTTAGGGCTATAGTGAAAGGTGATTTCATACATGATTAAAAGCCAAAATCTGTGGACAAAGAACAGATGCTCCAGTTACCTTTGGCTTTATTTAATTGGATTCCTGAAAATAAGAAGTGCCTAAAAGAGTTACTGTCAGCGCTTTGATATAAAAGGATTCAGCATTTGTCAATATTATCAGAATGCCGAGGAAGTGCCCTCGTGGCTGATAAACTTGGAATATTTGGAAAAGCAGCTTGAATAATAAAGGAACCTACGGTTATCATTTGGAAGTTACTTCTATCCACTACTATTATGAACTGTATCACCAGACTCGTTAGTTGAAGGTTGCTTTCTCTTTGTAGCTGTGATTTTAAACTGTGAAATTAATTGGAGCTTGTAAATATCACAGACATATTGGTTCAGATCTCCTCTGGAGCTTCCTGCCATCTGAAACTGGTCCCCTCCCCTACCTGGAGGGAAGGGACAGACTGAAGAAAGAGGCAGACCACTCCAGATTGGTAGGCGACGGTTTAAAAAGCAAGGGAATTTACTTAGAAGGCCTGTCTGGTGGCTGCAAGATGAGTAGATCTCCACACCCGCCTGCCAAATCTTAGAAGTTTATCTAGAGGCCTTAACTTCCAGACGATCTCAACACCACGTCACTGTCTCAAGTCTAGGCCTTTGGAGCAACTTCTGGGAGTGGGAAAGGCAGACAGAAGCACATCCCCAGGGCAGGGGAGGGCCTGAGGAGCCTCTGATTGTTAGGGTCCAGCTCACAGGTCAACTGGCAGTCACGTCCTCTCTATGACCTCCCCCAGCAAGATAACCAAATACAATTCTTAGGTTAAAGAAAAATGCTAGACATCAGTATTCTAGATTTTAAAATACAGCGGAATACTCCAGCATCAAGGAATTTCCACATAGAAAGAAATATTAACTTCCACCTGGGAATAACTGCCTACCTGCCCATTTAAAGTATGAATTCCTAGGAAAAACACTGCCAGGTAATTCTCCAGGCCGGGCTGGGAATTCTCTTGGATGGAGACTATTGTTTCCTGAGGCGGCAGATTCCACCTTAAGGGATGTGTCCCTTAAAATGAGCGGGATCCTTCAGTCCTTGCTCCACTCATGCACCATTTCTCTTTTCACATGGTAATAATGCTCCACATTTATTGTGTTCTCACCATGTGCAGATACCGCCCTATGTGATTTAAGCGCATCATTCTCTTCTATCCTCAGAACAACTCTAGGAAGCGAGTTTGATTTTTATTCCTGGTTTACCAGTGAGAAAACTGTAGGGACTGCAAAGCCCAGGAAATATTTGAAAGGATCAGTAGACCTTCTTCCTTCCTTCCCTTCGTCCTTCTCTCATTTATTCTGTGCTGGATACAGTGTTCGATGGTGGGAATAGAAAGAGAAATGCAGGCTGACCCATGCTTCTTAGAACTTATTGACGATCCGGGAAGACAGTCCTGTAACTGAGTGCCACAGGACCCTGAGAGAAGAAGGTACTAGCACAAAGGAGTCACGAAGGAAGTCAGTTTCAATCCCACCAGGAGACTCAGGAAACAGTCCAGTGGAAGACATGCCTGAGTTGAAATGTACAAGAGACTCTTCTGGCAGGGAGGGGTAGAGGGGTTAGGAGAGGTCAGGGCAGTGTGTGCCTTCCAGGCAAAGGAAGGGCCAAGTGAGAAACAACCAGGAGTATCTGGTCAGCTTGGCTGAAGTGTAGGGTTGGAGGAAAATCTTGGGAAAAGCCAAGTTTGGAGAGTAAGAGGTGGGTGGTCTGATGTGAAAGGCTTGGTATTTATCAACTAGAAATTCACCTTCACCTTGTAGGTGATGGAGAACCAATACAGTGGTTTTCACTAGGAGAGTGATGTGATGACACTTCTGTTTTGGAAATATCCAAAATGGTGTGCAAGGCAGATTGGAAAGGGATGACACTAGAGGTGTGAAGCCACATTAGGAGACCGGGAGTTAATCTGGCTGAGAGATGGGGGGTGGGGAGAGGCGAGGGCTGGATCATTAGCAGTTAGCAGTGAGGATCTGAGGAGAGGGGCTCTCCTCACTTATCACTTCTCCAGCCTCCCCACCATCCGAGAGGGCCCTGAGCATTCTCCATCACTCGGAGCTCTGTCCTGAAGCCTGCGAGGATTGGGCTCTGGTCCTGGCTCCGTCTTCACACAGCTGTGTGCCACTGGACACATCGCCGAAACTCTGGACCTCAGTGGCCTCATTCGCCGAATGTCAAACACACTAGATGATCTCTGAAGCCTCTGTCTTCGGTCTTCCCAAAGAACGGCATGGTTTCTTTATATCCATTTCAAACTGGATGCAGGGATATATCTAAGATAAATTAATACCTCCAGGGTGCAGTAGATAAGCGAATAGAAAAGAAACTTGAAAATCATTTAATCCATGTAACTCATTCATTCAAATGAAATATCATGAAATGCGAAATATTTATTCAAATGAAATATTATGTAAACACCCAGTAAATAAAACAGATGTAGGCTGACCACCTCAGGCTGATGTGAAGGTAAGAGAAGGGAAGCCTGCTTGCTCAGTGGGCGGCTCCTAGGGGACTCTCAGGGTATAAGCTTGATTAAGCCCGGCAGAGCCAGGCTCAGGGTGGGGCATTCAGGTGTCCAGCTCCAGCCAGGGAATGAGACAGATCCCCATGGTCATGGAATTAGCGACAAAGTTAAGATAGGATCTAAGTCTCCTGTTTTTTCAACTGTTTCATGATGAGATAAGATCCTCAAACCAATACTTTCTTGAAAAGTACAACATCAAATACCTTGTAGAACTTTTTGCAATATTAGATTTGGCAACACCAGTTTGATGTTTTTCTCACACAAAAGTTATGATAACATGATAAAGAGCATAAGAGATTGGGGCATCAGTGGTCCATATATCCTTGTTTAGGAATGGATTATGACTTGTTTTCTGAAGAAAACTTTGACCTTTCCTGGATGGAGATGCTGGAGATGGTATGGTCCTTACATAGGCATGCTGGCTATTAATACTCATTAGACCTCATCAAAAATATTTTTCAACTTATTGCTTGTTAAAGAAGGTAAATGGGGCCGCCTGGGTGGCTTAGTTGGTTGAGTGTTTGACTTTGGCTCAGGTCATGATCTCACGGTCTGTGAGTTCGAGCCCCACATCAGGCTCCGTGCTGACAGCTCAGAGCCTGGAGCCTGCTTCAGTATCTGTGTTTCCCTTTCTTTCCACCCCTCCCCCACTCATGCTCTATCTCTGTCTCTCAAAAAAAAATAAACGTTAAAAAAAATTTTTTTAAATAAAAACAATAAAGATCTTCCTTTAGGTAGTAATACAGAATATTTGGTTCCAAGGAATTGCCTGAGGTAATATTAATTTATCAATAAATTATACAAATAAAGCTAGTGGGCACCTGACACTGTGCTAGGCATTGGAAATACAATGGTGAGCAAAGACACATGCAGGAGCTGCCCTGTCCAGTGAGTGAGCTAGGCAGTTAAAGACCGCTTTCTGGAAGATGTAGCTTCTAGCTTGAGACATGGAGGAGAAGCCCTAGACAAAGGCAGGGAGCAAAGGGTTGTGGCTGAGAGCTTTCCAGATGGAGGGAACAGTACATGTATAGATCAGAGGTGAGAGAGAGCACGACTTTTTCAGCAACCTCAAAGAGGTTCCCTTGGGCAGCTGGAATGAAGGGAACAGTCAGGGAGCTGAGGCTGGAGATCTGGAGGCCGAAGTCCATTCAGTGATAAGATGTGTGGAATTCATGCTGAGTCCTGTTTGAACCTTTGAGGTGTCTGAAGCAGAGTCTTGTTTTAGGAAAAGCGGACTGGCTGAGGTTTGGAGAATGGATTAGAATTGGGCAAACCAGTTAGAAGGTTGTGTGGTAATCTGGGCTGACAGGAGGGTCGCCTGACCTCGAGTATGGTATTGAAAGAGAGGAGGAAAAGACCAATTTGGAACTACCACCAATGGGATTTGGTGATATTAACCAATTTCTTATTTGAGAGGCTCAGTATTTATAGAGGCCTTCCTTAAGGATAGAGAGCCTGTGAGTCTCCAAACTTTGATTTTAGATTAGTTAAGAATTATAAGAGGGCACTGTGTTTGAAGCGTATTATCAATGCGGTTTTATTAACATTGTGCCATCAGGTTGTATGTTCTTACATCTTCCTGTGGATGTTCTGCAGGCTGTTGTTTAGAACATTACCTGGGATCCTTTATAGGAACATCCTGGAAAACGTACTCTCCTGGCGCACCCCAGTAATGACTTCTGCTTCTCCTGACTTTGTTTTGAGTTCTAATCATGATAATTAGTTTTAGGGCCCACAAGTTCCTCTTTGGTTGGTGTCTGGAAAGCCCCAAGCCAAATTATTGCTGCTTCTAGCAAAATGTATTAGCCCTTGTGGCATATGAGGTTTCTATTTTTAATTTTACTTTCTTCCCAGTTCCTTACTTGCTTGTTATTATTGTTTTAAGTCTCAAAATGTAGTACCTTTACAAGCCACTTTGATTCTTTTTTGGAATGAGATTGACTATAATTAATTATAATGATGTGAAGAAAACTTCTTGCATCTTTATGCCACAGAACAGTTAGAAAGTTAATATTGCATATATATAGTTTTTACATGTTTAATTGTGAATTAAAAATTTAGATTCGAGTTTTTGAAAGTCTAAGGGTTTCTCTTGACTTATAAAACAAAAACCTGCCTTTCTCTTTCCTCTGGATTATAATTTGAATATCACCAACATCTTCCTTCTGATTTAAGCTAAATAGTAGCATTTTCTGTTTTTGTAAGGAGTCACTTATCTTCACCAGCACTTCTGTAATTTTTCATATGGGAGAATTTCTGAGTATTTGCAAAGATTCATTTAAAAATATAAATGTGGTTATATTGGGTTAGTCTTTTTCTGAGTCACAGAAATAACTCTCTCCTTTCCTTCAACAGTCAGGCTCTGTATTACATATAGAAATATGGATTTAAAAGATTTATTCGTGTCCCAGAGAAACTAGGAATCTAGTGGGGGGAGGGAAGTTAATCCGATCTTCTGCTGTAGTGTGATAAATGCCTCCACAGGGGTAAGCACAGTGAATAGCTTAACTTTCCAGGTCTCCACTTTTTGCCTTGGTTGTAGGAGCAGCCCTGCTGAGTCAAACTCCCTGCATTTCTTTGTTCTGTGTCTGATCATACCACCATTATGCAGACCCAGGCTGTGTGGGTTTCTGGCTCCCCATTTTTAAGTTAGAGGGTTTGGAGTTACATGCCATACAAAAGGCCAGGGCTCCTATCCAGACAAAATCTTATTATCGCAGGTAACCTTAAGGCCAGATTTTGCTTAATGAAGTCAATTCCACGTTGCTTTGTTAACGATGAGTGGAAGATTGCTTTGCTGATCTGATCTGGAATCAAGGAATTCTATTAGAGGACACGTTCTGCAGAGAGGACATTCTCATCAAGTCTCTGATCAATATGCTTTGCAACACTGGCATTGATTTGCAGTGGTGGATGTAGTAGAATCAAAAAATGGCCACAGGCTTTTTGCAGCAATCCCATCAGGAGGCAAAATCTTTTTCTCCATCTCACGAATCTGGGCTGGCCTTATAACTTGCTTTGGCCAAAAGAATATGGCAGAAGCAAATAGTGCAAGTTCTGAGTCTGGGCCTCAAGGGCCCTTGCAACTTGACTCTTACTCTTGGGACTTGATTGCTGTCTTGAACAAGACCCGGTTAGCCTGCTACATGATGAGCTATGTGGCCCACTCAGTCTTGTGAGAAAGGCCATCCTAGGCTAGTCAGTCTGCAACTGACCTACCTGCTGACTACAGATGCATAAGTGAGCCCAGCCGAGATCAGAGAAGTCTGGACAGATGGGCAGAAATACCCAGCTGACCAATAGGTGGTGGGAAGTAACAAATGGTTGTTATTTTAAGCCACTAAGGTTTGGGGTATTTGGTATGCGGTAAAAGCTAGATGGTAGGAGTGCAATTTTGACATTACTGCAGTGGCATGCATTTGCTAATGGACTTTAGGGCAGAGTAGAAGAAAGGAAGGAAGGGTGTTAAAGAGAAAGGAAGAGGGGCGCCTGGGTGGCTCAGTGGGTTATACATCTGATTTCAGCTTAGGTCATGATCTCATGGTTTGTGGGATCGTGTTGACAGCTCAGAGCCCGGAGCCTGCTTCAGATTCTGTGTCTCCCTTTCTCTCCACCCCTCCCCCACTCACACTCTGTCTCTCTCTTTCTCTCTCAAAAATAAGTAAAACATTAAAAAATGTAAAGAGAAAGGAAGAAGAGTAACATACACTCACTACCTTCTGTATGCCCAGCTGAAGATTTTATTAAACCTAAATCAATGAAGAAACAAGTAAACAAGTCTTTTGAACATTGTAGTAGGTTACTCATAAAGGAGATTCAAGCCTCCTAATTAATTATGATTCTCCCATAATTTGTCAAAATGAACCCATGTTATTTATGGCAGTGAATTTTAAAATATCAACCAACCCCCTAATGAGAAAATATATAATCCTATTCATTCCCTCATATCTAAAGACAATATAAACCATTTATCTAACCCCACCTCCAGTACCCAAAAAATGAGAGGTAATATTTTAATTTGTGATGCCAAAAATATAATTCCCATACGACTCTGGAAAATATACATCTTAGGTTTCAATTTCATTTAACAGAGCCCTTGCCGGGCATCCCTCTGTCTGCTGAGTCCAGGGTTTAGGGAAAATAGAAAGAAGGGGAAGACAAATCTATGATTCGTTTGGGAAGGGTGATGGGGCTGGGGATGGTGGGTGGTGTCATATAGCCACACAGGAGAAGGTGGCACTGTGCACTTCAAGGAAAGGATGATGCACTGATAATAAGGGCTGTTACCAACTCACCGAAGGGCCTTTGAACCACTGGCTTAGGCTCTGTAGCCTCAGTTTCCCCGTTTATAAACTGGGTAAGTTGTTCCGTTTCTGGTCTTGACATAAGTCAACTTTTCCTGATTGAGTGTATGTGCTTTGTCCTTTCTTCCAGAAAGTGGTCCTAATGAAAGATTTTCTTTATTACAATGATTCTCTCAGTCCTGAACGTGTTCTGATTGCCTGGTGTGGGGCTGGCACTCTGGGCACTGCTGACCACATTGTACTGAACAAAATGCAGCCCCTGCCTTGGAGGAACTTAAGTGTACGGTGTGGGAAAGACCATGCTGTGTGGATAAAGCTCTGCTGGGGCAAATAGCTGGGCCCTCCAGGAAGGGTTGTGCTCAGAGAAGGCTTCCAGGAGGAGAAACACCTTTGAAAATAGCTGAAGGATGAGTAGCATTGGTCAGATGAAGAAGCATTTACAACTACTACCCAGGCATCAAACTACTACCCATTGCATGTAACCAACTGATCATAATTCATCATGTATGTCCAGATAACTGTGTACTTTGTTAGCTCAGGAATCTGAAGAGTTTTGGGGTACCTGGGTGGCTTAGTCAGTTAAGCATCAGACTCTTGATTTCAGCTCAGGTCATGATCTCAAGGACGTGAGATCGAGCCCTGCCTTAGGCTCCACACTGAGCATGGAGCCTGCTTGGGATTCTCTCTCTCTGTCTCCCTATGTCTCTCTCTCTCTCTCTCTCTCTGTCCCTCCCTTGCTCACATGCTCTCTTTCTCTCTCTCAAAATAAATAAATAAGCATTTTAAAAAAAAATCCGAAGATTTTAGGACTACTTTGAGGCGTTACAAAACTTTTATGTACTCGTTGTCATGGAGCCCTGTTTTATTATTTATGAGAACACGAAGAGACAGAAGAATTAGAGACCTTTAGTCAGACTTCATCACATTCACTGGAAAGGAGATAATTGCAATTACTGAAGAGATTAATGTGGAATCAGGAGGCGCTCTCCAACACACTGCACACAAAACCCAGCAACTCTATAGAGAATAGAGCTAGAATGGATGTGAGGGTTGTTCCTGTGGGGTGTGTGTGTGTGTGTGTGTGTGTGTGTGTGTGTATTCATTCTCAGAGCAGGAAAGTCATATATCAGGGAGTTTGGAAAATTAACAAATACTCTTTGAATCTGGAATATCTTAATACTTCTAATGATACAAAAGCATGTTACTGAACTGACGATCCTTTGGTGTCAAGACTAACTGATCTGACTGACTGCTCTAGCTTGTGGGCGGGAGGCTGCGTAAGCGACAGCCTCTCCCTGCGGTCCTTACAGGATAGGATGGAGAATTCATACCCCAGCTCCTAGCTCCTGTTATCACGTGGTTGCCCCGTGTTGCATGTGTCCCCTGCACTTTCAGGCTGCACGCATGTTTGATCCAAGTGGATGCACTTTCATGTCTCAGCATCAACGGGGAAGCCCTGGGGCAGGAGGCTAGAGGTGCTTGGCATTGGCGGGAGGTGGGGTGCTGCCAGCCTATGTCTGTGTGAAGTTGATGGGGATCCACGCAGAGTTGTCCCTGCAAAGATGAAGCAAGAGCAAGTGAACTGAAGCATAAAAGGTATTTGGTACAACCATTTAGCTTTTCTCTTGAGAGGTGTACTCTTTCTGGTAAGTAAGGAGCCTCCTCTAACATCAGCTAGGTAGCCAGAAAAATAAAAATGACAAATGTCCATGTCAGTACTGATGGTCTGTGTTATCTCAGCATATTTGAGGAGCAAGTTTTATTGATAGGTATCACTGACGCTGAAAATAATGATGAGATCAAACCTTGTGAGCATATTTCTTGCAAATTAATAGTTCTTGAAGCTGAAGGCAAAGTCACCCCTGAGATTGATTTTGGCCATTGTTTTTCAAGATGTGGATGTATTGAATATATATATCTTCTGGACTCTCTTGACCTTGTTGATACATTCTAATGAGTTTTAAGTGCTCTATTCTCTGATTTTTCCATACCATTCATGATGTTTCTTTCCAACTATTTTGTCTTCATTATTTTATTTTTTTAAAAAAAATTTTAATGTTTTATTTATTTCTGAGAGAGAGAGAGAGAGAGAATGAGAGCGTGAGCAGGGAAGGGTCAGAGAGAGGGATGTACAGAATCTGAAACTGGCTCCAGGATCTGAGCTGGCAGTCAGTACAGAGCCCAATGGGGGGCTTGAACCCACAAACTGTGAAATCATGACCTGAGCCGAAAACGGATGCTTAACCGACTGAGCCACCCAGGCGCCCCTTCACTATTGTTTATTGATAGTTGTTTCAGAAACTGGTAAACATATACTTGAACATGCACAGTGTGCCCTTGGAAAGCAAAGACTAAAGAAAATAAGATTTGAAAATTAAATATAGGTTTAGAGAAGGAATTCAAGCCTGTTTTGATTGTAATGTTTTAGTAACTTGACTTTTATGTGTCAAAGTCATCTTGAATGCTGATGGTCATCATGCCAGAGGGAAAGGAGAACTGTGAGTGACTTGTTCTATTTCCAGCTGGGTTATGCTCACTTTCCCTTTGATTCAGTGGAATCAGTCACATACCCCCCTGTACAGCCACAAGGGGGCAGAAGGTGCAATTCTGTGGCAGCCTAAAATAAAGGAGAACCGTGGCTATTTGGCAAATGGTACCAACCATGACCACAGCAGGGTTGACATTTTTAGCTGGTAATGTTACAGAAAGCCTTGTGGGATAAGTCATATGCAGTAGGTTTGAAGCTGTGGCATGCATGGCATTTTTAGATGTTGAACTTAAAGTCTTATTTGTAAAACGAAGGTGTAGCAGGTTTTAATGTATAACCACCAACACATCTGTTTTAAAAGGTTGACTAAATATTTATTAGCCAATAAGAATAGTGGAAAATGCAATCTCAGTACCATTGGAGCTCTCCTGCTGCAGGATTACACGGGGGAGATCTCTGGCTAAGCTCAAGCTTCAGGGAGACATGTTGGTATTCGGTCCCCTTGTCTCTGCTGAGGTGTACACGGATGGAGCCCATATTCCTTATCTCAGGGGCTGGCAGCTCTGCTGCCTCTGGGCGAAGCTTGGAGGGACCAGAATCTCTACCGAGGCTGGGAGGTCCAGGGCTAATCGTCCAGCCTCCCTCTGGGCACCATCCTGTGATCTCTCTGAGGCCATTCTGCTTCCCTGGGGCACTGTCATCAAGCAGGACTCCAGTCCCTCCCATGCCTGGGGACCACCAACTTTTGAGCTGTCGCTAGTCTGAAGCATATTCTCCATTTCCGCATGCCTTCTCAAAGGACAGGAAGAGCTGCCGACCTAGAGCATCTTCTTTTTCGGCAAAGCACTGAAATTCTGCGGCCCACCTATTCCATTGGTCTGCCAGTGTGATTCCAAGATCTGCCTCATGTGATTGCGGTCATGGAATTGTTGAAGGGATTAAAGGAGACTCCTGACAGCAACTGACATGGAAATTCCTAATCATGTGAAGTGAAACGTCCAAGTGAATTAGCTTTAGTAATAAAGAATGGACAGGGCACGGGTGGGGTTGGGAGGAGGACATTGATTATTTACTGTGCACCTACTATGTACCAGGCCTTGGTAAGATAGTTTCATGTGTTAACCTCACTTAACCATCATAGCAACACTATTAAGTAGTGAGTCTGAGCCCAGTTTTATAGATGAGAAAACTGAAACTCAGAGTGTTCTATGTATTCATAAAACAAAATAATAATGATAGCTACCATTTATGATGCTTTTATATGCCAACCACTGTTATAAGGTCTTTATGAATGTAATAGTTATTTTAAAGTTTATTTATTTTGAGAGAGAGAAAGCACGTGAGCAGGGGGGGGACAGGGAGAGGGAGAGCGAGAATCCCAAGCAGTCTCCATGCTGTCAGCATGGAGCCCAAGACAGGGCTCGATCCCACGGTGAGATCAGGACCCAAGTTGAAATCAAAAGTCAGATGCTCAACCCACTGAGCCACCCAGGCACCCCTATGTCTTTATGAATATAAAATTATTTAATCTACCATGACGTAAATACTATTAAAAAACAAAACTCAACCGGATACATTTTAAAGTTCTACTTGGTTTTATTAAGCAACATCTAGCATGTACAAGGGAGCTCCCAAAAATTGTACAAAATGGAGGATTTTTGTAGGAAGGAGAGTGAGGCAAGAAGTTATTAGCAAAGGAAAAGAAAGGATTGTTTCAGCTAAGGTCACCTTCCCTTAAGGGGAAGGTAGGGAATCTTATTAGGTGGATTACCTCATCTTTGGGGGATGGAGAGGGCCCATGTGACAAATCCTCACTGATGGTGATCAGAAAATTCCTGACTGAGGAGTTATGGCTACATTTCTGGGGGAAGTTGAAACTATAGTTAGGTTAGGTATAAAGTTCAGATTTGGTGATGTAGCCTAAGTGACACCATTTTGGGCCTATTGTTTTCTTCTTGACAGTACAATATTCTTATTTTGCAGATAAGAAAGTTGAGTCATAGAGTTTGAGAGACACCCAAGGTCACACAGCTAGAAAATGGGAAACCAGACTTGACTCCTGGCAGTCTGGATCCAAAGTCCATGTTCTAAATCACTGTACTGTATGGCTGAGGGATGGGGTGAGGAAAAGAGAGAGGGAGGGAGGAAGAGAAGGATGGAGGGAAAGAGAGAGACAGGCACACCGACACACACATACACACGTCATATATAAATTCTCAAATTTGAATGTGTATGTTGAAATTACTTCAGACTTTCCCCAAAGGATTTCAACATATTTCCAGGGAATTGAGCCTCAGATACAGTCCTTTGATGGAGCCTGGTACCAGAGGTCAATGAAGAGTGGACTATCCCCTGATTTCACAGATAGATACTGAGTGTTAGGCCTCTCAAACGCTTTCAGTCCTACTATTGGCTGAAAGGCAAATTAACAATGCCTATCACTGCCCAAGATCGGAATAGAAAGCCAGTGCTGGTGTTCTAAAAGGGACAGCTGATGACTTGGTGGTTAACTGCTCAACACAGCTTTCCTGGAAGTGGAATAGGAAGACTGTTTTTTCCTCTCCAGATGCTAGTGCTTATCACCTGGTGGGCTAGATGCCAGATGTTTTTAAACACAAACACTGTGCAAATGACCTGGGGTCAACTCTGTAAATAGTGCTGATGATTATACAAGGCAACATTGGCCCATGGGCATTAAACTTATACATTCTTGGCTCTCCAAACAGCCAACTTACTCTTAGCTCAAGGAGGTAGGGACACTATATTAGAATCCCTTCTTTTAGCCTCTTTTATTGGTAACTCTGAATAGGTGGTCAGAAAGATTAAGCCACTTGTTCCTGCCATGGAAAGAGGACTAAAATCCAGATTTTCTGGCCTCCAGCTGCTAATCACAGTAAAGAAGACTAGATTCCATGGATTTTATTTTACTAACCCTTCCACAGTTTAAAGGCTGATGCGGTATTTTAAAACGATTTTATGACAGACTGTGTATCTTTGAATAGAATTTATGTTCAAGGATCATACTTAGTTTTTAATGTCATTCCTTGGTAAAGTTATTTTAGCATCAGACATAAATATTGTAAGTGACTATCACATAAACCATTTTACAAATCATAAGGCTTTTTTTTTTTTTTTACAACACAAATGGGCAAGTTTTATATACTCAATTAGTATAAGTAGCTAATCTGACTTGGTCAGATGATCAAAATGAATGTGGTTTAGCTATTAAAACTCACTTGGAGTCACAGAGAGATGCCCTGTGCTAATGCATTAGAAATATTCCTGCCTACAAACCAAATTTTTCTAAATTGAGTTATGATTTACCCAGAAAATAGATTTACTATTTAATTTAATAGGGAAATTGGCTATGAGAAACTGGCTGCTTTGAGAAAATATTTTGTGAATCAGATAACCACCTTCAGTCTTCATTTGTTCAATTATGTCTTTCCTTATTTTTTTTTTTTTCAGAACAGATTTGAGATGCACTGGTATTTCACATTTTGTAAATCTGAATTTTTGTATCTGGGTTTGTGAGCACTGACGGGCTGAGCAGGGGGACATATAAAAATGTTTTCAAGAATTCTCTTCCCCTCGAAAGAATTTCTATAAATTGTTAATGATCTGCAAAGTGACATTTGAAAGGTTAAAAAAACTTTTTCTCATATGCAACAGAGAGTACTTATCAACTAGCAGAAATTTGCTTTTCATTGTTAATCAATTAATAATTGTAGAATTTCAGTTCCATTAAAAAAAAGTGTCCTAGATTGTGGCATGTGCTAGCATTTACTGTTTTAGTCACCCTATTACAGATGATTACAGAGACATTTATAAAATGCCCTGCTGCTTTGAAATTAATTTTCAGGTCAGTCTGAGATTTTTTAAATAACTTATTTTGGGAAACATAGACTCTTGTGGGTATAATATTTACATTATTTAAATTTATGCTGAATTTGCTGTTTGAACGAACGATGAGATTCAGTTAAGTGCATTTCTTACCACTACTCTGGAAATTTCTAAAAACAAAGCAAAACTAGGAAGAAGGCAACAATTTACAGAGTAAGTGTAATTTAGAACTTAAATACATTATGATAAAATAAGTTAGAAGCATTAATAGGACAAAACTTCTAGTCTTTAAAGTCTGAGTATATTCCTATTCCTATTACATTAGAAGGTTTTTGCTGGAGTAGTTTTTCAATTTCTCTCTCATTGAATCATTTATATATTAATATGCCATGGATTATGATGTTATTAAATACATATTAGATATAATATAGACAAATCTGTTTTAAAACTTTTTTTTAATGTTTTACCTATTTCTGAGAGAGAGAGAGACAGCATGAGCAGGGGAGGGTCAGAGAGAGAGGGAGACACAGAATCTGATACAGGCTCCAGGCTCTGAGCTGTCAGCACAGAGCCCAACCTGGGGCTCGAACCCATGAACCTAAGATCATGACCTAACCCAAAATCGGATGCTTAACTGACTGAGCCACCCAGGCGCTCCTAGACAAATCTGTTTTAAAGAAACTTTAAACAAAAGGAACATCTCAGTGTGATCAACCCATTTTACCATGTACAATGCATACATTTTGTATAAGGTTTGCCACCAAAATAAAAATAATAAAAGTAACAAAAGTGTGCTGAAAATCACTGTCGGGGATGGGGTGTTGGGCAGCAAAGTATAAAGGCATAATCCTTCCATTTTTGCTTTAAATTTCAACTCCTCGCCATTGCACTAAGATTGCTTTTTCCTTTAAGTTCATTTTGACCTTTAAGTTCCCTCCATCCTTCCATTTTTCCTCACCCCGAAAGCAGGTGTGGGAGGAAATTGGCTCCTTTATGAACCCTCCTCCAGCCACAATCATCTCAGATTCACTCCACTCTCAAGATTCGGTGCTAGGCTTTGTGTCTGGATGAAACCCCTTAACACGTTGTGAAATTTAATACTGCATTTTCCTATGCTTAAACTTAATCCATCTTTTAAAAAGTTTGCACATTTCTTCCCTCTTAAGGATATACATACAATGGGGGAAATGCTTGAAGGCAGAAGGCTGAGATCGGCTCTTTGGAGGTTTCTGAAGGGGCACTAAGGCCAGCTTGTGTCCCGCTACCCCCCCCCCCTCAAATTTTAGAAAAGTGAAATCTGGCAGGGATGTGTCTTAAACTGGGTCTGGATGGAAAATGAACATAATGACCTCTAAGCTGATAAGCTGACACCTGACCCCGTATCCCCCCCATACCCTTTAGTTTCTGAGTTGAAATTCTGAAGATTATTTTCAGGAGGCTGTGACTACAAACTATGAATAGAGAAATCATCTCCACTGCTTACTGATTCTAACCCGGTGGGTATCTTCCTAAAACAGAAGAGTCACACCTGAGGGGAGGGGTTCCTTCTGAACACACAGCTCAAGGACGTTCTAGACTCTCAGGACTGTAGCTAAAACTTTCATCTGTCCAAATATTTACAGTTTGAAGGGCTTCCCCCCCCCCCCTGATGTTTTTGGCAACAAAGGAGAAAATCATTTCTCCTAAGGGCATTTGAAATTGGCAAAATAAACAAGCTGTGCACAGCTGAGTCTCCCAAGTCTTTGATGTTTTCGCTGGGAGGCTGGAGGTTCGGGACATGGACCGTCAGAGTTGAGGGCTTCATCTTTTAAAGTCTCTGTGTCCACAAGACCTGGATAATCACCCCACGTGCCACCTACGGAGGCCTCATTTTTCTTTTCATGTCTTAAGAAAAGACTCCCCGTCGTCTAGGTAAGTTTGGAGAACTGATTAACTCCTGGGAACGCTTGCGCATCAGCTGACCCCAGGTGGTGTAGACGCCTAGCGAGGACCAAGCCCCGGGGGGCGCCCCCCCCCCCCAGGTGCCGTCTCCCCAGCGACAGTGCACCTCTCGCATTAACACTTGGTTCCGCTTGGGTCTCTTCCACCTCCGTCCCACTTCCCTGAGACCCCGCCCCCATCTCACCTTCTCTTCTCCTCCCACGCCCCTGGACAGGGCATCCCTTCTGGCAGGTGGGGTGGAGAGACGTCTAGTCCTCGGGGAAGAAAGAGGTGCAGAACGGTTAACGAGGAGAGTCTGCGGCCAGGTGGGGCGCCCACACCCGCCCCGGCCGCGGTGGGCGTCGAAGGTGAGGGGGCGCTGTTCGGGCAGCCGTGCGCCGGGCGGCGGGCGGGAGAGCTGCCAGGCTGACGGAGACGCCGGCCTGAGTGGGGGCCGCTCCGCCGCCACTGCCGCCGCCGCCGCCGCTGTGATGCGGAGCCGGTGCTGCGCCGGGCGGTGGAGTCAGAGCCCGGGCGCGGGAGCACGAGCTGCAACATCAGCACCGGCGGCGGCGGCGGCGGCGGCGGCGGCGGCGGCACCTGCACCAGCTCCCGGGCCCCGCGCTGCGCTCTCCGCCCCGCCGCGCCCGGGGCCGCCGCCCCGCGCTCCCTATGGATGTCAAGGCGGCCCCCAACGGGGTGGCCACCATCGAGGACCGGATCCTGAGGATCACCGGCTACTATGGCTATTACCCGGGTTACTCCAGCCAGAAAAGTAAGACGCCTTGCTCCAGGCGCCGGAGCGGGTGGGATGCGGGAGGGCGCGCGGTCCGGACACCTGCAGCCCTGCTAGTGCCGCTCACGCTACCTTCCTGGCGGTGGGGCCGCTAGGTCGAAAAGTGTGTCCGTTGTTCTCGGTGGTGACCCACGAGAGAGAACGGGGGCCCGGGCCGTTTGCGCCTAGGAGTTTGGAAACAGTCGCAGCCTTGGGCTCGGAAGCTCAGGGGTCTCGGTGTGCGCTTCGGGCTGCCGTCGGCCGGCTCTCCTCTGGCTCATTTGCCGCCCGGGGAAGGCTGCCATGGCCGTTGACTTAGCGGAAAGTCAGCCCCAGGTGCTGCACTCCCCCTCGGCCCTGCTGGGTGCCGGGCTGCAGGCGGGGCGCGGGGCGCGCAGGCTGGGGAGGCTCGGGGGTGGGGCCGGCGGGGGCGGCAGAGGCAGACTCGGGTCCCGGCACAGGCCGGCTCTGCTCGTTCACTCCGGCTCTCGAGACGTCGCCAGCGCGGGAATTAACTCCTGCTAAAGCGTCGTAGCGAGGTCCTCCGCCCTGGGCAGAGAGAAACCTGCTCAGGTCTCCGGGTGCCGGCGCCTGGAGCCAGAGACCCGAGCAAACGGCTGGGGGTGGGGTGGGTGCGAGGGGGACGCGCGACAGGGCCAAGCTCCCGCGCTGCCAGCCGCACGTCGCGGCTATCTCTGAGCCAGAGTAGGCTTCTCGGATCTGCACAGCCTTTCTGCCAGCTAAGCGAGGTCGTGCGGCGCGGAGGCTTTCACATTTCTAGAACAGTTTGGGTTGGGGTGGGGGGGCGATGAGGTGCGCTCTACTCTGTCCCCCTCCCCCAACACACAAACCCCAGTGACTATCTTTGCGGGAATCAGTTCAGCCATCGACGGAAGTGAAGCTCCTTTTTCTCCAAATTCGGGGGACTAGTTGCGGCTTAATTTCCATGCAGGTGGGATCTCGCTTTTCCTGTATCAATGCATTTCTGTCGCAATAGATGGAGCTTAATTGATGTTTTTGCTGATATTTTTAACCAGAACCCGTGCAAGATCCTAGATGCATTTCTGACTGGTATTTTTCTGTGACATTTTGGGGTCCGGTCAATGTTAACAGTTTCTCTGATGCAGACAAACCCTGACACATAGACGAGAAAACACTTTTGTTTTTTCATGTAACTTTTGCCCCCACTGTGCTGCGTCTCTATTTAATAATAATTCCGGAGCTTTGTTCTCACAGAGATATTTTCTCATTTGATATTTCATTTGGTTTCAGGAAAGGCCTGTCTTATTTGGATGGTTTCAGTCTAGCTGTTTTTAGAAGCTTACATTATTCATTTTCCATACAAAAGTAATTATATAGTGTTAGAATTTTCTGGAAAGAAAATAACACACTGTGGAATGCAGTTTGAAGTCTTTGTACTATAGATTCAAAAACTTCTCCCCCCCCCCCCATTGGCAAAGGGTTTCTTTTTTAACCCTAGAAACTTAAGTGAAAGCAGTAGTATGCCATGTGGACATTATTGGATTTCACCAAGTAATTGATATTTTAATTAGGAACCATGGGATTTTGGTTGCTTGGAGAACGTGGAAGCTGTCTGAAATTTCAAGACTCAGGGTAGTTTATTATTATAATTTTTATAACAATGGAACTTCGGTTAATAAAGAACAAACCAAATGGATTACTGGAAAAGTGACATTTTAAATAAAATTGTGTTCATATTATCTTTTCATGTTCATTCAAATAGCGGCCCATGTTTCATTTGCAATACAATAATAGGACAAAAAGAGGGAAGAGCATTGGCTGAGACAGGAACTGAAGCAAACAGGGATAAAGATACATCCGGCGTAGTTATTTTTGATGAGCACTTAACCTAACTTCAGGCCACAGAAGTCAGTGAAGACAGAATCTCATGAACACCAAGAATTACATGATAGTCAAATAACTTTCAGGATGTTCGTGCCTTGGGAGGTAGAAAGAGATTGCTATTTTGCACAGTGAAAAATGAGAGGAGAGCGCTGGACTAGAGCCAGGCAGCCGAGCACCATGAAATAATCCTGCCCTTAATGCGAGCTTCAACACAACAACAATACTTAATGCGAGTAAACAAACACATTGAAGCAAACCAGTACAATATGGTCAATTGATTTAGCTCTTACCAGGAATGAGCAACAGCTTGGGGGAAGTCTGGAGGGATATATTTAGGGAAAGGGCATGGTGAGGAATATAGAATATGTGAAGGCAAGGTGACTTTCCTGTTTTCTGACTGGTCACATGTGAGGCCTTAAGGATAGTCTCTTAATATCTATGCCATTTACCTTTTTAGAGGTAGGTGGGGACTCATCTCTGAGAAAATGTATCCCTGATCAGCCTCCCATTCATGTATACTGGTGCCATCCCTGGCAATCAGGAAGATGGGTACCTTGTCCAGAAGAAATTCTAATAGAGTGATACAAGAAAGAAATGTGTGTGCATATATATATATATATATGAGATATATGATATCAGGGTATGTATGACATTATCAGGATAATAATCAGGGTGCAGGAATGATTGAAGCATTTGTCTAGCCTTGAGTTACTTATGGTCTGGTAGGGGAATTAGACTCATCTATTCAACAAGTGTTATTTGAGCACTTCCTATGTGCCAAGAATGCATCCGTGAACAAAACAAACAAAAATGTTTTCCTTTTTGGAGCCGAAGTTTCAGGGAGAGGATAGAATAATAGGCAATAATAAGAGACAAATAAACCATGCCGTATATTTCAAGGTGATAGGTGCTTTAAAAAAAAATCACAACGGGGCAAAAAGAATGAAAAATTCTAAGGGTGGGGAGAGATTGTGGCAATGTTAAATAGGCCAGTCTGGTAAGACTTCGGTGAGCGGGCCATGACGAGGCAAAGCCTTGAAGTATATGAGGAAGTTAGATGTATGGGCATCTGGAAGATGCAGAGGGGGCAGCCAGTGCAAGGCTCCGAGGTGGAATGTGCCTGGAATTCTAGAGAAAAAGCGTAGAGATATGCATGGCTGAGGTGGGGTGAGCAGTTGGGAGAATGGCTGGAGATGACGTCACTGTGGATGCAGGGGCTCAGGTTAAAGTAGGGCCATTTTAAGTCCTTTGGCTGGGGAGCCTTTCTGGGGTTTTGACAAAGAAGTGATGTGACTTGACTGACTTACCTTTCAAAAGGATCAGTTTGACTGCTCTATTCAGGCAGGGGTGGAAGTAGAGAGACTAGTTATGTTATTGCAATAACCTGGGTGAGGGATGAGGTCGGCCTGAACCAGAGCGGTAACAGGTGGCAAGAGGTGGTCAGATTCTGCAGATGTTTGAAGTTAGAGCCTGTAGGGGTTACCGGTGGCTTGGATAAGGCATCTGCAAGACAGAGAGGAGAAAATGTGATTCTGTCTCTTCTGGTTTGACCAGCTTTGAGTTGCCAGCAACTGAGGTGCGGAAGGCTTCATGGTAGAGGGGGTCTGGGGCTAAGGATAATGTTTGGGGAGTGTCAAATGTAATTGGAGATGGAAAGGTAAGCCTGGAGTTCATAGGAAATGTCTGAATGGAGATACAAATAAGGGACTTTTCAGCATTTGGATGGTATTTGAAGCCTAAGACTGATGAGATCTCCAGGAGGGAATTTATGTAGAGAAAAGGAAAAAGGGCTGAACCTCAGGGTTCTCAGACATTAAGAGGCTGGGGAGAAGAAGAGAAACCATGAAGGGAGACCAAGAAGGAGCTCCCAGGGAGGTGGGAAGAAGACCAGGAACATGTGATACCCTGGAAGCCAGTGAAGAGCTTCAAGGGGAAGGGATTAGCCGAGTCTGACACTGCTGAAAAGTTAAGTGAAATAAAGACTTGTAACTGACTACTCAGTTTGGCAGTTGGGGGTGACCTTGACAAGAACAGATAAGGTAGGATAAAATTTACTAGAATGTGTATAAGAGAGAATTAGAGGACTTGGAAATGTGAGCATAGACAACTCTTCAAGGATTTTTTGTGTAAAGGGGAGCAGAGCCAATGGGGATCGTAGGATCAAGGAAGTTTTTGGTTTTTTTTAACGGAAGAAATAACAGCAAGTTTGCATGCACTTGAGAATGATTCAGTAGAGAAAGAATAATCCATGATGTGGGAGAGATAAGGTATGGAATCTACTGCACAAGATAAAAGACATTTCGTGCAGGGCAGAGTGTGTGGGTGCAGGTTCTAGAAGGTGAGTAACCAAGATGGTGGGAGGCAGTTGAGTTTCTCTTTGGCTGCTTTAGTTTTCTCCAAAGAGGAAGCAAAGAATCAACTGAGAGCGAGGATGGGGGAGGGTATGGTAGTGGTTGGAGGAGACGGAAGGTGTGAATCATTAAGTAGGGAGCATGAAGAGACCCGCAAATTGTAGTAAGTTTGTCTGGCTGCCTTAAATGGCCCATTTAAAGTTTCTGGCCACAAATTTAAAATGAGACCAGTAAGTAGGTTGTTAAACTCACTGATACAATGAAGACATGGAGCAAGTGAAGAGAAAGACTTAACCAGAGTGCAGATTATCCAGTGGGTATAATAAAATAATAGAGGAAAGGGAGTAGTAAATAGATGCAAGAAAGGTATTGCTGTAATGATTGACCATAGAATTTAAAGCTGGCAAGCAGAGGAGAGGAAATCAAGGTAATTAGGGAGAGTGAAGAGGAGGTAGGATCAGTGGATCACGATCTCAGTGGGATCAAAGGGGAGTGGAAGTTAGCTGGAAGATAAGGGGTGGCGGTCAGAGAGAGAGCTGTTTGCTGCAAAAAGTTATTTCTGTAAGTCAAGTCAAAAGATAAGTCAACTTATGTTTTATTGTATTCCATAATATTTTGGGGGTGAGCCTTCTTTTTGTGTTTGTATGAGGAGGTGGCACATTGATGTGTTGTGAATTAAACCCTAGTGATTTGGAGATCGATTCTAGTCCTAAACCTGCCAGGACCTGGCTCTGAGACCCCCTCTGTGCGAGGCAGTTTCCTTGTTTGTAAAAAAGAGCATAGACGTTGCTGTCTCAGAACGGCCAGGCAGTAGGTCAGCTTTGGCGGCTTTCATAGAAGTCCCACCCTCCCTGGAAGACTCTCTCTTGGTAAACTCTCTTGTGTTTGTCTCTCTTCACCTCACCTTGGATCTCAGATGGTAACCAGTTGTCTCTCTTTGTTCTATGTCTTTTGTACCTGTTCGCCTTTTGTTTTTCGGTGCCCCATTAGTGACCAGGTTCTGTGCTTGTTTTCTGAGATAGTAGAACCTCTTCCCCTTACTCCGATCCCAGTGCCGACCTTCCCATCTCTAAAAAGAACTCCACCAACTTGTGGCTTTTCTGGCTCTCTGACTCAGACTGCTGCTATGACTTAGCACGTCTTAGGGGCAGCTGTCTCTTCTGTCCCTACTTTCCCTGAGAAAGCTCATTGAATCCCATGGCTTCGCTATCTCCTATGAGTCTGTATATCTAGGTTTTCCTAAACCCAGACCATTTCGAACTTCCTACTAGACTTCCTACCTGGATGTCCTGTACGTATGTCACACAGAAAGCTAAACTCATCAGCCTGTCCTTAAAATGTGTCCTGTCCTTCTTATTATGCTTTTTAGCTTCCAATATCTGCATCTAACCAATTGCCTGGAAACCTGGAGTTATCCTCAAACCTCTGCCCCTTTTTCTTACCCCATATTCAGTTAAGAAGTCCTCTCTCTTCCTCCCCAAATGTGTGTTTTCCATCCCCACTGACATTACCTGAGTTCTTTCTGTCCATCACATCTTTCCTCCAGCCTCAAACCCTTCTAATCCAGTATGCACACCGTACCATTTAATTTCCTAAAATGCAGATCTGTTCATCTCGCGGCCCTGGTCAGATGCCTGGAATAAATCTTCATTTTCTGTGGAATAAAGTCCAACTCCTTAGCATGCCACAGTCTGAGCCCAGCTTACATTGTCCTATTTTAGGACGCATTTCCCCCACTAATTGCCAAAGCGATGCATGCTTAATGTAGAAAATCTGGAAGGCAGAGAAGCAAAGGGAGATTAAAACAGAATTACTCATAATTCCATCACCCAGAGGTGATTAGTATTCACATTTTGGTTAACATTATCCTTTCAGTCTTTTTTATATCCATAGACACATGCAAATTCTTTTATTTCACACTAAACATTTCTCTCATTGGTCTATATATTTTTAATAATTTAATGTACTCATGGTCTTCCATATATTCAAGCACCTTAATCTGCTAAATTGTTGGATTTTTAGTTCACTTTTTAAATTTATTTTTATTTTAAGTTTATTTATTTATTTTTGAGAGAGAGAGAGAGATAACATGAGTGGGTGGAGGGCCAGAGAGAGAGGGAGAGACAGAATCTGAAGCAGACTTTGCAGAGCCTGACTGGAGGCTCGCACTCAATGAAACCATGATTATGACCTGAGCCTAAACCGAGAGTTGGACACTTAACTGATTGAGCCACCCAGGCGCCCTCAGTTTTTTGTTTTAGTTTTAGTTGTTTTTTTTTTTTTAATTTCATATCTCACATGGCCTCCACAAGCCCTGGTCATAGTCTCATCAAGGAGCTCATTGTTTCCATAACATTACTGTCCCCATGCTCTTCTCCCTCTCAGTGCTCTTTTACACTAAGGCCAGATGGCTTCCTCTGCCTGTGTCTCCTTCATCACTCTTTGGAAAGCTCCTATTTATCTTTGAAGGCTGAGGCTGAGTTTAAGCGCTGTCCTCTGTAAAGCTCCCTGATTGCCACAGGCTGGGTTAATCCTTCCTCTGTGCTCCTATAATACTGTGTACTCACCTCTGCTCCAGCACTTAGCACACTATTTTTGGCTGTTTACTTTACACAAGACTGTCTCACCCACAGAGCTGAGGGAGGGCAGGGACTTCTCTTTATTTATTTATTTTCCTCTTAGGCAAAGCGTCTGGTACATTCTGGGTGCTCAATAAAGTTTATTGTACTAATGAATGAATGGTTATAGTTTCCTTGAAGAAATTGGAGAATTAATTACCCTCACACAGAAAGAGAGAGAGTACATGATGGTAGCAATTGGAGGCAAAGAAAAAATTCACCAGCTATGAATGAATCAAACAGATGTGCCTATTCAGAGAATGAGAATACCTCAAGTGGTATCACTTTATCTTTGTGGTTGTAACTTCTACATTTTTGTCCTTATTTTCTTCATCACTTTCTCTGTGCTTGCAAAGGGGCAAAGGTTTTTTTTTTTTTTTTTTTTTTTTAAATGGAGTAGTACAGAGTTGGTAGAATTACAAGAAATACAATGTGGTCCTTCCTCCACCCTCTTTTAAAATGGTTGCTGTCGGTCTTCATGGTATAATATATAACATTTAAGCACTCTGGCTGGAGTAAGTTATAAAATTGTCTCTTACTAGTGACACAAATGCAATAGATATTTCTCCCAGTTCATGTTCTGTTTTACTCTGGTAATAAGCTCTATGTTTCTTTGTATGTGATAGGTAGTGTTTTGTAAATAGTCATAAATAATTACCATTGGGGCGCCTGGGTGGATCTGACTTCGGCTCAGGTCATGATCTCATGGTTTATGGGTTTGAGCCCCAGCTGTGTTGACAGCTCAGAGCCTGGAGCCTGCTTTGGATTCTGTGTCTCCCTCCCTCTCTGCCCCTCCACTGCCCCACTCACATTCTGTCTGTCTGTCTCTCTCTCTCTCAAAAATAAATAAAAACATTTAAAAAAATTAAAAAATTACCACTGATATGTAGTATTGAGAAGTCTTTGTTTTGTAGGTTTTTAATGTATAAGGGCTGTATGAATGTCATTGTTTACAGTATTAATGTTGGATAATGTGGTCATTTCTACAATGCTAATTTTGGTGTGTATTTTTCATTTAAAATATAAATTTACATATAAATCAGGTATCTGTATTATAAAATACTACTACTACTGGTAGCTAACACATGGGCTTAACATTACGTTTCATATATACTTTCTTTAGAGAGCCTATCTGAGGCCTTTTCGGGGCCATGAGGTCTAATGCAAAGACCACACAATTCTGCTCTGCTACTTCTTAGCCTTTAAACTTGCACAAGTAACTTAACATCTCAGATCAACAATTTTATTCCTGTAGTATGGGAATAAAAGTAGTTGTTTCACCGATCACTGGGAGGATTATGTAAGACAATGTCAACGGAATGTCTGGCACAGTTCAATATATGGAAGTTGTTAATGATTATGGAGGAAAGGAGAATGGTACTGGAAAGTACCAATAGAATTGGTTTCACCATCAAAGAACCTTGCTCACTTTTTCCTGGTAAATAAGTGACTTGCCACTTTTTTTCCCCCCATACTCAGCATTGCATTTTGAATTGTTATCAAAAGTTGTGTTAGAGCAATGTGAAAGATCATTTACAAATTATCCAAGTTCACAATGGTTTTCCATTCCTTATCCATTTCTGGCTTGTCTGGTGCTATAATCGAAAGGGGCAGTTTATAACATTTACCTGGATTACCCCTAAGGGTAGTTTAAAATGGGCTGGAGGCCATTTGTGATGCGGTTATTCCCGGTGGGTTGATCTAAAAGGAAGGAGACAGATGTAGGGCTCGTGAGTGACAGGATGAGTCTGCATGTGTAGACATACCCAGACCTCAAAGTAGAAGGGAGTGCAAGGGTGTCAGGGGTATAAGAGAATAGGGTCAAGAGAGTGGGGGAGGGGAAGTGTGGAAGCCCATTTGAAAATGGGGATCATGGGTTGGGGTGAGTAGGGTTAGATAGGATTGGAAGAGGAAACAGGTGGAGAGGAAGTGAAGGCTGAGGATTCATTTGGAGCCAGTCAGTTGGAAGTTGCAATGTTTCTTTAATATGCAGAGTCTTAGAGGGACAGTTCCTTTTTGGGCTAATTATATAGCAGTAAACAGACAGTATTTTATGTCCAACTTTAAAAAAATACCTCATTATGTTATAAGCACATTACACATTTCTACATAATCTTTGGAGTTAATTTTTTGAAGTTATAAAGTGTTTAATTATTTACAGACCCAGAAGAATATAGAGAAGAAGGCAAATAAGCTCATCACCCTAATACAACTACTGTTATTTTGGTTACTTTCCTTCCTTTCTTCCCAATGCATATAGGGCCGCACTTCTTGAGTTTTGACAAATATAAACTATAGTGTAGTCATAATTCTGATATATACACAATTCTGTGCCCTGCTTCTCTTCTGCTTAACATTTTAGGATAAGCATTTTTAATTTTGTTGCATTTATCTGCTCTGAGAGGCTGGAATTAGATTCTCCTTTCAGAGATCTTGCCTTAAAAAATTTGTGCAAGCTGGTTCTAAGTTATTTGAGACTAAACAAAATGGAGAGACCTGGAGTGTTCATGAGGACTTATTTGATCCCTAGTTACAAGATTGCATTTGAACTAAGCAGAAACGGAAATGACTGGAAGGATGCTGGGATTTTAGGGGTGGGGATCAGATGGGATGAGCTCACATCAGGTCCTGGAGGGTGATAGGGAAAACAGGAAGCCTTCTTTCTCTGCCTTTCATCTCTTTTTTCTGGCACATGTTCTTCATTCTTGTCTCTGGCTGCAGGCTGGCTTTCTCAATTTCCTTGTCCAAATGGTTGAAAATAGCCTCTGCCAGCAGTTCTAGTGTTTACGTGTCCTCTATTCAAGAGAGCAGACAGATTGAGCAAGAATCTCTTACTTCTAAATCCAGATTCCCGGAGAAAGGGACTCTTTGGCCCAATTTGTGTCAAGTGCATATGCTTGATTCTATTGACTATGGTGGTTTGGGGCACGGTCAAGTTATGCAATCATGTCTGCCAGAAACTCTCCCCTGTTACCCTTTTGACCGTAGCGGAAAAGGTTGTTTCCAGAGAAGAGGAGCAATTGGCTGGACAGTCAACTTAATAGCTATTGGTTCAAAGAGCTTTGCATAAAACGTATTTTGCTCAAATCATAGGCTTCGATCAAGATCCAATCTTTTCTTTTTTCTATTTCTGATAGTTTTCAGAGTATAGCAAGATAATATTTAGTGAGGTTATAGATATATTTCTACAAACTAAAAAATCCAAGTGTCTGTTTAGAGTCTAAGTCCCTAGGGAGTTCTGTTTAGAAAGTACCCACCCAGTACTGCAGACTACTTACTAAGTTTTATTGAAGTGCTACTGCTTACATTAAGTTTGGAAGACATATTTCATTTTCTAGGTCAGATAGGGCAACACACCAGTTCCTTCAGGCTCAAGGTATAGTAATTGAAGATGACATTTAACATTGTATATTTTAAACAGGCATAAAAAAATTATACTTTTCTGCAGTCTGGGGTTTTCTGTATTTAGTCCTGGATTAATGCCAGGATGGCACTAGTGAGGTGTCAATAACGGTTTTGTGGTCTTGAAAAACAGACATACTAAGAATTCTTTATCTCCTGTGAAAGCTAAAATTCCTAAGGGGGTCAGAGCACGCAGATCTCTGCTGCTGATACTGTGCTAAGCTCCCAAGTCATAAGACTTTGATATCTATCTTGTGTTTCTGTTCACACTATGGTTAAGCATAGTTGTTCTGGAGGAGAGATCCAGATTGAGTGAGTTCAGAGCCATTTGGAACACTGTATTCTCTGCTAGACTTATGGTGGCAGGTTCTAGAGAAGTAATATAATACATCTAAGATGACATTGTTATTTACCAGGGACTTTTTAGAACAAATATATTTAGAAGTTGAGAAATTTTATTTTTCAATATGTATAATATAAACATATAGTATGTAACATAAACACAATAAATATAATCACTATAATAATATAATATTAATATATAGGATATATATTAAATATATAGCACATATTAAAAATATGTTACATTATATGATATATTACATATTATATAATATATAATATAAATATATAATTGTTTATGTTATATTTGTTATATATGATTACTATATTTATTATGTTATATATTTATATTATATAATATGTAATATATATCATATAATATAATTATATATATTTAATATGTGAGCACTTGAAGCAGGAGCTTCTTGTCATGCTCCTTTCTAGTTCATAGCCATCGTGATCTTTTAAAAGCAGTAATTGGATTATTCCTCTGGTTAAAGTTTTAATGTCTTTCCATATCTCTTCGGAAAACTATAAACTCCCAAACCCAGCCTACAAGGAAGGTCCTCCATGGTCCAGTTCTTCAGATGGCAGCACTGTTTTGTGCCCCGATTATGCTTTGGGCATAGTGGCATGTGATCAGTCCCTTTCTTTCCTGCCGGCTGATGAACAGGCCCTTCCCCACCCCAGGTGCTGTTACCTGACTGGCTTCTAGCCATCCTTCGTGTCTCTTATTCAGTGCCACTGCCTCAGAGAGGACTTTGTAGCTTTGCACCTCTCTCCCTGTACTTTTCCTTTACAGCACGTCCTACAAACTGCAGTCACAATTTATGTTGATTGCTGTGACTGTTTAATGTCTTTCCTGCCCACTAGTCTCTTAGGTCCCTAAGGGATGGATCCATTTTGTTCAGTACCGTGTGCCCCCCACACAGAACAGTGCCTGTGCACTCCATAAATATTTGTTGAATGTGTGATCAAGTCTTGTTAAAAATTTCAAGTAGACTTTTTGCAAAAAATCAACTTTTTATTGGAAATATTTTTTGATTTATAGAAAAGTTGCTAAGATAATACAAACAATTCCTGTATCTCCCTCCCTCACTCTTCACATTGTTATCACTTTATATTACCCATGTAAATTTGTCAAAACTCAGAAACCAATATTGGTACATTACCATGAATTAAACTCCAGGCTTTATTTGGATTTCACCAGTTTTTCCACTAAGGTTCTCTTTCTGGTCCAGGATCTGGTCTGGCCTGTTGCATTCAATTGTCATATTTCTTAAGTAGGCTTTTAATGAAAAGATCATTTCAATTTTATAGGAATTTCCTGGCCAGTTTTTTAGGGCTTGGTTCAGATCACATTTGAAAATGTAGCTACTAGTTTACAAGGTGATATTGGATTAAATTCATGTTAGAAATGACCTATGACTTGACATAGTAATTACGGACTATCTTAGAGGACTGTTCCATAATGTAGACCAGTAGTTCTTAGTATTTCTACTTTTTAACACTTAGGGGGATGCAGAAATCTTTGAAAAACCTAGAAAAAGCTACAGATTACCTCCCCCGCCCCCAAATACACATATACACCAAACAAACATTTTCATGCGGTTTATTTTATTACACTGGAAATTTATTACTTCACAGGAATGGGCTATAAAGTTGATAATTCCAGTGAGTTGTATCTGTTTTTCTATTTTATGAGAATGTGTACAAAATTTAATGGTGGTAATGCCTGGAAAAACTGAAAGAATTCAAATGTGCTAACTAAAATAGGAATGAACTTCAGTTTTATTCAAAAGTGAATTTCTGTGAGAAAGCTCTTGTAGTCTGGAGTGAAGAAGGAGCTGAAATTTTGGAGAGGTTTTAGGCACGAGAGTTGTCATTTCCGCTGCACTCAAGTCGATGAGGTCGCTTCTGAGGCAAGATCTGCAACCTTCATGCTGTGTTTGACAGCAAAGAAAGGATGATGAATTTGTGTTTCAATTTTAAGGTTGTCTAAGCCTAATTGGCTTTCAAGTACATCTTGCAGTGTATCTAGACACTCCCAGATTGTGTATCTGCACAGAAATCTTATGACCCATCACTCTGGATCCTTATTTTCCTGAGAAGCTGTGTTTCCAGAAGAACTTGTGGTTTTCACCTGCATTATAATAGTGACTTTAAATCTTTCAATGAAAAAGTATATCACAAACTCTATCTATATAATCTATTTATCTAATCTATTATATCTATAAAATAAGCAAGGCGGAAAATGAACTTCTCCTTACTAACCTGACTATTCTAAGGATGGGCTTCCCTTTTCTCTCAAAGGTGATATAAATGTCTTCCAAATGTCATTCAAAGATTTCAAGTCATGGTTTCCAGAAAGATTTTAGCTTCCAGGGAGTCAAGATGGATTCCACATTCTCTTTACTGGTTTTGATGGAATTGACTCTTAAGATGATAGACAAGGTTTCCTGTGGGATCATTGACCATATTTTGGATGCTGCTACACACTGATGTGTAAGGCAGCGAGTTATACGGGGGTGCGAACTTCCTTTCATTACTAAAGCAGCACCACAACTTACTTTTCTCCCCAGGTACGGTTTGTCTGAGATGGCAGCCTTTCATGTTTCCTAAGAAGCTCACAGAATAGGCCTTCTCCTCAGATGATATCCACATGCCTATAACAGAGAATCAGGAGTGGGAAGCATTGGGAGATATATAGTTATTTGCTAAAGGGAAATATCGTAGTTGCCAGTGTCTCCAATGTTTGCATCAAAATTGTGGCAAATAAGCAGCTTGAGGAGATGATTTTATTTGATAAAGGCACCGCTTCCATTTTTATCCCTTGCTGCAGACCACAAACTAGTTTATCCATTTCCCAGGCACGCTGGTTCCCAGGGTCTCCCCAGGATGAATTTGGCTGCAAGAAAACTCAACTTATTTTGGCTTAAGCCATAAGGAATTTATTCTCTTTTAGAGCAGTAAGATGAGAGGTGGGGTGACTGACTTAATGGCTTATGCTGTAATGAAGTACCTAGAGTCTATTGTTTTCCATCTTTTGGCGTGTTGTACTTTGCAGGACTCTTTCTTGACTTCATTTTAAAAGTATTTTATTAACTTTTCTTTTTTAAACATAGTTTATTGTCAAATTGGCTTACATTCAACATCCAGTGCTCATCCCAAGAAGTGCCCTTTTCAGTGCCCATCACCCATCTTCCCCTCTCCCTTGTCCATCTGTCTACCCTCCTTTTGTTCACTGTATTTAAGAGTCTCTTGTGGTTTGCCTCCCTCCCTCTCTGTTGTAACTATTTTTTTCCCCTTCCCTTCCCTCATGGTCTTCTGTTTCACTTAAAGCTTTATTTAAAGTTTTAATAGCTTTCATTTGTTTTCCTAATATTTCTTTTAAAAATAGGGCCTATTCCTATGGTATAAATATGATAGCTTCTTTTATTCCCTAAGGAAATTACAAATATGTTTTGTTTGTTTTCTTCTCCTGAATGGGCTGTTTTTTCCAAGTTGTTTCTTTTAAAGTTTTTATTGTTATTAGCCAATAGACTTGAAATTTTGTGATTTTTGTGTACCTGCTTATATTCTAGAATAGAGGGTTCCAAAGCTGAATCTGTGGGAATGGTTGAGGAGGTCAAGAACCAGGAAGGGTCTTGCCCCAAGTTAGCCTGCTGCAAGTTCATGGATGCTAACAGAAGACATGAGACTCCTGAATCAGAGACAAAGGACTTTATTACAGTCCAGCAAGCAGCATGAGTTTCATGCTCACCATGGTTTTCCTTGCTCCCCAAGTTCCATGGGGACAGAATGGAGCAAAGCAAGGTGGATCCTCACTATTGTAGTTGGTCTGTGTCACAGCTGAGGACTTCTCAGCTTAGGAAATCCCGATGATTTATAATGACTAATAAGCAAATCCACCCAAACCTTTGCTTCACTCAGAGAGAGATGCTTGCAAACAAACCCACCTTCTGTTCTAGATGGAGACATTATCTCTGCCTTCCTAACTATTCACTGTACAGGGTCTTAAAAAGGTAGTCCAGAACAAAAAGCAGTCCGGTTCTGCACAAGATCTTCAGAAATGAAAGAAAGTCCTAAGGAGACTTTTCTCCCAACTGGATACCTAGGCTGTTTCCTTGGGAACCTTCAAAATAATTTTCTTAAGATTTGCTTCTTTGGATCATAGAAGGCTTTTCTAATCTCTTGACTGGCTGCTAACATTCTGAGAATCAACTAGGAAGGAAGCTTGGGCATCTCAGTGAGGCAGTATGCATAGGCTTATTTAATTCCTCCATGGCTTTGGTATGGTAATCCAATCTTCAGCCATGTTTGGCGTCCCTGTAGCCTTCTGTTTGGGCCCCTCCAGAGAATCAAGCTCTGGCCTTTACCAGAATGAAGGGAGACAGAGTCAAATGAAGGGAGAAAGCACATCAAATGTGCTGATAAGGGTGGGAATGAAGAAGCCATGAGGGTTCTTTTTTCTTTTTTCTTTTTTTAAATGATTTATTTTTGAGAGAGAAAGAGAGAGACAGAATGCGAGCAGGGGAGGGGCAGAGAGAGAGGGAGACACAGAATCCAAAGCAAGCTTCAGGGCTCTGAGCTGTCAGCACAGAGCTCAATGTGAGGCTCGAATCTAGGAACTGTGAGATCATGATCTGAGCTGATGTCGGATGTCTGATCAACTGAGCCACCCAGGCACCCCCATGAGGCTTCTTAAACAGATTCAACCAAGGCTACTGATTTTAGCCTCACTCTTTCAGTGGTAACTGGTAACTTAGGGCAATTCTGTGTTGTAAATTGGACTAATTATCCACTTTCCTGTATCCTTAGCTCAGGTTTCAATTTCCTCAGGCCTGAAAAGTCATTTACTACTCTTTAGCACCTAGAATGTTGTTATTAAAAAAAATGAATAAATAGAATGTTGTTATTACCTTCGCTCTTGATTCTTGCAGATTTATACCTTTAAAAAATTCACTTGTCATTTTAGTGGAATTTCCTGAATGAACAAATAAAGATGTGTGTATTCAATCTACCATCTTTACCAGGAAGAATCATTGTCCTCTCCATTTCTGTTGTTTAAAATCTTCCAACTTAAACTAGATCTACTATAAACCAAGATAAACGTCATATTCATGGTGGCAGAGTACATTATCTTGATTTTCTCCCAGTGGGAAGCTATTTTAGATGTCATAACTTGGGGGGCAAACACACATTATCTGCTTCTTGATCTGAATTTTGGTTTCACAAACATGTTTACCTTATGAAAAGACCATCAAGCAGTGTACTTAAGGTCTGTATTATTTTCTGTTTGGCTGTTATATTGCAATAAAAAGTTTACATTAAAAATTGTGACATGACTATATATCATAGAATTCCAGTCCATTTTACCCTTGTTTTAATAAGGTAATTGAGTTGAAATTATTTTCCAAATTTTCAAAGTAACATAAATAAAAGAAATAGTTATTTTTGTGTGTTCCCAGTTCACGAACCCCTGAGCACACACCCCTAATCCCTTGTCAGAATGAGGAAAGTGGTTCTCAAATACTTTGCTGCATATTAGAAACAACTGGGAGCTCTAAAACCTATCCCAATGCCAAGGCTACATTATATTCCAATTAAAACAGATTCTCTGGGACTGAGATACAGGCATCAGTCCTTTTTATGCTCCCTGGGAGAGTCCAATGAACATCTGAAGCTGTGAACATAGCTCTAGAACACAGCTTCTCAAACTATCTATGGTAAAAAACCAGTTTGTTTTTTTAAATTTCCAACTCATTATAGATCACGACTCCTGCAAAATCAATAAAAATGAGTTAAGAGAAAAAAAATCATGCAGTGAAACATCATAGCAATGTCAGCTTGTGATAAGGTTTTCTAAATGTTTACTCTCAATTTCCATACTTATCTGGCCCCAGACTGGTAGCGGTTCATGGCCAGTACCAGTCTGCAGAGCACCTATTGGGTAGCACCTACCACTTGGGCACTGGTATATTCTTTCTCTTTCTTAGTGCAAGCTGGGTATCCATATCCTCTTCTCTCTGTGGAGTCATTTTGGAGACGGAAGAGGACTTGGACTGAGGCCTGTCATGGGTGTTCCCACTCGTTCTCTTACAGCCCACCTGACACACTGCATCTACTCAGTTGCGTTTCTGGGCTCTGAAAGCATGGGGTGAACACCGTTGTTAGGAACTCATGGCTTCGCTTGAGAGTTTTCAAGTATTATTTTCCTTTAGCTATATTAATCAGGGAAAAACTCTTGACTGCCAACATCTTAGCATGTGACCTCATGCATATTTGTAGTGGATCTAATCTCGAAGTTGTATGGCCAAGTGAATTTCAAGGAAAAATCCACTGAAGACTCTCAGAAACTTTGTTCTTAATGATTTTGCACTGTAGGCTAGAATGCAGTGAGAACTCTCCTGTTTCATGGGCTGAAATCCTCAAAGGATACGTGGAGTATCATTCGGAGGGAGCCCTGTGGGGGCTGCCAGTAGTATTTGCAGGGTGGAATGAGAAGAAGTGGGCTGCTGTAATTTGCTACCCCTAGATGCTTGTCCCAGTAGTCTGGGAAGATGGAAATTTACCCATGTGGAAAGAAGCCCTTTAGGTTTATGAAGCATGGATGGAGAGTGAGGTTTGGAATTTGTGGGACCTTCTTCATCTTAGGGAGGAGTTCAGAATGAGTCAAATGAATTTTCTTATGATGACATCTAATCCCCTTCCCTTTGGGAGATTATTTTGGTGGCCATGCGGTTGAATTCTAGTTGAAGCAGATTTTCTGAGTAACATGCTCCAAGGCATCTCCTTTTTGTTTTTGTTTTTGTTTTTTCCTTTCTAAGTACTGGCTTACCTGTTTCAGAGAAGATGACACAATTAAACTTATTAGACAACCAAAGACCACACTAGATGTTGTTAATTGCATTCTCAGTCCCTCATGCGGCTTTTAATAAAGCTGTCTTCAATGGCCTTATTATTCATCTTGACTTGTGTTACATTCTCATTATATTTGCTGCAACTGTAGAATTTCACAGTGGCTTTCCTACGTGTGACTTAGGCCTGACTCCCAGAAAAGAAGCAGAAAGGAGGGAGAGGACATGTTTGACTTTGGACTTGACTACCTTTCCCAACTGGGGTTTGGCTCTTGATAAGGGATGGAAAATGGAGGCAGTGTGTTTAACCTACTTGTTTATAGGTTCTATTTACTTTAACGTTTTATGCATGTAAAGCTCATGCATGTAAAACTATGAGCACATCTAACATCTAGCACATGGAAACTCATTAGGACAGAAAGCAGGAATGGAAATCTTAGCATATATACTAGAACTTAAGAAAAAGTTATCCTGTGACCTTTAATAGAAAATTATACCTAAATATGTACTATATACAGCCACGGTGGATTGTAATGAATGTAAAGCTGAACTTTGTGCAGAGTAATCTTTGAAGAGTAAATATGAAATGTTTATGAGACTCAAAACAAGCACTTTGAAGGAAATAGCAGGGGTTTTAACTTATCCTAGACAAAAAGGATTCAGGTGATGAATTCTAAATTGTGCTACTACCACTCTTTGTCATCTGTGTAGCATGTTAACACTTTACAAAGCAATAGAACATAGGATTTCATGAAAACTCAGTCTTTCTGTGAAGAGGGTGTTATTATCACTACATTGCAGGTGAGGAAATTGAGGCTCAGAGAGGTTCCCTTGCCCCAGAGTACAGCTACAGGTGCCAGGGCTAGAGTTTGAGCCTAGAGCTGTCTGCTTCCCAAACCCACACTCTCCACTAGAGAGAGTAACAAGAAGTCAAAATTATAAAATTCAGATCTTCCCATGACTCAGCTCTTCTTCCTCCTCCTGAAGTCATGGAAGAAGATAATAAACTTCCACTTCCTTTTGAGCAGTGTTTTCTTGTAACTTGCAATGCACAGCATCGGTAAAGGGTTAATCTTAGGACCTAAGCAGGGCCTCTCCCTCTCCTCTGAGTTTGAATTTTACCTCAAATGGATGTTTCTTCTAAAGGCTCTTTTTGGAAAGAGGAAAGATTGATCAAGAAGGCCTTAAGAATAAGACTGTGTGTGTGTGTGTGTGTGTGTGTGAGAGAGAGAGAGAGAGAGAGAGAGAGAGAGACAGAGACAGAGACAGAGAGATAGAGACAGAGAGGAAGAGAGAAAATAGATCATTACTGCCATAGACACCTCTCCTAAGGTCCAATTGGTATCTGGAGTCTCTTTTTCTAGAGAAAGAGAGAGGAAAGGCAGTGGAGAGACAGAAGGAGACTGCCCTCCCCACCCCAGCTGCCTTTCCTCTCTCTTTCACACACACACTCATTTCTTGCGGAATTTTGATCATACGTCTTAGCTGTCAATGCTTGTTCTAAATCTAATGAAATTTCTCTGGTGATAGCCTAAATCATTGGAATCTTGATATTGGTGTTGCTGTTGTCCTTTTCAGGAAAAGGTGTCCAATACTGCTTTAATATTGACTCTCTTGGTCTATAGACTCATTCTTTGTTATTTCTATTACTGGATTTTCTGCAAGATTTCATGCAGATTTCTATCGATGGTCTTAGAAATGCAAGTGTGTTTGTAGTGATGCCTTATTTTAGGTGAGATTTAAGAGTCATTAGATTTCACCTCCATTGTAGGTAAACCATACTTGTTTCCCACATTTCTAGATGAATACCTTTAGACAGGCCTTTCCAAGTTTTTCAGGTGTGGCATTAATAAGGTCAGTGTTTTTTTTTTAAATGTTAAATCAATTGTATTTATGATTAATGGGTAATCTATTCTTATCTTTGATAAGAGTTGAACATAAAGTCTCTGACCGCTTAATGAAAACCAGAAACAAAAACTGAGTTTATAAGAAGCTACCAGGACATTATAATATCCTGCAGAGCTATTGAAATTGTTTTTGTAGTTTTGAGTACGTTGTAGGAATATCATATTCTAATTCTTTTGAGAATCTGGCAAGTGAAGAATGCAAATTCAGTTTTAAGCCTTTTTTTTTTTTAAAAAACAACTGAGAGAAATGTTCTAAACATTAGGAACAATCTCAAATGGGGAAAAATTGAGATTCAAACCCTTTGTACTCCAGCCTTTTAGATCTTTCTCTTGGTAGCTCTGTTTTGGGGAGTTACTGGTGGTTTAGGTGAGATGGTTATTTTGTTCTTCATGATACCTGGAAAACAAAATCTCTCAACTTACTGAGCTGATTCAGGGGGAGGGTGAGATTTGGCTCTGCCCTCGCGATGCTTTGTGAAGTAGAAACAACAGACCTCCTTCCCCTGCACCCAGGGCTGAAACTTCTTAACACTAACTCAAACAGTATTGCCAGTGGAGGTCACATTAGCCCCACCCCCATCCCTAACCGAGGCCCACTGGAGGGAGGTTATGGAACAGTGATATTCAGTCTGGGTCCTGGCCGGAAACAGATACACCCTTGTTTCGGACAATTAGAGGAGGAATGAGCAGGGGGTAGGGAAACTGAAAGCATTAGGAGCCTCAGGGCTAGTAGAGTGGGCTGTGACAGTGCCAGGGCAGGGAGCAGGTCCTGGAACATGGGACAACGGGGTGGCTGTGTGGAGAGGACTGCCTGACAACACTGGTGTTGAATGGAAGGACTCTATAGTCTTCAGTGACCTTAAGAGAGGGAGCTGGGGTCTACATATGTTGATGTCATTCTCCCTCTTATCTCCTACAGGTGGGTGCTCTCCACTGCCTGAACATAATGGGAACCAAGGAGCACTGGGTCCCACAGTGGTAGAGCACATAGCTCAGCCTCCAGGCCACATAGCAGGGTGGAGAGGCAAATAAATCATCTCCAGCACCCTAGCAAGAGACATCTCCTTTTATCCCACTCCTTTCAGGTTTAGCTGGCTTGACTCTCTGCCCTGTTTCATAATTCCCTATGTAGAAGAGAAATTTAAAGTTTCTCATTTAGGGGCCTCTGGGTGGCTCAGTTGGTTAAGCATCTGACTCTGGATTTCGGCTCAGGTCAAGATCTCACATATTGTGGGATGGATCCCTGAGTTGGGCTCCATGCTGTCAGCATGGAGCCTGCTTGAGATTTGCTCTCCCTCTCTCTGCTCCTCCCCTCCTCATGTGCTCACTCTCTGTGTCTCTCTCTTTCAAAATAAATAAACTTAAAAATATTTCTTCATTGAACTGCTGTGAACACATATATGGAAAGGACATGTGAAAATGTGAAGGAAACAAATGGTTTATAATTTTTGTTAATGGTCTAGGCAAGCCATCAGCCATGTTCATCATTTTAAGCTTATTTTTCTACCTTTTCCAATACTCTCGGAATAAGCACTAGGTAGCCCATCATTACAGAGAGAGGAATTAGAGAAAGACTATAGTACATAGAATTACCTATTGTGAAGAATTTGCATTAATCAGAAAATAGATCATCATTGCCAGGATCTGATAGGGGCACAACAATAACTTGGTATTCCAAATATCTGCTTTATGTAATTTCTAAATATCAAGATGCTTGACATTCAGAAGACAAACATTTCCAAGTATTTCACCGAATTTGTATGCTAGCTTTCCAACTTTTTTGTTTCAATAGAATCACATCTAAGAATTTCAAGATAATAGGAGCTATCTTGTGAAATGTGGTCGCTACTTGTAATGATGTTTTGGTTCCTAGTCCCTGTAGATTTATAGTATCTACAGCTCTCTTTAATTATTTGACCACCCTCACCTATAGATTTGCCCTTTGCGATGGCCCCTGACATTAGTCCTCTGTCCTTAAGAGACTGGAGACTGGATAGAACTGAGAGGCAGGAGGCCAGAGGATCCCAGGTTCAGTGTCCTGTGAGTCTCATTCTGATCTTGTGCCCATTCCAAGTATGGGGTCTTGCCGGTTTCCATCTGCCCAAGTCCCTTCCTTACTCCAGTGTCAGTGAATGGGTCTGGGATTCTAAGACCTCGCTGCCTCAATCCCTGTTTTGTTTTTCTTCCTTGTACTCTAGAGACTGATGCTTTGCCTTAAACCTTGACCCATGTCTTCTTAGGGACTGGAGATCTGCCAATGAATGCAGCCCCCTTTGCCTAATCTCCACTACATATTGCCAGATTTTCCAGACTACGGACTTCTCACCTTCTTGGATTGTTTCCCATCAGGTGGAAGTCAAGCTCCCCTTGATCTCCTGTTTAGCCCTGTATTCCAGTTGTTGTCCAGATATTAGTCCTACTTGTACAGCTAGTCATTCATGGTTTATGTACTTCTGCTAACTAATAATATGGTTTCTTATATATTTTCTTTTTCAAAACCTAGTAGGAAGTAAGACTGCTAGATTATAGATGAGCTCCACTGGAATGAGGACCATTTCTCTCTCTTGTTCATCAAAAAACCCCAGTGCCTGAAACAGCACTTAATTTTAAAAAACTGAAGAGAAAGAGAACAAAGGAAATAGTTGCTTAGATGAGAGGTTCTTCATCTAAAGATATGTGCTCGGACATATGTCTACTTCTGAAAGTCTTCTTAAAGTTCTTTAGATTCTCGGTGGCACTCACCGTCGTTAAAAGATTAAGATAACTACAGGAAAAAATGGAAGGGACAAGAGGAAAGGAATACATGAAATACATGATTCCCTTTATTAAAACATTTATTCTTTTAGGGCATTTGGATGTTTTGTAGCAGCATATTGAGAAATAATAATACCAAGCAATGTTCAGGTGATCTCAAATAATGTGAAGAGGGTTTCTCTTTGGGGATTCATAATGAGGTGATCTGACAATTGACTTTCAGCTCCTGGAAGTGAATGAGGATGAGCAGGACTCAGATTTTGAAAGTCTAGGCCTGTGGGAGTCAGAGTCAAAGTGCATTTCCTCAAAGCCTCATTTATATGTTTCCCTAATATAACTCATCTTTTTTTCCCCTTCCCAGGAAAACCTGACTTCCTGATAGTGAAATCTTTATGTTGTTAAGTTACTAGGTAACAAAGCTTGTTGTTTGTTCTATTTTCAGCTTATTTGGTATAGTCTCTGTGACAAATTTCATCCATTGGGACTTGAATAAATGTTCTGTTACCTTGGAGTGAGAGAGTATTGATTTATGCTGTATGTGACTGAGGACACAGTACCTGGCATAGAGATGACCCTTGGTCAGATATTCTATGGATAAACAAATACCATTAGTTTTGGAAAGCAGTGTAGTGAAGTGGGTAAAAGAGCATTTATTTTGGACCAATGCACTCTTGGGTTTGAATTCTACTCTTCCATCTAGCTATATGATTTTGGAAACAGGAATCTTAAAAGTTTTTTCCTCTTTGGATTTTGTGAGAATTAAATCAGATAATATGTGTAAAAAAAAATTTAGCACACTGCCCAGAGGTAGAATAGTCACTCAAAAGAAGTAGCTATTACTGTTAGTATCGTTAGCATCATTATTAGATCACTCATCTGGATTATTTATAAGAGAGTAGAATAAAGTAGGCATGTGTAGATTTCCTGATAAGTCTTGAGGCATGTTTGAACTATCGAGTATCTATCAATCTCTTCACTCTGGTTGTGATCAGAGTTCCTAGGGAGTATTTTAACAATACAGGTGACTGGCTCCAATTCAGGGCTTTGGGACTGAGTCTAGGGCACATGCATTTTTATTTTTATTTTTTTTAATAGCTTATTGTCAAGTTGGTTTCCATATAACACCCGGTGCTCATCCCCACAAGTGCCCTCCTCCATGTCCATCAACCCCTTCTCCTTCCCCCACCCCCATCAGCCCTCAGTTTGTTTTCAGCGTTCAAGAGTCCCTCATGGTTTGCCTCCCTCTCTCTCCCCCAACTATTTTCCCCCTTCTTCTCCCCCATGGTCCTCCGGTAAGTTCCTCCTAATCCACCTATACGTGCAGACATATGGTATCTGTCCTTCTCTGCCTGACTTATTTTGCTCAGCATAACACCCTCAGGTTCCATCCATGTTGCTACACATGGCCAGATATCATCTTTCTCATTGCCATGTAGTATTCCATTGTATAGATAAACCACATCTTCTTGATCCATTCATCCATTGATGGACACTTAGGCTCTTTCCACGTTTTGGCTATTGTTGAGAGTGCTGCTATGACCATTGGGGTACATGTGCCCCTATGCCTCAGCACTCCTGTATCCCTTGGGTAAATCCCTAGGAGTGAGAAGAATGCTGGTGCAATTTTGACTGGGATTGCATTGAATGTGTAGATTGCTTTGAGTAGTAATGAAATTTTAACAATATTTATTCTTCTGATCCATGAGCATGGAATGTTTTTCTATTTTTTTTGTGTCTTCTTCAATTTCCTTCATAAGTTTTCTACAGTTTTCATCATACAGATCTCATATCCTTGGTTAGGTTTATTCCTAGGTAGTTTATGGTATTTTGGGGCACATGCATTTTTAAAAAGGCTAACAGGTGATTGTGATTGTGCAGAATTCCTGCCATCTATACTACACACACACACACACACACACGACTGAAAGGTGTGAGGTGAAGAGGGAGTGAAGTTTTCTAGTATTTGACCTAGTTGGGTGCTAGACAGGAACAGAGGAGGACTGTAGAATGTGTGTCTGGTCTTCGGAGTTGGGGTATAAGTTTGGCTCGTCTACTTATGAGCTCTGAAGATGCTAGGTTGTAAGCCCTTGAGATCAGGAGGCACGTCTGTCTTTTGCACCTGGATACTTCTGAATAACCCTAAACAAAATATATAAGCTAACCCCCCTGTGTTCTTATCTGAGTTTTAATTTAGATAACTTATGGGTACCTGTATAATTTATGGGTAATAGGTGCTCAACAAATAGTTACTGGCCTTTGTGTGTATGTGTGTGCATGTGCGTGTGTGTGTATACACACTTTATGCATCCCAAAGTTGGAGGAGGTCATTGAAAGGATCTGATCGGTGGTTAACGCTGGAGCTAAACGTAGGCTAGTGGAGGCTCCTTACCCCCTGCCCTGTCCTTGGAATGTATGTCTTGCCCACCATTCCCACGGCCACAGCCATTTTCAAGGACACAGCCTTGAGGTACTGATGTTTTGTTGAGACCATCTGGACAGTATAGGTGACTGAACTAGGTCAAGGCCTCTCTATAAACTTTTGAGATTCTGGCAGACAGGTGCAGAGATCCACTCATCTTGTGGCGCCTATGACAAGCCTCAGAAGCAAGTTTCCTTGTTTGTTAAATCTGCCGCCTACCAATCTGGAGTGGCCAGTCCCTTTCTTCAGTCTCTCCTTGCCCTCCGCAGGGGGGCAAGTTTCAGATTTCATCTGGGAAGCTCCTAAGGTGCTTAACCAAATTTTTAAGTTTTCTTTTTCTAGTTCTTATTTTTCTAGTTCTTTTATTTTTGCTCTTCTCCCACTCAAATTCTCTATTTCAGCCAATCTGATTTATTTACTAATCCCTGAGCTTGTTCTGTGTGTTTCTGCCTTTCACTTAGCACTTCTCTATATACATCTATATTTCTATAAATTTCCCCCTGACTCACACAGTGTAAAGTGACCACTCTTTAAAAAAATTCTCATGGCTGCATTAATTTTGGTATCTGATCATGTGCTACTTATGTCTTTTTTTCTATTATTAGACTGAACTGCCAAGTCTTTTATTGTTGTATAAGTCTCCTTGCTTTTATATATATAGCTCCTCAGCTAGACTGCTTTTAAACAAGCACTGGACCTTGAAGGCAGGGGCAGTATTAAATTATATTTCATACAGCAAGTGTTCGGTGAAGATGCATTGATTTGGAAAAATGTTGTTTGACTCCATTTTCTTCTGATTCCTTCATTTTCTTTTACTGGATTTTGATCAAGGGTTTTTGTTGTAACTCTTAGGCATACACATTCCTGGCCCCAAACTAGGAGATAATTTCAGCACATAGAGTGTTTGGGGAACAAGTTAAGTTTTGGGGATCCCAGGAGTATAAGATGAAGGAGACATTCCTCTCTTCTTTGTTTGCCTGCCTGGTAAATTCCCTCTTGTCCATGAAGCCTCATTTCTGTCCTCCCTATCTTCCTGGAGCCTACACAGGGAAAGTGAGTTCTTCTTCTACCTGAACTCACAGAATCTCTATTATGGAGCATTGCTTTGTATCCTTTTGTTCATGAACTTCTCCCACTGGCCTGTGAGTTGCCAAGGACTTCGATTTTGGCTTAGACCTCTTGGTATCACTGGCATTAAGCACAACACTTCACCCACAGAAAGAATTTGTTAACTATTGAAGCTGTAAAAACATAGGGACTCATAGGATATGGCAAAAGACCATAGCTCTAAAAGAGAAAAGCATGTATTAACTTTCCAATGAGTGATACACACAATGAAATGCCTGGATTTGGAAAGAATGTTTGAAGAAACTTAAGGAAGGACCTTTGGGCAAGGTAGAATGTGAAAGAGGGGTTAGGTGGAGTTACGTGGAGAAGACTGAGGAGCTCATTTTCAGCCAAGGAAATGGGGTAAGTTGAGGAACAGGGATAAGGCATCAGAAGGGTTTTGGGTTGCACATAGTAGAGCCGACTCTAGCTAGTTTAAGTTGAAAGGGAATTTATGAAGAATTCTGAGAGCTTACACAATCTCTGCATGAGAGCATTGCTGAGATGCAAAGTCACATTCCTGTACCCTAATATTGAGTCTGGAGATGTGACTTTTCTGGATTTTACCTTGGAAATGTGGGACAAAATAATGAGTGAAATCGTCAGGACCATTAGGTAGTATTAAACTATGCTAGGCTGACATAAATGATTTTGTGTCTGATCATGTTTGGATGATAGAGACTAAATCAGGTAACCTAAAGGAGAGGACTCTGGAAGAACAAAGTTGGAAAGATTAGCGAGACACAGATCTGGGAGATCCTTGAATAGTACAGCCAAGATGTGAACTTTTCTCTGTGTGAAAGGGGAGCCATGGAAGATATTTGAGTGTATGTGTGTGGGGGTGGGGGGTGAGAAATATTCTGGAAAATGTCACATTTTGGCATTTCTTGAAAGCTTGGTGATTTAGTCACAAGAGAGTGTGCTCATGAGGAAAGAGGATCTGGGGCCTAGCACTAAAGCCCCTTCTGGGGGAAGATTGGCTTTGGAGAGGTAGGGTTTTGCTTGGATGACAGTGAAGGTTCAAGAGATGATGGGGTGGGATGTGAGGGCCATCTAGCTGCAACATCAGCAATCACCTCATTGAGTGCCAAGTTTGATCTGGCTGGTCTCATTGGCTAGATGGCATCTCCATCCTCCATTCCTACACATGTATATGCATCCCCTTCCCCTGAAGCTATGAGATCAATCAGAGGAAACCTTCCTCGGTGGAGGAGGTCTATTCTTTGGTCAAGGGCATGTGAGTGAGTTTGTGTGTTTCCCTACCAGAGGGCTAGGAGAATCCTCTACGAGAACCAGACAAGGCCTCAAGAAGTAATGGGGTGTAAGACACAGTTAGAGGCTGTCCCTTCCTCCTTTATAACCCCCTTCTGTTCTGGCTACTGCCAGAACATTTTTTCCAAATCATAAATCCCATCCGACCCAGAATTCTTAGATAGTTCCTTATTTCCCATAGCAGTGTCTCCCAAAGTGTGAGACAAAGATTCCTGGTGAAATGCAGGATGATTTAGGACTTATGTAGGCATGACATGAAATAATCTTATGTTACATAGTGAGAAATATATTCCTTTTTAAATTCCCTTTCAATCCTTCTACTTTTGACAATGAGGAAGTATAAAACTGGTATATCTAATACTTTCTAATCTCCGTTTTTAATAGAGAGAACAGACCTCAAGCTAAGTGTTCCAAATGCAAGCATATCATGCCATAATTTTAATAATATAATTTTATTTTAAAAATTGCTGGCAAATGATTTTAACTTATTATGTATAGCAGCGATGTAAAATCTTAATGTCCTAGACATTAGATGATAGGATATTTGATTGTCTTGTGTGTGATGGTTGTATTACAGTTATGTTTTAAAAAGCCTTATATAGATGGGCATGGAGGAGGGCACTTGTGGGGATGAGCACTGAGTGTTATGTGGAAACTAATTTGACAATAAACTATTTGTAAAAAAAAAAAAAGTCTTATATATATGAAACGATTTAGCACCTGTGATCTGGTCATCACAAATGAGCTAATTCAGCTGTATGTGGCTGATTGAGGTGGTGTGGTCAGGGGCATATAGAGGAAACAAGATTAGACATTGGTTGATGTACTAGGTACAAGTAAGTGTATTTTACTATTGTCTCCACTTATGTGTACATTTGAAAATTTCCATAATAAAAATTTTGAAGGAAAAAGAAAATGTTAATGTTAAATGAACTGATTAATATAGAAAAATCAATTCACAGAAAAAGCAAATATAGGTGGGATAGAGGTAAGGCATTAGTCAAATTACTGAAGTCTACAAAATACTGGTCTCCTGGGAAGAGCTCAGGCCTTTTGTGGGGGGATGGATGGTCCTTCCTGTTAGAGCCCTTTCTCACCTCCTTTCTGGCCACTTAGGACGAGGTGGCGTCAGATCACCGGGAGTTTCCTGGTGTGCTGTGCTCTCACACACCTAAGCCTTGGGGCAGACTATTCTGTTTCTCAGAATGCCTTCCCAACGTGTTTGCTTAGAAACTTTCTGCTCATTCTTTAACTCTAAGCCCAAACAGTGGAAGTGAAAAGAAAGGACCATCCTGCGAGGCCCTGTAGGGAGGAAGAGTTGAAGTCACTTTGGAAGGGCTGTGACTTGATGCCAAGATAAGAAGGAGCCACAGGTAACTCCAAAGTTTCCATGGTGGAATGTGGCAACTGTGATTAGGGAGGCTGAAAAGGTTGGTGGGGGTGGCCATTGGTAGTTGAGGTTTTAGGCATGTTGAATTTGGGGGGTCCTCCTTCACTCTAGGATGCCGACAGCAACAGAAACTGGGCAGGGCCACTTCTCTCCAACCAGCTCTGGGGTATTCAGGAGATGATTACATAGCAGAGGTATTACGGAATCTTAGTGTTCTCCTCTCTTATCCCTGTCAGTCATATTTTGAGTATTATTCTGTAAGAAGGGAGAGGGTGTGAAATGCAAATCAATCGTTTGTTGCTTTTTAGGGGTGTTGAGAAAGGCTTGGAAGATCGGAGAGTTAGAAACTATTGGCTATGTAAACATTTCCATTATTACTGAATTTTAATCATATTCCCCGTCCATCTCTTTATTTTGACTTCAGAGCGTTAAGAGGCAACTGATAAGTTAATGTGGCTTCACCAGGACTTGTGAACCGCAGGGGCCAACTGGAGTCATCCTACGAGACTCCTCTGGACTTTGTGGCTTTTTAAGTAACCTCATCATTCATGAGAAAGAGCAATTATGATTGCAGCATCTGAGGGAGATGAGTTGGGTCACCCCATGGGGGTGGTGAATTACATTGGTTCAGTTTTCAAGTTTCTACAGCAAAGAGCAGCTTTTGTATTGGTCTGTTAATGCTTCATTCTATTTTAGTGCTTTGAGAAGCAGCTCGCTGTACTGACATGCTGGACACGAAGGACTTGATCTAATTTTAGTTGGAGTAAATATGATGTTGCTCTTCCATTGTACTTGGACTTTCCTTTAATAGCATGAGGGTTGAGTGATGCCAGTGTCAACTCTAACACCCGTGTTTTGTCTCCCCACTCCCTGTTCAGTGGTAGCAGAGACCAGGAATCAGCTCTACTGAGATGTTTTATTTTGTTTTTCCCAGTTGTCATCATTTTACTTGTAGGCAAGAAATGTGTTTTTCTGTCTATTTAAAACTGAGAAATACATGATCGCCACTTTGGGCCTCCTTGTGAGCATATGATTTGACACTATTTACACTCTATAATTTATGACATTTTTGTAGCTCACTGTTAGGGCTCACACAAAGCAGAGAGAATGAATCTGTAGAGGAAAAAAGAAAATAAAAAAGACGAATACACTAATATGCTGCAGTTATTCAGTGAAGTGCAAACTTCTTGCAGTAGTTTGTTTTGTCCGAAACAGCTTTTACTTTTCAGGACCCACTTATTCTTAATGTTTTCCAACTCAGTCCTTTGGGTGTTGACATTTTGTAGTCTGAAGGCTTAAGATGTCACAACTGGCCACTTGAACTCTGGTAAAATGTTCCCTGTGACACCAGGTTGCCCTTGTGTTAATGAATTTTGGAGTCTGCTTCTTATGTTATTTTAACTTCGAATGTTAATTCGAAGTTTATAAACTTCGAATGATGTGTGTTAGTTCTTTTATGTTTCACTTAATTTAGCACATGCTTTTATAAATGGATTCAGATTTGGTTTAACATCTGAAAACAATGAAAGGATTCTTAGAGTACAATTAAGCATTTTTTTCAAATTGAGGCTATTGCTTGGTTTGTGTTCTTGTTTAATGTGCATTGTTATTATTTGATGTGAAGCTAGTGTTCAGAAAGGTGATTTGTGGATGTATGAAAAAATAATAAGAGATGTGTCAAGGTTGTGCATACAGTCTCCATGGCATATTTAAATACCCTCAACAGTTGCCCCAAGGAGCACATTTAGCATTTATCCAAATTGGAAAACCAATGAGAGGTTAGCTGTGGGCATGGCTGGAATCTGTCTGTATTTGAATATTCATTTAACATAGATTGTTGCTCCAATATATCCCCCTGGAGGTGCAGATAGATCTGTGTCTGTAAGCTAAAGAGAGCTTTACCAAAAAATTTCTCATTTTTTGGTATGTATTAAAATCAACTGAGGGGAGCTTTTTCACAGTATAGATCTCCCAGGTCTTAAACCTCAGAGATACTGAGGGTTACAGAGATCCAGATTGTTCTGGGCTACAGCCCAGGCATCTGTGTTTTGATTCATCAGAATAACCGAGGGACCCACCACAACACACTGATGCTTGGGCTGCCTCCCAGAACACAGACTCTAGAGGTGCGAGGCCTGGGAGATCTATATTGACGTTCCCAAGAGAATGAGAAAACCTGACTTGCTTAGCAGCGATGGTCCTTGACAGACATCATTTCATATCCCAGAACACACAGAGCTAGGGATAGGGTTGAAATAAACTCATAAAGACCATGAAAGATGAGAATTCTGTCTGTCTCCACTGATGTTGCTCTGAGATTGGATAATGGTGGTGGTGGTGGTGGTGGTGATGATGACAAGTAGCTCTAAGCTTTATATAGATATTACTTCTTTAATTAGCTCTAAGTAGAGAACCTTTCTAGTTATACTTCTTTATGCATATGTGATTTTTTTTCTGCACAATTAATATTCAGTGGATACCTGCCCTCATGTTCTTAAAATATCTATCCTTAACTAGGGGCACCTGGGTGGCTCAGTCGGTTAAGCGGCCGGCCTCGGCTCAGGTCATGATTTTGCGGTTCATGAGTTTGAGTCCCACGTCGGGCTCTGTGCGGACAGCTCAGAGCCTAGAGCCTGCTTAAGACTCTGTGTCCCCTTCTCTCTCTGCCCCTCCCCTGCTCACGAGCTGTTTCTCAAAAATAAATAAAAATTTAAAAAATATAAAAAAATATTTATCATTAAATGAACAAATCCTCCAACAATTATGGGGACTTAGAAAGAATGAAAATATACTAAGTGTGTGTTGGCTTTGCTGATAGAAACCAGAACTGGATATATTTCCTGATATTTTCTGAAGGGTAAATTTGCTATGAAATGTGAAATTTCTTTATTAGTGAGTACAATTTTATAGATTCAGTTTCAGTATGCTACTTTCAATGGCCATAACAGCTTGTTTATTGCTGTCAGAGATGTATGTAGAATTCAAGTTTCCTTTTGCCTCATTCCAGTTAAAGAACCAGACCATGCAGAAATCAGAGTCGGTAAAAGCACTGGGCTAGAATCAGGACTTGAGTTCTAGTATTTTCCCTTTCCATGGATTAGTTTTGTGACCTTGGGCAAGCCCCTGAAAATGTCTGGGTCTCATTTTCCTCATGTATAAAATGATAATAGACTGTCTGCAAGCAGAGGACCAGACCAGTTAAACTGCTAAGCCCATTCGAGCGGCAAGTTCCTGTGCAGGGTCTGCAGGGGAGAGAGGAGTGATAAAGGCAAGGTCAAGTCAAGCAGGGTGGGCTAGAAGGGAGTGGGCTTCAGAGCTCAGGAAGGCTGCAGGTCCCCCCTAGGGCTGTCGTTCAAACACCGGCCACCTCTCCAGCCTTGTCCCTGGTTGCTATGGTTTTCCAGGTCTCCTGGCTTGTAGGTTCATGGATTTACTAAATAATGTGTGATAAAGCCTCAGTGGGACTCCAGAGTCATTTGTGAGGGATTAAAGACGATTTTACAGGGTTGTTTGCCGGCTTGGAGAGTCGCGGTGCTAAAACCATGTACTTGTTAGGACACAGATATACATTTATGATTAGGAAGAGTTTTAATGAAACATTCATGACTCTTTCCTGCATTTCTCTGGAAAAATAAATTCAATCACAGTGGGGTTTTCCACTCAATTGCTTATTAGAATGCATTCCGCCGCCTGGGTGATACAAAGATAAAGGTAATGTTTCCTCTATTTTGCAAAGACGCTTTTGGACACGGGTCTCTTGAGAAGAAAAAGCTTCACAATTTTCACTCTTTAAATTACGGAAGTAAAGGGAAATTATTACGTTGTAATATACCCACTTGCTGCTTGAGGAGTCCACAGAAAATAGTCCTGCTAGATGAATTCTTTACTATGGTGGTTTGTGGAGCAGAGACTGTCACCGTATTGCAAGCCTGCTTGTCTTCTACCACGTGTCTGCACTGGGTGGTGTTGGTTTGCCCCCAAGGTCCACCTCTTCTCTCTGTTCTTTTGGCCTTTTGCTGTGACCTGGGAGGCTGAGCTCTATGAATGCATCTACCAGTGTCTTATTCTGTTTGGACTGTTCTAACAAAATACCGCAGATACTTATTTTTCACAGTTCAGTGGGGTGAGAAGTCCAAGATCAAGGTGTCAGTGAATTCTCTTTATGTTGAAGGTTCTTCCCGGCTTGCCGAAGGCTGCCTTCTTGCTGTGTCTTCACATGGTCGAGAGGGTAAGAAGGGAATTCTAGTCTCTTTCTCTCTTATAAGAGCACTAATTTCAGCATTGGGGCTCCATCCTGATGACCGCATGTAAACCTAAGTCCTTCCTAAGGGCCCCAACTCCCAATAGCATCTTACTGAAGTTAGGGCTTCAACATGAAGATTTGGGGTGGGGGGGTGCACACTCAGTGCATAGTCACCTGTGTCCTTGGTCCTGCCCTCTGGAATTGAGCTGAACTTGTGTAATGGAAGACACTAGTAGGAAGGCTGGAGGAGGGTGAAGTCCTTCTCTTGGCTCCCACCTGGGGCTGCAGCTACCTTTGGGCATCCCGTACTTTCTCTAGCAATTGGTCCTCTTCCCTCCTCCTGCCCGTAGGCCTATGGTGGTAGCAGCTCCTTCAGGCTGTCCCACTGCTCTCCCGCCAGGCTTGACTCCATCCCACTCTCTTGTACACAACCACTTACTAAATGCTGGTCAACTCCCCGTTCTCAAGCATAGCCCAGTTCCTGCTGGGAGTCCAACTGATTCACTGCCTCTAAAGAGTTCATTATAAAAGATCACTTAAGAACCTCCTTGCAACATCAGTACTCTGTTCATTGCACTTGGTGTTCTTATAATATTCATTTCTTCGTTTACTCAGGGGAAAAAGACTATCGAAGGGATTTGGCAGAGAGGCCACAAATTTCCTTGATTTAAAAATACATCTTTCCTCTATTTTCTTGCTTTAAAAATAAGAGTCACTGCATGGTGGAGGTGTGACCAGATGAACATTTTGTATTTTCTGGTGGGATGATAAATTGCTATAAACTTGTTGGAAAGAAACTTGGCAGTTTATAGTAGGAGCCTTCAAAATATTTAACTTGTTGACCCAGTAATCCTACTTCTAGCAATCCATCCAAAGGAAATAATTGAAGAGGAATGATATGTGCACAAAGAGCCCCCTCGTATTGCTATTTTTATTAATTCAGGAGAATGTAAATAACTAAATCTTGAACAGCATGGCAGTGGTGTCACAAATTAAAATACCTTTATATAGCATACCATGTAGTCATTAAGTTTATAAAGAATGTTGTATAATATGATAAAAAATCGCAGCACAAAATTTTTTACATAAGATGAACTCAACTGTTTCATTCTGTTTATTAACATGCATGTCGGTATCTATGTATCTTTCTGTCTATAGAGAAGAAGTCAGAAAGAAAAACTACACTTTGAAAAATCATCACTGGTGATCCTTGAGCAGGGAGATTATAGATGACTTAGATTTTTTTTTCTCTCTATCTTCTATATTCTACAAATATACATTCCTTTCAGTTAAGTATTAGTTTTCTGTATTTAAGTACATACATTACTATAAATGAGAAAGTATTTTTTCAACCTGACATCCTCAGAAAAACAGTGGATATTTTTAAAGAGTGGCACGATCATGAAGCTTTGGGGGCCCCTTCTTTGGTAACAAAACAAAGGACCTGAGAAATGGAGTCCCAGCCCTCAGGAGCAGAGGCAGAGCTCTAACCCTTCTGGTGGTGTATTCACATCCTGGAAGGGTCCATCTTGGGTGGCTGCCTTTCCTAACCTTCTTTCTCTTCTTGCCAGATGGACCTGGTTATATATTGCATTTTCCTGCTTATTTTTAAAGAGGGAAATTTGGTCTGTCCTCACATCTACCTAATGTGTTGGTTTTATTTCTGCATCTCTTTTAGAAATCTTTTTTTTCTTCTTGCAAGCATGAGTTTTTAAAATATTCTTTTAGACCAGGCTATGGGAAATTGATTTTACTGCTCATTCCCCCTCACACTTAGGCAAAACCTGATCCAATCTTTTTAGTTTTCTGTGTCCTATAGACTTTCAGACATGGAGTTACAGACAGAGATTTATAGGAGGAAGGGCCATCTGGATGGTTTACCCCATGCCAAGGGGATCTCCTGGTAGGATAGAGGTATCTCGGGTGGGGAGGGGAGACTAATGCACTATACAGTTTTAGCATTCAATCCCTTCGTCTTCCAGGTAATTAGTTGTTCTTTGGAAAGCAGAGTTCAAGACTGAGAAGGAATGAGACACAGTTGAAGCTGAGATGGAAAAGGACAGGATGCTTGGGACAAGCGTTGGTTGAACACGAGCTTCCAACCAAGGAAGGGAAACTTGGAGAAGAAGCACTTGGAAAGGGGAGTAATAAGATGTTGAAGACAGGTTCTGTCTATTTTGATACTGCCTGGTTCCAGAAATCATGACCAGTGAGCTACTAGAATTGGGTGCTGTCTGGTTCAGTGAAAATGGCACAAAATGGTAACAGTCATCATAATAAGTTCCATTTATTGAGTGTTTGCTGTGGGCCAGCATTTACATATATATGTCTTTTCAGCCCCTCAACAACGCCATGAAGCACATTTTATAACTCCTGTTTTATGGATGAGGAAACCGAAGCTCAGAGAAATTAAAGAACTTGTCCAAGCTATAGTTAGTAAGTGATCACGCTGAACTTTGAAACCCAGACCCTGTGTTCTGGCTAACTATGAACTGGGTGCTCCTAGTAGTGGGGGTCCTGGGTTTCAGTTCTGGCTCTGATAGGCTCAGTGTGACCTTTCACAAGCACTGAACATCTCCGGTGATCAGCTTCCTGTGCTAGAATCCATAATTTTCATATCATTTACATTGTGTTAGGTGTAGTCGAGTTTGCCAAGTGTTTTCTAATAAATCCTCTAAGTTTATCCTCACAGCAATTCTGGCAATATCAAACATAATACCTGTTCTACAACCCTGCTTTATTATTAGACCTATAAGATTATCTGCGTAGGAGAAACCTCAGTAATCTTTCTACACAGAGAGAAGTTGATTTGATGGCAAGCCCTATAGCTTTGCCTGTTCAGCCTCCTCACAAACCTAGAACTAGAGGAAAAAGTAGGAGAGACTCTCTTGACTGTTACCAGAGGCAGATACAACATGAAGCTAGAGTTTCAGAACCCTTCATTTGCATGCACCCCCTCCCAGGTCCTGGGAGTAGCCCTAGAAATGAGTGTGTCCTCTCCCTCATACTTTCATTCTTTGGATGTGGTGTTGAAGTGATTGTTGGAAGTTTGGGGGTCTAGTTAAGGAAAAGTTGAGTTGGGGATACATTTAGCTTGAATTTCACTACTTGTTTTCTCTATATATGTTCTGGCTTCCTTGCTTGTCTTGAACTGCTTTTCCCCTAATCATGCCCTTCCCCCAACTTTTATGTCAAAATTCTCCCTGACTATCAAAGTTTATGTCAAGTGCACTTCCATCAAGAAGCCTTCCCTTCTTAATTTGCATAGGTCCCCCTTCCTCTTCTTCCTTCGCACAGGGCTTTATTGACATCTCACCTTTGACTTGTTCCACTCATTTCCTACCTACTGTGTGTGTGTGTGTGTGTGTGTGTGTGTGTGTGTGTGTGTTTTCTCATGGACAAGTAGACTATAAATGCCTTCAGCACCTTCTCACTTCCCCTTAAAAAAATCTCTTTACTCAATGGTTATACGTTGTAATATCACTTCTCTACTCACACTATAAATGCATTGAGAGTGAGCATCTGGCCGTTTTCAGCTTTTTATCTTCCTCTAATACCTTGTTGAATGCCCTGAATATAGAATAGAACTCTTACAGCAAATCTTTGTCATATGAGTGAATGTTTTTTTTAGCTTTAGCTTTCAAAGAGAAACTAGAAATGGAGAGAAATATTATTTATTATAACATCAAATTATTTTTTTAAAATCATGTGCTCAGAAAAGCTGGCTGTGTTACTGTGTTGTTTACATATGGTTATGTAATAAATTAGCCCAAAACTTAGGAGCTTAAGGCAACAGCATTTATTATCTCATAGTCCCTGCAGGTCAGATATACAGGTGAGACTTAGGCTGGATTTTCTTGCTATGGGTCTCTCACAAGGCTATAGTCACCTCAAGGCTTACCTGGAAAGGATTTCATTCCTAGCTCATCTGCATGGTTGTTGGCGAGATCATTTCCTAGCAGGCTATTGGATTGAGGCTTCAGGTTCTCATGAATTGTTGGCCTGAGGTTTCCTTTGGTCCCTTGGCACATGGGCCACTCCATAGAGTATCTTGCAACATGGTTGCTTGCTTCATCAGACCAACCAAGAAAGAAGGCAAAAGAAAGAGCAAGAGAAAGTTAGAAGTCACAGTCTTTTATAACCCAGTATTGAAGTGAATTCTATAAATTTATTAGAATTTCTATTTATTAGAAGCAAGTTACTAGGTCCAGCCCATACTCAGAGAGAAAGGGACTACACAAGGGTATGACTTCAGGAGGTTGGGATCACCGGGGCCATTTTGGAAAGCTGCATATTGAATAGGTCATTGTATTTGTATATGTTTTAGATATATAATTAGGTTGTTGCTAGTGGTACTATCAGAAACAGCTTCCAGAAATGGAAATAAAGCAAAGCAGTGGAAAAAAAGTTAGAAAAAATAGTTTGAGGATGGATCTTCTGGGTCTTGAATGTCAAGCTAAGGAATTCATATTTTACTATAAAGGCAATGGGAGTCATAAATATATTTGAGCACAGGGATTGGTCCAGTTAGAGATGGGCTTCTAAAAGTTCAAATGGATTGGAGGGAAAGGAGATTAGGGGTGGGGAGACAGGTTCCCTAGCAATTGTAATCATTTGGGTAGAGGAAATGAACAGGATTTTTGATAGAGTAAATGAAAGGAGGAAACAATATTGGAGATATTGTGGAAGAAGAGTGGCAGAACTTGGTATCTGTAACTACAGAGATCAGAATCGGTTTTTTGAAAAAACTCCTAACTAGACTAAGAAAAAAAAAGAGAAAGAAGACTCAACTAAAATCAGAAATGGAAGAGGAGTCATTACAAAGGATGCCCAGAAACAAAAAGAATCCCAAGGGACTGTTACGAACAGTTACATGTGAACAAATTGGATAAACTAGAAGAAATGGATAAATTCCTAAAAACATATGATCTACCAAGACTGAATCAAGATGAAGATCAAAGCCTGAACAGACCAATAACAAATAAGAAGATTGAAATAGTAATAAACTTTCTCCTACCAACAAAGAAAGGTCCAGGACCAAATGGCTTCATGAATAAATATTCAAAAAATAATTGTTACTAATTTTTCTTAAACTCTTACAAAAAATAAGTAGAAGAAATACTTTCAAATTCATTTTATGGGGCTAGTATTACCCTGATACCAAAGTCAGACAAAGACACCACAAGGAAACTACAAGAAAACTAATATCTCTGACGAACATAGATGCAAAAATACTCAACGAAATGCTAGGAAACCAAGTTCAACAACACATCGAAAAGATTATACATGATTATTTATCCCTGGAATGCAAGTTTAATTTAATATACATAAATCAATCAATGTGTTGCACCCCATTGAGAGGATGAAAGATGAAAACAACATGATCAACTCAATAGACTCACAAAAATACCTTTGACAAAGTTCAACATTCATTCAAGATAAAAACTCTCAACAAAATAGGTATGAAAAGAAATGTCCTCAACACAATAAAGGCCATTTATGAAAAGCCCACAGATAACATCATAATCAATAGGAAAAAAAAACCTGAGAACACTTCTAAGATCTGGTGCAAGGAAAAGATGCCCACTCTTACCACTTCTATTCCACAAAGTAATGGAAGTACTAGCAAGATCAATTAGACAAGAAAAATAAATAAAAGGCATCTGAATTGGAAAGAACTATTTGCAGATGATATGATTGTAGATGATGTGTAGAAAATCTGAAGACTCCACAAAAAACCTGTTAGAACTAATAAACAAATTCAGCAAATGATGTAAAAGAATCATACAAAAATCATTTGCATTGTTTACAACAATGATCTATCAGAAAAGGAAATCAAGAGAATGATTCCCTTTGTGATACCATCAAAAAGAATAAAATATTTAGAAATAAATTTAACCAAGGAGGTGAAAGATCTGTACACTTGGAGTGCCTGGGTGACCCAGTTGGTTGAGCATCTGACCCTTTATCTTGGCTCAGGTCATGATCTCATGGTTCTTGAGATAGAGCCCCACATCACTATCAACACTAGCAGCTTGGAGTCTACTTCGGATTCTCTCTCTCCCTCTCTCTCTCTCTGCCCCTCCCCATTCGTGCTTTCTCTCTCTCCCTCTCTCTCAAATAAATAAATCAACTTAAAACAAGATCTGTATATTGAAAACTGTAAAACACTGATGGAAGAAATTGAAGATGACACAAATAAATGGAAAGATATCTTGTGTTCATGGATCAGAATTAGTATTATTAAAATATCCATACTACCCAAAGTGATACACAGATTCACTGCAATGCTTATGAAAATTCCAATGACATATTTTGCAAAAATAGAAAAAACAATTCTAAAATTTGCATAGAACCACAAAAGACTCCAAATAGCCAAAGCAATCTTGAAAAAAGTAGAACAGGGTTGGAAGCATCACACTTCCTGATTCAAAATCACAGAGCTTTGTAGCTATATTAATCAAAATAATTAATCAAAATAATGTAGCTATATTAATGATAATAATATATTAATTAAAAAATGACACATAGACCACTGGAACAGAATAGAGAGCCCATAAATAAACCAAAACATATACAATCAATTATTTTCAGCAAGTATGCCAAAAATGCACAATGGGGACAGGATAATTTCTTCAACAAATGATGGTGGGGAAACTGAATAACCCCATGCAAAAGAATGAAGTTGAATCCTTACTTACATCATACACAAAAATCAATTCAAGCTGAATTAAAGACTTAAGCATAAGATTTGAAACATTAAAACTCCTAGAAGAAAATATAGAGAAAAAGTTACTTGACATTGCCTTGGCAATGCCTTCTTGGATGACATCAGAAGCTCAGGCAACAAAAGCAAAAAGTAAAAAAGTGAGACTACATCAAATTAAAAAGCTTCTGCCTAGGGCGCCTGGGTGGCTCAGTCGGTTAGGCATCTAACTTTGGCTCAGGTCATGATCTCACAGTTCACAAGTTCAAGCCCCATGTCGGGCTCTGTGCTGACAGCTCAGAGCCTGAAGCCTGCCTCATTCTGTGTCTCCCTTTCTCTCTGCCCTCCCCCCCCCAAAATAAAGAAACATAAAAAAAAAAAAAGCTCTGCTTAGCAAAGGAAACAATCAACAGAATGAAATGGCAACCTATGAACTGAAGGAAAATATTTGCAAATTATGTATCTAATATGGGGTGAATATCCAAAATATATAGGGGCTTCTGGGTGGCTCAGTTAGTTGAGCGTCCAACTTCGGCTCAGGTCATGATCTCATGGTTCATGGATTTGAGCCCCTGTTGGGCTCTGTGCTGACAGCTCAGAGCCTGGAGCCTGCTTCAGATTCTGTTTCTCCCTCTCTCTCTGGTCCTCTCACACTCATGCTCTGTCTCTCAAGAATAAATAAACATTAATAAAAAAACCCAAAATATACAAAGAATTCATATAGCTCAATAGCAAAAAACAACCTGTTTAAAAACTGGGAAGGATCTGATTAGATATTTTCCAAAGAAGACTTATGAAAGGACAAGACGTATATGAAAAGGTGCGCAATATCACTAAATATCAGGGAAATGCAAACCAAAGCCACAATGAGGTATAGCCTCACATCTGTTAGGATGGTTATTGTCAAAAATAAATTGGCAAGGATGTGAAGAAAAAGTATCGCTTGTACACTGTTGGTGGCAATATTAATTGGTATAGCCATTATGGAAAACGGTGTGGAGGTTCCTCAAAAAATTAAAAATAAAACTACCATCAGGTCCAGAAATCCCTCTTCTGGGTAAATACCCAGAAGAAATGAAATCAGTTCCTTGAAGAGAGATCTGCACTTTCATGTTCATTGCAGCATTATTCACAGTAGCCAAGATGTGGCACCACCCCGAGTGTCTGCTGACGGATGAATGGATTAAGAAATTGTGTACATATATGCAATAGAACATTGCTTGGAATATTACTTAGTCTTAAAAAGAAAGAGATCCTGCCATTTGCAACAACATGGATGAACTTGGAGGACATTATGCTAAGTGAAAGAAGCCAAACACAGAAGACAACTCCATAATCTCACTAGTAGGTGAAGTCTAAAAAGAATTAAAAACCTAAAAGTAGAGAGTAGAATGGTGGTGTCCAGGGACAGGGAAGTGGGGAGAATGGGGAGATGTTGGTCAAAGGGTACAAAGTTGCGGTTATATTACATGAATATGTCTAGAGATGTAATGTACAACATGATGACTACAGTTAATAATATTGTATTGAATACTGGAAATTTGCCAAGAGAGTAGATTTCAGGTGCTCTCATCACATACAAAAAGGTAAGCAGGTGAGGAGATGATATGTCAAATACCTGAGTAAGGTAATCATATCACTATATGTATATGCAGTAAAACCTTGGTTTGCGAGCATAATTCATTCCAGAAATTTACTTGTAATCCAAAGCACTTGTATATCAAAGTAAATTTCAAGAACCATTGGGATCACGTACTACTTGTATTGCATGACATTGCTCGTTTATCAGGTTAATATTTATTAGAAATATTTGCTCATCGGGGTGCCTGGGTGGCTCAGTCAGTAAAGCATTGGACTTTGGCTCAAGTCATGGTCTCATGGTTTGTGAATTCGAGCCTTGCACTGGCCTCTGTGCTGATAGATCAGAACCTGGAACCTGCTTCAGATTCTGTCTCCCTCTTTCTCTGCTCCTCCCCCACTTGCGCTCTGTCTCTTTCTCTCAAAAATAAACATTAAAAAGTTTTTAAAAAGGAATGTTTGCTCGTCTTGCAGGACACTCACAGAACAAGTTATTAGCAACCCAAGGTTTTACTGTATATTAAATCATTATGTTGTACACCTTAAGTATGTGCAATTTTTTTTATTTTTTTAAAATGTTTTATTTATTTCTAGGAGAGAGAGAGACAGCATGAGCGGGGGAGGGTCAGAGAGAGAGGGAGTCACAGACTCTGAAGCAGGCTCCAGGCTCTGAGCTGGCAGTCAGCACAGAGCCCGACACGGGGCTCGAACCCACGAATCGCGAGATCATGACCTAAGCGAAAGTCGGATGCTTAACCGACTAAGCCACCCAGGCGCCCCAAGTATGTGCAATTTTTAACTAAAACGAAAGTAAGGAGAGGAATGGGAGAAGTTGAAAATGTTCCAGTTGTAGCCTGAGTGACTGGTTTGTAGTAATGGCGTACTAACAGAAACTGGGGGGATCACAGTTGGGAGGAAGGATGAGAAATTCGGACAGAGCATGCAGGCCATGTTCCACCAGCAATGACAAATTAGGGATGTGTCCTGTGCCCCCAGCACCTAGAGTCAGTGGCTGATGCTCTCTCCACAGGTGCTCCTGCACTTATTTTGCAGGTAGTTTGTGTAGAAACGAGCAATGCATTCAGTGTAGGTTGAATCTGACAGCGCTGCCCTGGGTTTTCAGTTTCGGAGTCACACAGGAGGGCTAGAAAGAGTGCGTGATTCTTCATCTTGCAACACCACCAGCCACAGTCTGTTTCTGGAACTTGTGTTCATATGGCCCTTCTCCTCATGGGTGTTGCTGCTATTTTACAAAGTGTGGCCAGTAGGGGCCATTTTTGCACTGAAGAAGGTGGTGAGTGAGGTCTGAACAGAGCCAACAGCACTCCTTCAATGATGAAGTTTTAATTGATCGGCTTCTTGAATGAGTTTTGGGCCCCTTAACTCAAGCTTTCAATTCTTCCTCACACCAGCCTGTAGGTCTTCCTAGAGATCTCTTTTAGGATTTCCATAGCATAACATGAAATTGGGTTGTAGCCCTCATTTTGGAAGTCCTGTAAGAAGGACTGTAAGAAATGTTTCTTGCCCAAAGCTAAGGAGGTACAAACATAAAGCTCCCTTCCCAATCTCTCTCTCTCTCTCTTTCTCTCTCTCTCTCTGTCTCCCTCTTCCTCCCTCTCCCTCTGCATACATATGGAAGAGGTTTACATGTATTATTTCATATAATCCTCTCAGTGACTCCATGAGGTGGCATTATAGCCATATTTTCTTCACATCACAGATCAGGAAACCAAGGTATATAGAGATTGAGCCATTTGACCAAAACCACAGAGCTAAAATGGTACAAATTTGGAATAAATGGAAAATACGTAAAGGGGAAATAATACTATATAAGCGCTTTCTTTTGGGACAGTATTTTCTGTTTTTCATTCCATCATTTTTTTCCTAGATAGAAGACAATACATTTGAAATTTTGTTGACAAGTAGAAAGTTTTATATTCTTTTCCTACTTTTCAGAATTAATACTTTAGGGGAGTTGAAATGATTTTGCCCTTGCTTGCATAGTCTCCTCCTTGCATTTAATGGCAAGATTATTCTTTCTGCCCTGTCCTTTCCATAAAGTGAAGAGCCATCAGTGGTTTCCCATTGCATATACAGCATATGGCCCAGCTTGCTTCCTCTGGAGATTCTCGACTTTTTTCTCTTTTATATTCACAGCATTCTCTGAAATATGCGAATCTCTTACTGCATGCTTGAAAGGAGTAAAAGACTCAACATCCCAAAAAACTTGTCAGCAATCCCTACAACACAAGCCCTGTCACAGTAGTGAGGGGCCTGGTGGCACCCATAAACGTGGTCCCGGGGATCGTGGCGTCCGCCTGCACTTGGCCGCTCTTGGGTGCTGTGTTGCAGGTGGAGCCCAGGGCCAGGGCCACGCCTCCCTGCTTTAGAGGAAACGTTGCCTCCGATTGCAGAGTCACCCCACCTTCCTTGCTTGCGGACGTGGTCTGCCCTCTTCATGACAGCAAGCTTTAGAGCTGCCTTGCACCGCGGGGGCTTTGCACGATTCTCCCCGCTCGTCACCTGTCACAGAGAGACGGTGCTTTAACTGCGGCTTTCCTCGGTGGTAGCAGAAGTATATTTTCCGCATTAATGTAGCGGCTGGAGCCGGCAGCGCACCTGTTGACGGTCACCCCGAAGCTTTCCTAATGACCCCTGCCTGTGGCGGTCTCCTCCTCTGAACTCCGCTGCCGGCTCTTCTCCGTGCCCCGCACCTGGTGCGAGTGTGTGCACGTCCCTGCTCGGACAAAATCCCCGTTGCCTTGAGGGCCTGGCCCGCGGATTACCCGCTGCAGCTGACGCGCTGATTTTGTGCAGACCAGGTGCCCAGAAATCTGAGTCCGAGGGCATTTTAAACCCATTTAAGGTCGTGTGTTTTCCTATATGAGGCGTTACCAGGAAGGCTGTTTGCAAACAACCAGCCATGTACTACAGCTAAAAAGGGTCCTGTGGGTGAGCCTGGGCTCAGGGGAAATTGGTATTGTCGCTGTTGCATCACCTTCTATCCTTTTCTAGATACTCTTGTGGGGCTCAGTTCACCTTTGTTTCCTGAGATGGGACTGCTGAATGCCCACCCCGTGGCACACCTCATGCTACTCAGAGAACTTCTGCTGTTTGCTAGAAAAATGATTCCCTCCAACTCCTCCCCAGTTTTTGGGATTTACCAGCAACGTATGGAAGAAGCTGGCTGTGCAGACGAGGGGTGGTTCTGGGCAACATTCTGTGTCGCATTGGATTCCTTGTACATATTTAAGCCTTGGGTCTGGAACCCAGTCTGCTTGCATGGGATTTGAAAGAAAATTGTATTGAAAGGGTTTGGGAAGGGGTGTTTGTGAGAAGAATATCTATGACTGCTGTGGAAAGGTAATCTTTTTAAAAATTATTTTGTAAATTATTTTTAAACGTATTTTTATTTATTTTTAGAGCAAGAGAGCAAGCAGGGTAGGGGCAGAGAGAAGGGGAGACAGAGTCCCAAGCAGGCTTCACACTGTCAGTGCAGAGTGGGGCTCGGACCCATGAACCATGAGATCATGACCTGAACTAAATCAAGAGTCAGACGCTTAACCAACTGAACCACCCAGGTGTCCCTAATCTTTTTAAAATTTCTTTTTAATGTTTTTTATTTATTTCTGAGAGAGAGAGACAGTGTGAGCAGGGGAGAGTCAGAGAGAGAGGGAGACACAGAATCCGAAGCAGGCTCCAGGCTCTGAGCTGGATGTCAGCGCAGAGCCCGACGCGGGGCTTGAACCCACGAACCGTGAGATCATGACCTGAGCTGAAGTCGGGTGCTTAACCGACTGAGCCACTCAGGTGCCCCTAATCTTTTTAAAATTTAAAGCATGCTCGTTGCCTGCATTTTCTAATCCCCTACTCTCACTCTGCCACCTGCATTTTCCTATCACCTGAGAATCTGGCCCTGTGTGTATTGGATTACCATGTATTATTATCATTTGGAATACACTCTTTCTGTTGGTGTTGAAATTCCTTACAAAATAGGCTGTGTTCATAGCTTTTTCTAGTGTGGTGGTTTTGGTCCTGGGTGTGCATTATAATCAGATGCAGAGCGTTAAAAAAAAAAAAAATCCCCACCCTTTTCCCAGACCAATTAAATAAAAATTTCCAGTGTTAGGTCTGGGGCACAGGTATTTTTTCAAAAGGCTCTCACAAGATTCAAATGTACTTCTCGGGTTGAGAACCACTGATATTGCGGGCCCTTGTGATCTCAGCTGGGGCTTGTTGAAAAGGACCCACTTGGTGGCGAGAGGCAGTATTGACTTTCACCGGGCTCGGTAATTACTTCTGCATTTCCTTTTTACAGAAATTGTACGAGAAGAAACTTGGGAGAAGATCTCATTAGCAGGGCTTGGGATTCATCAGAGGGATCCTTCCCAACCAAAACCAATGTAGATGCAGGTTATTAGTCAGAAGATTTCAAATGTCTCACACTCAAATTCATGCTTTATAAAAATTGTCCATGCTTTTAAGAAAGATAGCAATAGGTCCAAGGGTCTGTTAAACAAGTTGTTTATTTGCTAATTTCTCAGAAAAGTAAGAAGAGAATACAGGGACTGCCTTATATAATTTTATATTGCACAAGGTAGTTAACAAAAAAAATTGCCAAAACACTGACTTCTGATGAGCCCCATTTTGGGGATCTCACATAGGATGGTTAACTTTTCCTTCAACCATGGGCAGGGGATGACTGGACACCATTTGCTGCAGAATTCTGTGTTTTGCTTTTCATTTTTACAGACATCCGGAAAAACATCTGATGAGCCTAGAAAATAACTCTCTCAAGAGAAAAATCAGTAATTACTTTCTTGTTACTGAACATGCTGTTAAGCTTGTAGAATTTTCTTTTATTGCTCAGTGAATTGATCCTTTCTAAGAAGTTATTCTGTAGGGGTCCATAGGTAGTGTCAAATTCCTCTGACAGCTGCTTAGAGACTTTTTTATTGACTTTTTAAAAGAAATACATCTATTATGAGAACAGACCCCATTTAACCTATTTATTAATTGTACCCCAGCACTTAAACTCCCCATTTGTTTTCCCTTATTATTCACACTGCTCCCTGCTTTCTCCCTTTTAACATAGCCAATTATTTCCTACAGTTTATATGTTTGTTTGTTTATTTATTTATTGCTTGGGTGGTCCTAATATCCCCCCAAAACCTTCTACTTCCATGGTCTTACACTTCTGTGTAAATGGCAACTCCAACCTTCCAGTTGCTCGAGCCAAAGACTTTGGGATAATCATGATCTCACCTGCAAGTCCTGAGGATTGTCACCTCTACCTTCAGAATACGTCTCGAGTCTTCCCCATGCACTGCTCCACCCCAGTCCAGGTCATCCTTTTTTGTCCTGGAATATTGCTCTAGCCTCCTGCCTCCTCCTCCTTCTGCCCTTCACCCCCAGTCTATTCCTAGCACAGCAGAGATCCTTTTAAGTGTTAAGTATAATAGTATCATTCTTAAGTTCCAAGTCCCTCCAGTAATTTTCCATTCCAGAGTGAAAGCCATAATTCCTTACAGGACCTTGAAGGCTCTGAATAATACAGCACTGCTGTGACCATATCTTCTGCTGCTTTCTCCCTTAATCACTCAACTCCAGCCACACTGACTTCGTACTCTTTCTAGAATAAACCAGACTCTTTCCTGGACTTTTGTAATGGGAGTTTCCTTCACCTGGAACACTCTTCTCTCAGGTATCCCTATGCCTGGATCCTTCACCTCTTTAAGGTCTCAGTGAGGCCTTTTCAGATAACCCCAATTACTAATTAAAATCACAACCCCTCTATCATCCTTCCTTGCCATGTTTTTCTTCAAAGCACTTATGATCATCAAGCATATTATATGTTTTCCATATCTATCTATCTATCTACCTACCTACCTACCTACCTTCTCTCTACTCTCCTCCAGCTGGACCAAGCTCTCGAGAAATAGAGATTTTGGTCACTGCATTGTTGCCAGGGTCTGAAACATTGCCCGCCACTGTGGATATTCAGTAAACATTTGTTGATAGATCATTGAGTGAATGAATAATGTGTGCTAATTTTTACCTTAGTCATTCAGGCTTCTGACCTAGTTCTCAAACTTTTGTGATACATACCAAAGGCATTTTCGATTTTAAGGGTAATGTCTTGTTAATTAACTGTTTACAAGTCTTTTAAGTAAGATAATTTATTCTAGTAGGCTAGTAAAGATCTTCTGAAAGTATCAAAATGGCCCCCCAGGCTTTCTCAAATTATTGCCAGTTGTTAGAATATTGTTCTTGTTGTTTCTGATCCTGGGAAGTGTGATATAAAATCAGCTGAAATTCTATACAGACAAATGTCTACAAGATAGAGAAAAATTTCAAAAAGTGTAAGGAAACAAAAGAGTAAATGCTGCAATATTTAGGACATTATCCATCTGAAAGGTGGATAATGAGTGACTTTTATTTTCTTGACTTTTTTTTGTTTGTGAGTTGCAGTTTTTATATGAAGTTTTTTTTTTTACAATTTTTATATGAATAGAAGTAATGTTTGAAATGATTATAAAAATAAACCAATTTTCAAAAGTAAAATAGGAAAAAATGTTATCTATCATGCTTTTAATAACATGTTTTTAGTTTCTGTGCATAAACATTCTCAAGGAGGGCAGAATAGATGTCATGCCAGACAGCAGGCTGCTTAAAGCCCCCAAGACTTTTACATGTTGAGCTCATGATTCATTAGTTCATTCATTCATTCATTGAAAAATATTAATTCAGCACCTACTAGGTGCTAGGTACTATGTCAGGGCCTGGGGATACAGCAACAAACAAGATGGGGCCTCTGCCCCCAGGACTTAAAGTTGTGTTGCTTAAAGTTCTATTGCTTCCCTGGGACATGGCACAAATATGCGTGCAATACTAACCCCTAAAGCATGGGATGGATTTTTGAGAAGGAAATAACAGACAGTGACAATCAAATGATAAATGAGCTAATTACAGATTTTGCTATGAGTTACTTGAGTGGGGTAGGTGGTCCTAAGACTGACCAGGTGTCCTTTAAGCTAGGGTCGGAGAGAGAGCTGAGACAGTTCAACAAGAGTGTTCCAGGCAGAAGGGAAGAAGAGGATGCCAGGAAGTTTGGACCATCGTGAGCCAGGGCCAGAATCCAACAAAACGATGCCAGAAAGGTAGTGGGAGCCAAATCGTGCAGGGCTTGGGGCTGTGGTAAGGAGTGTGGGTGTCATTCTAAGTGTAGGGAGGCCATGAGTGGTTTTAAAAAGGGCGGGGGAGTGTTATGATCTAATTCTGTTTTAAGGTCACTCTGGCCACTGAATGGAGATGATGTAAAGGGATAAAAGAGGAAAGGGAAAAACCTGTTGGAAGGTTATTGTTGTAGACTAGGCAGGAGATGGTCTGAATCTTAAATAGCTGGAATTAGGACACGTTTTGGAGGTAATATGATAGATAGGTTAGACATGGTGGTGAGCGAGGTTCGAGGATCAAGAGAGAGAGTGACAGGCTCTGGGAGCTGAAGGAAAAGGGATAAACTAAGGGTGACTCCTAAGTCCTTGATTGAGCAACTGAGTGCATATGAAAGACTGGGGAAAAATAGGCTTTGAGGGGATTAAAAGAACTTTGTTTTGATCTTAAGTTTGAAATGCCCATTTCCATTCAAGTGGAAATATCAGATAGTCAGCCGGAAACATGATGAGCCTGGAGTTCACCAAAGAAATCTAGAGTGGAGATTCAAACTTGGAGAACATCTGTATATGGGCGTTTTGATGCATGGGAACACTTAGGAGATGAACTTGTAGATCTGGAAGAGACTAAGCCTTGGACAAAGGCCTGAATGGCCCTAGACTTTAGAGATTTTAGAAGGAGGTGGCAAAAAAGTGGTGGAGAAAAAATGGACCTTGAAGTAGGAGGAAAATCAGGGGTCTGTTATCATGGGAACCAAGAGACAATGATGTTGAAAGAATGAGGGACTGCTGAACTGTGTCCAGAAGTCGAGGAAGATGATGACAGTAATGTGGCCATAGAACTTGGTGCCTTGGTCAGGGGTCTCAGCGAAGTGGTGGACGAACCACATCGAGTGTCCTTGATGTTCTTAACTCCAACCCACATAAGGCCTGGCTGAGTTCTAGGTATTTTGCTGACTCTACTGAGGCAGAAGTGTATAGTTTCCCTGATTCTCCTAGCAACTGGTCCGGTCTCCCTTCTCTGCTTTCATGGAGTTGAGGAGTAATTATGGATACACTCAATCCAAAAAGAGAATAAAAGATGTGCTCCATGGGCACTGGGCATCTGTGGGACTGCTCTAGAGTGTTACAACTTCCTAGATGGAAGATAGTTAGGAATAGTGGGATGAAGATGACCAAAAGCCCTTTGATACTCCTCCCATCAAGAGGTGTTATCCTTCCCTGGAACTACATGGGCTCTGTGGCTACACTGACAGAATATAGCACACGGGTAAGAAAGATGTTGGGGCAGTTTCTAGTCTTGGCCTTAAGAGACTGGCACCTTCTACTTCCTGTCTCTTGGAACGCTAGTATTTGGAGCCTTGAGATACCATGTAAGAGGCCTGGCTGCCCTGATGGAGAAATTATGTGGAGAGACCCTGAGATTGCATGGAGAACAGCAGGAGCCCTGTGAAGCCCAGGCTTCTGGGCATGTGAACGAAACTGTCTTCCAGCCTTTAGACCAGACCAGCAGCATATCATCGCGTGGCCCCATTTGATGTCTGTGGGGCAGAATTTCTAAAGCCCAAAATCAAAAGATATAGTAAAATCTTTATTGTTCTGAGCTATGGAATTTTAAGGTAGGTCACTCTAATAGATAATTAGCAATAGATAATTAGTACTCCAGGAGATCCATTGGACATTAAGTCAGCTATCCTTAGGCAGAAAGCCCACTGCCTTTTGCAGAGGAACAAATATGTTTCTTTGTCAGTATTTGAATTACCAATTTTAATTTAAAGCCAATAACATGTTGATTCTTTCTTTGTCTTATAAAAGGCAAAAAGAGAGAGAAAGAGAAAACTTACAAAATTGTCAAGTAGTTAATAATCAGAAATTTTAAGTGAATGTAGAGGATAACCTAGTTTGCTGAGCCTTCTTCCCACAGGTCTACTATTATCTGCTAACTCCTCAACACCTGCAGTATGATCACTGATGTTCATAATGCTGACCCTGATTTTCTCTGCTTTGATTTTGCATCTTATTTTAGTGTTAAGTGTTGCATAGGTGATACCACATGACCATGATGTAATTGATGGAAAAGTGTCAAGAGACACAGTTAAAGGTTGTAAAAGTTATTTAATTGCAGAGGAGACAGAAATTTACCTCTAGGCAGGTAACTGTACAAATCAGCCAATGCAACGTCCTCCCAGACAGACATGTAAGCTTTCCAGGTCCCCAAATTTCCTACGAGGACCTCAGTGGTTAGAGAAACATCAGCATGGCCTGAGGGTGTCTCTGTGCCCAGACTCGCGTTTTGTTTTCTTCTTTGTCAACATCTTCTTGACCAGGGCTAGGACTAGGGTGAGAAGCATGAAGTGACCAGGACACACAATCTAAGGGGGGCTCTCACTCTCGGGAGTGTGCCAAAGGCCCAGTTAGTGCCTAAGTGTGCACACCTCCTTAAATTCGCACAGGGGGAAGTCACTTCCCTCACCCTAGTCCAGGGCCTGGTCCCAGTCTCTCCCAACTGTTCTGGATTTCCTGTATGTGGGCCTCCTCACACGGTCCACATCGTAACTCACGTAGAACAACTTTGATGGAGTCTGGCCAGTCTGTTCACCAGGTGGCCAGATACTGTCACTAGGTCTTCATCATTGGTGTGACCCCAAATCACCAGGCAGCTTGCTAGGCCCACCTGTATAGGGCATCTTCTCTGTGGTGTGTAAGGACCCAGTGTAGAAGGGCTGGGCTGAGGATGTGGACCCCTGGGTGAATGTCTTGACCATGAATGTTGGCAAGGCCTGAGGTTCCTTTAAGAAGGAAGATGTGGTCAGTGTGCTGAACTTGTGGTGCCCTGGCTCTGGTTTCACCCGTGCCATGCATGTAATACCTGTGCCCTGATCACTCCAGGGCTCTTCCTTCCACTTCTGTCCCCTCCCCCAGCCCATCCATTAGGCCAGCAACACGTGTAGTCACTTGGGGCTATCGTGTGGCACTCGTGGGCTAAGACACCAGGGATAAAGATTCACACCTCTGTGGAATGTGGCTATTTTGAAGACCCCACTGGGCCCCTGCAGGCCTGCTCTGTCCTGGTCCAGTGCCCACCGTGCATGCGCCACACCATTGCCTATAGCTTGTCCCCTAGAAATAAGCAGAGGCCTTTCTCTTTCATCCAAGATGCCCCTCTCCATCCGCACCCACCCTTGGTGGTCACTATTCAGTTTTTTTTTTTTATTCACAAATTTGGGTTCCTCCCCACTCCGGTCTTTAACTTGGGATTGGGAACTTAATTGTCTGGCTTCTCAGAGGTACCTTTGCAGGTACCTCAAGTGGTCTCATGGGTGTCTTTCAGAAAATGGTTACTTTAGATGATTTGCCATGGAATGTGTTCTAATAAGTCATTCTTCTGTCACATGGCAGCAACAACAAATTTTTTGCTAAGAACATGCTATTTCTGAGTGACAATTTCAGCACCAGGTGAAATAGAGGTCAATTGCCCAGGCATCCCTGGTACTGAGAACAGAGCCTGGCTTTGGGCTCACCGGAAGTCCATTTCTGCAAATGTATTTTTCTAATATTGTATTTGACCTGATTATTTGATTTAACCAGAATTCCCCAACCATGATAGGAGACAAAGAACTGTTAATATTTGAGATGCTGGTGGTTGTCTGCAGATAAACTTTACTTAAATGGAGGGGGTCATAAGTGAACTTCCCTGCCAAGTGTGTTTATCCAGGAATGTCTTGCTTTAGTTTTGCAAAATGCTGCTATTACCTGCTGTGGTGGTGAATATGGCGCATGAACACACCCTTCATCTTACCGTTAGAAACCTATTGGTTAGTTACAATTTGCTTTTGTCTAATGGTAGACTGAGCTGTAAAGTGAATTTCTACGCTAAATTGTAATTCTTGCCAGAAAAGCCCAATTTTACAGTCTGGGTTCTAGTATAATTTGGTGTGCTGTCACAAAAATCTGAACGCCTAGGAAGAAGTTGCATGTTTGACTTTGAAGTTGTGGTTGAAATAACATTGATTTGTTATTGTCTTTGACTTGCTATCATAAGGAGCAAACTAGGTATATGACACACCAGGGAACAATGGCAATCATGAGTGAATTAAGTCTTAAAAATATGAAATAGGAAATCTATGAAAAATGGAATAGGACTCATAAGTCATATAGTAAATCAAGCTGAAAAATTAGATCACATTAAAGAATAAGATCTTTTATAAAATTTATGGGATATCAAGCTTTCCTTTTTCGTTAACACATGTTTCCAAGGTGTTAGCTGTATGATTAGAAATCTCTGTCCTTTCTCTACTTTAGATTTACATTTTTGCCAAGTATACTTATTACTTCAGTTGATTTAAATTTGTGAGATTGATGATCCTTGTGGAAGCCAGTGCCTCATCATGAGATCTGACACTCAAAATGCCATTCTCAGAGGCTTATTCATTTCATTATCAAAAACTCGAGATTTATGTTACCAAAAAGGAAGTTTTCCCTCCTTTCTATTCACACTAACTTGACAAATACTTTCAAAAGGGAAAACATATGAAGTAATTTAGGCTTCTGTGTTACAGATACTCTGGAGAGAACAATTAATTGAAGTTCAGAATAAAACATTAATTAATGAGATATCTGTAGCTATTGTCACCTGTGATTATTAGTGAGGAACACACCTTGTGGTTGGCTTATCATTTGTCTCCCTCCTAGCTTGCCTTCTGTGCTATGAAGAATTCCTACATAGGTAGGAAGAAATCCTACATAAGGTAAGCCATTTCCCTCTAACTTAGTGTCACATTTTGCCCTTAACCACTGCCCTAAAAACTCTTCAGCCTTCTTGATTTTCTGAATTTACTTAGAACAAAGTGCCAGAGATAAAGTGAAGATATATGTAATCAATTAATAATAATGGCATATACTGAAAGATATCTACATTGTAGACTAAACACTGTGCTAGTCTCTTTGCCAAATTTTGATTTGTGTGTGTGTGTGTGTGTGTGTGATTTTTTTTCCAGAAATCTTTTCCTAGGGAAAAGGTCATAAAAATTCCATATTTCCTTCTAAAATTTTTACATTTTATCATATATAGGTTTTCAATATACCTGGAATTAATTTTGTTTCTGACATGATATAGGCATTCAAACTTATTATTTTTCCCACATGCATAGCCAGTTGTCCCAGGATTCAACTATTCATCTATGTATGCTACCAGTTATTTGCAGTTTCACTCCTCTTAGTGATCAGGTTTTCAGATAGGCCTGGGGCTATTTCTAAATTAAAAATTGTTTAATGTTTATCTATTTTTGAGAGAGAAAGAGAGAGAGAGAGAGAGAGAATGAGTGGGAGAGAGAGAGAAGGTGACACAGGATCTGAAGCAGGCTCCAGGCTCTGAGCTGTCAGCACAGAGCCCGATGTGGGGCTCAGACTTATGGAGCGCAATATCATGACTTGAGCTGAAGTCAGAAGCTCAACCGACTGAGCCACCCAGGCGCCCCAGCCTCTCTTTTGTTTGACAGTTTGTTAATCTCTTTACCCATACCACACACTCTCAATTACTGTGTGTTTATAAGAAGCACTGTTATTTGGTAGGACTGGTTCTCTTATCTTGTTGTTCAAAATTGTCTATGCTATTGTTAGCTTTTTGCTTTTTCACATAAATTATAGAATTAACTTATCAAATTTCATGAATAACTTTGTTGACATTTCCGTTGCAATTACATTTGACTTGTGGATTAATTGAGAGATTCTCCTCATCCTCAAACATGATGTTTTTGTTTATGCATGTATTTAAAATTTTCTCATAATGTTTTTGTAATTTCCTCCACATCACATATCTTTACATCCTTCACTCTGAGTGATATCTTTACATTTTATCTTCTAATCCAATACTATGGGTTTAAAGGAATGTTATTGATTTTAGAATGTAGATCTTGGATTTCACAAGTTGGCCGATCTTTTTTTTTTATCAGCTTTTTTTTTTATCAGTAATTTATTCACAGATTCTCTTGGATTTTCTATACTGACAATCATATCATGTACAATAAAGGACAATGTTATTTCTTCCTTTCCAATTCTTATAGCTCTCAATTTTTTTCTTGATTTAATATATTGGTTAGGATGTCTGCAGGGTATTAACTAGTATTCTCAGCCCGAATCCTTGTTTTGACACTGAATTTAAAGGAAATACTGTATTTCTAAAGTTTTACCATCAAATGTGATGCTTGCCATTGGTTTTTGGTAAAAATGGTATCAGGTTATCAGCAAAATTGCTGCAGTCCTATGAAAGGTATTAAGATAGCAGGATTATTGGAACAAGCTAGTCTTCACTTTGCAATTGCTCTCAAAGTTATAATTAATATTCATCCTCACACTCTTCTGTAACCAATCTAGAATTCATTCATGCTTAGACATTATTTAAGCATGTCTAAGTTGCTTGCCTGGTCAGGGATTCAGATCTTCATCCCTTTGAGGTTTGAGCCTTTGTCTATTTTTATTTTTAACACCTGTTGGATCATGGTTGTTGAGATTTCCAATTAATATGATTTTAGGGCACATGAAATACCCCTGTGCATTATCTAGATGCTCTCTTTTCTGCTCTTATTTATAGTGGCAGTCCTAGGTCTTCATTGATTGTAGTCAGGGTCAATAACTCCCCCTGTGACAAAGTGATCCTGTCTTTGGCTACTAGTCTCCTGAAATGAGAAACTAATATGATAAACTGGAATTACAGCTTCAGGTTCACACTGTGTCCTCTGGTAGAAATTTCCATTTCTCTGTGAACCTCCTGGCAAATCTGGTTCACAAGCAAATGCTATGAAGGTTGCAGAGAAGAAACACATGTTCAGCAAGGGGGCCACTGAGAGGAATGGTGACTTCCACCTGTTGGTTTCACACCCATGTATTTCAGTTATTGAAGATGAAGCCCCCTGACTTCCACTCCAGGCTCGATGCCATGCAGGTAACTATTTCCACCCTGTCTCTGATGACAAAGTGCCACCATTTAGCCTCTGCCATCTCCACATAACATCAATGCCATGATATGTTGATGTTGAAGTCAGGAGTCCCATTCCACAGTATCTCGTACTGTCAGCTTTAACTTGCAGAGGACAGCCACTGCATAGTTTCTCAGTGAGTGTCACCTGTTCATTCTGCCTGTGGGCCTTTCTGGAGTATAAATTCAGGCGCCGAGTTCTCTAACCTTAAATTCATTCCAATATTCTCACCTCTTGGAGTCTTCTGACTCCCACCTCAGTACTGTGCTAGGACAAGTTCATGACCTCTCTCTCCTTCATTTTGCTGTGGGCCATTGTCATGCTCAGTCTTCAAGAGGCCACTCTAGGCATATTTTTGAACCAGTCTTGGATGGTCTTGCCAGAATATTAAGCTCTCAAATCATGGGAAAAATTCTTCCTTATCCCACCTGTATTTTCTGTCTTCTAGTTCAAAACCTCACAGATCTAGTCTTGTATGTATTCTCCATTCTTCAGGTCCCTACTTGCACACATTATCAGATCCTGCAATGCTATGAGCATGTATCTTCCTTTCTACCACAGCAGGGACTGTATTCCTTCCCTGGGCTGTGGTACATCTTCATATGGATCGCAGGAACAGGAAGTGAGGTAGGTCTTGAGGGTGACAAGCCTTACTTATCATGTGAAGCACTTGCCTAAGGTGAGGTCTTTGCAGATCTTCAGATGAAAGGAGGCTGTTCTCTAGAAAGAGAAAGGGTGCTGCTTATTCTAGGGTGGGGAAATTCAAAGGATTCTAGAGATACAAGATTCTCAGATCTTTCTACATTCATGTCTTAGGGCCCCAATCTTATCCTATCAAGGCCACTGATATACTTTAGACATAGAAGACACATCAAAGACCTCTTGGAGTTCTACATCTTTTTTTTTTTAATAAAATTTTTAATGTTTTATTTATCTTTGAGAGAGCGTGAGTGGGGGTGGGACAGAGAGAGACGGGGATAGAAGATTTGAAGCGGGCTCTGTGCTGACAACAGCAAGCCCAATGCAGGGCTCAAACCCATGAACCATGAGATCATGACCTGAGCCGAAGTCAGACTCTCAACAGACTCAGTCACCTAGGCACCCCTTTACATCTTTAGTAATAAATCCTGAACCTAATTTTCAAAACAATATGCCTCATGGTTGCAGTTAACTAATGCCAGCTAACCCCCAATTCTTAAAATTCCCATTCCCCCATCCTGTTCAAGGCAGAAACCAATGGTTCACTCTTCATGTGTACCTCATTTCCATTTGCTAGAAGTGAGTGTTATGATAGTGTTTCTGGTCCCTGGGGAGTCACTAGTTCCAGAATTCTGTCCTGAGCATCTGCTTCTTATAGCAAATCCTATGCCAATCTCTTAGGTTGAGTTTTCTCAGAAGGCAGAGTCTGGGGTAGAGGCTTGCATTTAGGAAATAGTAGTTGAGAGGTGACTTCATGGAACTCAAGTGAGAATTTCAAAAGGATGAAACAGAGGAGGAGGGAAAGTCTAATGCAGATGTTTATTATCAAGTGGTTACTGCTTGGGCAACTGGAACACGATCCTAGTATCCTTCTGCATAGCCTTTAGAATGCAGCTCAGATTGTACCTTGAGGGATGGAAGGGTGAAGCATTTACCCACAAACTCTCATCCCCCATTTCTCAGAGATTGCTTGTCTCTGTGCTTACATGATCCTGAAATTGAGTGCCTCCTGAAATTCTGTGCTCCAGGCATCTTCCTTAAGACTTTATCCGGATTCCAGCTCCACTTCCCAATCTATGAATATGTAGGAAAACCCTACTGTATTTTTTTTGCTATCAAATAAAATGAACATCTACTAAATGTCAGGTAATGTCACATGTTTTCTGCTTTTGAGGTAGTTAACAGATGCTTTGTTCAGGTGTCGGAGTGATGGATTCCACATCAGGCAGGCCCTGAGCTAGGTTTCTGAAGAGTGGAAATGCGGAGTACAGGGAGACTGATTTTCTGCATGACCAGTGGAGGTGGATACTGAGCTGGTGTCTGAGTTTCGTAACTTGATGTGGTTTTGCTCAATAACTATCAGTAGATAATGGCCTCTTCTGCAGCGTCATCGTTTACTTCATGAGAAGTAAAACAAAGACATTACAACGCACTCTGAAGTTTGTGAAAATGAGATTACACATGCATGGGGCTTACGGGCTATGAAGAGAGAGATCTGCCACTATCACTATGGTTCTCCCTGGAATGCAAGGCCGTGATGTGCAATACCAGGCGCATCCTTCCAGAGAATGTATAAGATGTGCCTTGAAAGAACAAGGTCAGTGGGTGAAACTAAAATGTCCTGCATTCCCTGCACTGTCATATTTTATTTCCTTCTCTTTTGACAGCTCGGCTCGCTATAACTTCTTTATCGATAAGGTTTTACCTTCCTCATGGTCCTGCATGTCTCTCTCTTCTTTTTCCAACAAACTTTTTCTGTACCACGTATTAACTCCTCACCCCTATCCTTTCTTTTCCCTTCGTAAATTTTTTTTCCTTCTGTGGTTTTTCACTGTTCGGGCTTATGAGGAGGAATGTAAGAAAAATAAGTTATTATTGGAAAGGAGAACACTGCTGTTCTCTGCGAGTCAAGCTCCCTAGAAGATGTAATGATACTTAGGGGGAATTCGAGGTGAGGGAAGAAAAAGGTATAGTGGGTGGGGCCTTGGGGCTCCTGCGGGGAGGGGGGGGTCGTTTACATGTCATTAGGCAAGTGCTGCACGGACCAGGGCGCTGTTTGGGGGGGTGGGAGGGGTGGCCAAGCTAACAAGGCCGCGGATAGACAAGCATCATCTTATGCATTTTAATGTCTTAGAGTTTGTCTCAGCTCATGAAAGGGACAGGAATGACATTCACATATGGAAGGAAATGCAATGAGAACCATGTATTTGATTTTCTGCACATGAATGAGTTGTCAATATAAAGGGCAGGACCTGTGTCTTCTACTTCCCCTGTTACCACCTTATGGCAAAGCTTATGCCTCTTTAAGAGGCATCGTGTTAAAACATAAGAGACTCTTAAATGTGGAGAACACACAGAGGGTTACTGGAGGGGTTGTAGGAGGGGAGATGGGCTAAATGGGTCAGGGGCATTAAAGAATCTACTACTGTAATCATTGTAGAACAATATGCTAACTAACTGGGATATAAATTTAAAAAAATAAATAAAAAATTTTAAAAAAGAGGCATTGTGTTACCCATTCAAGGAGAAAACTATATAAATGCTTAAGAAAACGGAATGACCCTAAGTACACTCTGATGTCTTAGGGGGTTGGGCTGTGGATTGGTGAAATGAATTTTGGTGTCATTCCAAATTGCCATGAGATAATGGTGTCTGTGACTGTTGGTGTTAATCTAAACCAGGGATCGGCAAACTTTTTCTGGAGAGGACAGAGAGCAAATAATTTTGGCTTTGCAGGCCATTCAGCCTCTTTTGAGACTAGTCAACTCTGCACTACGGTGTGGCAAAGCAGTGATGGACAGTCCCTAAATGAATGAGTGTGGCTGTGTTTGATGAAATTTTACTTCGGAAAGCAGGAGATGGGCTAGATTTGGCTCACGAGCTGTAGTTTGTTGACCCTGGTTATAAATTGTCACTGAGAAGTTGGTATCTGACAAAGCACTGCTAAATTATGTTTATTTTGTAGAACACGGATTTTCAGTTTCCATGACTAACATCTCTGGGGTTTTCATGGAGAAAGTTCAGTCTCCTTTAATTTACGTTCACTCTGTCACATTCTGGCCCTAGTCTAGTCCTGCACCAGGGGTCCAGACACTGGGACATGGCAAACCAGCGCTCCAGGCTGCCCTGAAGTCACCTTTATACATTTGACAACAATTGACTTAAAGAGTTATGGCACAAACTGCGGCAACTTTTCTTCTTTGAGTCATAGCAACAAATAACATTGGATTGGATACATTCAGAATTGGTAAATGTTAGCAAAAATAATAGTACTACTATTACTACTACTAGTAATGAAAGCTGCTATTAGCCATGAATTTTTTTACTCAGGGGAAGCAACAAGATTGAGTTTGCAAAGAGCCTATCTATCTATCTATCTACTGATAGATAGGCTCTTTGCAAACTCAATAGTCTGTGTGTGTGTGAATATATATATATAGTATAGTATATATAGTATACACTATATGGTATAGTATATATATAGTATAGTGTGTGTGTGTGTGTATATTCTTATATTCTTTTCTCTACAGAGGAAGGACTTTGCCTTAGTGTTTACAGTCAGTGTGTAATAAATGTGCTCAGACACTGGTCTTGGTCTTCAGTTTTGCCATTAGAGCTTTTTTGTTCTTACTGAAACTTAGAGCAGAGAAGTTGGTTTGTGCCATTGCCTCTACCAAGAAAATTACAAAGTTGAAAGTAATGCCCTAGGTGGTAAATCCTTATTAAACATATTTGGTTAACTTCGTTACACAGTTATTGATGGCCTACTGTGGGAAAAGAGGCCTCTGGCAACTGGAAGGGCCTCTCAAAATGCAAGAGACGCCTTCCCTGCCTTTCAGGAACTTATAATCAGCAAGATAAAAGTTAGGTGTTCAGCAGATGCATACAGCTGCACTCGTGGGCTTCCTAAGGCGAGCCAAGTTAGGGGTGACTGTGACAGTAACACTTATAGTTAAAAACCAGAATGGCTCTTATTCCCCCCACTAACGCTAGACTTCTAGCCCCCACTGAAGTGTCCCACAGGAACTTACTAGAGAGTGCCACCGCCCCGGAGCACTCACCACCACGGGGAGTTTACCAGTTCCGTCCCCCTTTTCCCGTCCTGGGACTATGGCTGGCTGTGGGCCAGCTGGGACTGTCTCTCTGTGATTCCTGCCACGAGCAGCGGTGCCACTGCCTTCTGCCCTGGGCCGCCCTGCTCTGTCACACCCACTGGCGCTGCGGATCTTGTTGGAGCACCCGCACACTTGACTGAGCTGCTCTGTAAACACTAATGTTGGTGAGACGCCTTACGGCTGGCACGGTGAGAAGGGCCGTCCTCCAGGGGGCCCCGGCGTGGTGCCGTGTCTGGGTCGGCGTTGGGCCATGGTATCAAGGGGTTGTGTTGCCGCATGGTGGGGAGTAAGATTCTGGATCTAACTGCCTGGGTTGGACCTGCCCTGACAATCACAGGCCCTGTAGTCTCGGGCAAGTCACTCAGCTTCTCCATGTCCATTTCCTCACCTGTGAAATAAAGACTATAATAACATTTTCATTTCATAAGAATTGCTGTGTGAACCAAATCAGTTAATCAATGTAGAGCACTTAGGACAGCACCTGGCTCATAGGAAGCACTGTGCAGGTGCTATTTGCTATCACCGTTGTTATTACCGTCCCTTCAGTCCTCAGGGAGAATGGTCTCCAAGGGACTGTGGTCCGAGGACCTCTAATGCTGTTACTTCTGGGATTAAGCAGCTTTGCTGTGTCATAGGATTATAGTGTCTATGTGTTATTTTCTGTAATGACGTGAGAATAGTTGTAGGTATTGCTTTACATGGGTCTCATGTAGGCCTCAGGGCGACTTTAAGAGATGCTTCCATTTTTGTGCCCATTTTATAGATGATGAAACTGAGGTTACCAAACTTGCCCTACCTCGTATACTTGGAAAATGGCAGAATCTGGATTCAAACCCAGGTCCATTGGGCTAGCACATTTGATCGCTGGGTAAAATGTCATACTAGTGATATGGGGACAGCTCCTTTTCTCCATTCTTTGTCTTTGTCCTATGCCCCCAAAGCTCTGCTGCCTGCTGTGCTGCTGTGGCCAGTGTCTCTCAGATATTTGCGAGTATGGTTTGTGGTTCGTTCTTTCTTTCTTTCTTTCTTTCTTTCTTTCTTTCTTTCTTTCTTTCTTTCTTTCTTTCTTTCCTTTCTTTTCTTTCTTTCTTCTTTCTTTTTTAAATTTATTTCTGAGAGAGAGAGAGACAGCGCGAGCAGGGGAGGGTCAGAGAGAGAGGGAGACACAGAATCTGAAACAGGCTCCAGGCTCTGAGCTGGCAGTCAGCACAGAGCCCGACGCGGGGCTCGAACCCAAGAACCGTGAGATCATGACCCGAGCCGAAGTTGGACGCTTAACCAACTGAGCCGCCCAGGCGCCCCGGTTTGTGGTTATTTCTTGAAGCCGTCCCTTTCTAAAGACTTAGTCAAAGGTCAGAGGTGCAATGCTGGTAGGCCAGGCTGGTGGAGGACTCACTGTCTCCTCCTTTAGCCTGACTCATCGCTATCTTGGAAGACGCCCAGTGTCTCCATGTAAGTAGCCCCCAAAAGGGAGAAGGAGAAGGGAAGGGCACAGCATGAGCTCTCGCTGGGCCCCAATTCTATCTGCACTGCAGCTCTGTAACGTGCTTTGGATCTTGACATGTAAAAGGGTCCAGCAAACATTACACCACACAGGTTATATTTAGGAAGTTTTAATGGGGTAGCATGGTTCAGCCATATCCCTTAGGGTCCCACCGGGGAATACACATCAGTGATTAGCAAGGCCAAGTGCCACTGTTACTCCACTTGCAGGCGATTGGAATAGCAAGACTTCTTTCTTCTCAAAACTTCAATTTCTGGGTCAAATTCACAACAAACTCAGATGCCTGACTTACCGTTATTTTAATTGGAGAGCATTTACTGCAGACTTGACTCGCTGTCAGTTGACCTTCATCTGCCTTGTGAGAGCCTCTGACAGTCACATGCCACATCCCTACGTCTGATGGCTCCGTGGGCTTCTGTTTTTGTTTGACAATGTCCTGTGTTTCTGCCACAGTTCCCTCTTTAGTACTTCTTTTCTTCACATCTTCTGTTTCACTCTCTTGTTTTTTCTAGTAAAGCAAAGTAAGTAAACACCTGTGAAGATGCTTTAAAAGTTAAGATGCATTACAGGCCTGAGGAGCCTACAGAATAGCCAGTGTCTCCCTTGTCCGTGGTGGTCCTGGAAGGGCAGCAGGTATTTGCTCAGTACCTGTGAAGTGCTGGCATCGTCATGAGCCTCTTAGAATACATTTTATTTAATTCTCATAATGACCTTGCAAGATTGTTATTCTTGTCCTTATGCGAAAGATGAGACAATTAAGGCTCAGAAGGATTATGTAACTTGCTCCAAGTCACACAGCCAGTAAGTGGAGAATCTGAAAGTGAATCCCCACTGAAATCTTTGCTCCTTCCACCCCACCCTCCCTTACCTGTTTAGGCTGCAACCGCTCCCTTATGGTGGGGAATAGAGAGAATTCCCCAACTCAAGTGATAAGCAGTACAAACTTGAATTTGGAGAAGCGGTCGCTTCAGTTGTAATTCCAGATTCCGCCTGCAGGCCTCGCTGAGTCCTGTCTCCAGCTCAGCTCTGTTGGGCCTCTGCTACCCAACCTGCCCTCTGCTTTGAACTCATGGTGTTTCTGGGAAATAGATCTGTTTTGTTGATTGTCTCCCAAACTGGAATTTGGGAAGGAAGTTTCTCTTAATAAGTCATGTTATCACCTGACACTATTAGAATCACCTGATAATATGCAAATTTATGCAAAGCGTCCATCTGCTTCGGGGGGAGTTCAAACATAAGATGGGGCCACACCTCCTGGGTGTGTCATCTCAACAGTCACTTTCACTGCTGCTTGGGATTGAGTCTTTCTCTTTGAGCCTCGCTGAGACTTATGCAATTTGGAGTCCTCGACCCCAAGCTCGGGTCTGGTCCTTTTGCCCAGTGTTCTCTGAAATACAATCTTACTGCTGTCAGCACTCGGAGACTTTATCGCAGCAAGGATGGGCTCACATGAATCTGAGTGAAAGGCATCGGATATTGATGCCAAGAAAGATGAGAGCAGAGACTAAAACTGGGGCAGACAGTGGTGATGGCAAAGGACAATTCTGAAGGGCTCCTTGCCCCATAGTCTCCGTCACTCTCCCTAAATATAGTGTGTAACAAATAGCCAAGTAAAAAGGCAAATTCAATCAACAAATATTTTTCAACCTTACTACTCAGAGTGTGGTTGTCTGCAGACCATCATTATCACCTGGGAGATGGTTAGAAAAGCAGTCTCCTTGGCCACCCCAGGCCTACTGATTAAAATCAACTATTCCATCAAATCACATCTGATTTAGAATCATGCCCAGTGATTTTTGTGCCCCTGAAGTTTGGGAAGCATCTTCTCTTTCACAGTCATTGGCACTGGGCATAGTTAACAGTAGTCAACCTGATGGCTAAATTCTGCTGTCATGGAACTGACATGTCAGCTGGGTAAGGTGACACATGGAGAGGAAAAGACAGTAAGCAAGTAAATAAATTAGCAAGATAACTGAGAGATGGACAATGAAACTTTCTCATCTGTGTTGAGCATGAAGCAAAGCATCTTTAGAATATTTTGATGTTTTTATTGATCTTCAACACATATTCTGAGTAAAAACAAAGCAACCACAACTTCAGGAATAGTTCTTTAGGCTTCACTTCCAACTGGACTGCTACCCTATGAATATGGAAAAATAGAAACTTAGACTGACAAAGTCCCCAAGGGAAGTGGTTGGAAGAAAATTAAATCGTAAGCTTAAAGTCAATGGAAATGGAATAGCTGTTGGTGTGCTAAATCAAGCAGCTGCTATGTGTAGCAAATAATAGGTAAGCCACACTGAAGTGTAGACATGTTAAATATGATACCAGGAGGCTAAAAATAGACATTGACTGGAATGCTTGCTCGTGAGGAAGACCTGGATTTAACTACAATAACGGGATTGTGGAGTTTCAGTGGAGGCACCAAGAGAAATAGAAAGTCCACTCCAAAAAGAATGTTAAACCACAAGCAGAGATTAAAAGGGAAGTCTGAAATCCAGTTATATGCCTCATAAAGCCCCTTGCCTATGTCAAGTGAATTGATAGTTCAAAATTAAAACGATTTTGTGAGGAGTGTTTCTCAGGGGAAAACTGTACTGTGATTACCCAAACTAAGCAAGAGAAGTAGGGATGTGCTTAGCCCCTCACCCCAAATCTGAGGAGGGGACTTGCACCGGCTACCCAGAGAGCTAAAAATATTCTTGTGGGTAGAAGGGCTTGGCCAACTAGTGTCTTATTTCTCCCGGCCTCACTGGGACCTTAAAGGAGCCAGGGAGATGGGGACAGTGAGTGCTCTGGCCAAGGAAGAGTTGCTGCTGCTGCTGTGTGAATAACTACTCTGGCCTGTGATGGAATGTGAATGCTAGGGACCAGCCATTGAACCAGTGACCTGGAATCCTCCTAAGGGAACTTTCCCAGGGTAAGGACGCCATGGCAGTAAGAGGCTGTGGGGCATACAGTGGCCACGGAGCTGATAGGTTAGTGGGGTGGGGGTGAAGGTGAGGAGCAGAACAGACAATAAGCACATAAATAAACTGGCAAGATAACTTAAATACAGGGGTGAGGGGATAGGGGACAGAAGTTGAGGATGTTTGGGAATGGGCAGCCAAATGAGAGGCATCGAAGAGCCAACAGGGTCCAGTCTGAGGCACCCAGAAAAGAGTTTCCAGAGAGCCCATAAAAATACAATAAAAAAAAAAAGCCAGCTCTAAATGTCCACCAACACCAACAAATAAACAAACAAAGCAAACAAACAAAAAAAACCACCAGCACTATATTACTATAGGACTTGTCAGGTAGGAATTTTCCTGCTTTTTTACTTCTTTCTCCTTGTGGCTTCAACCCTGGATGGGACACAAGTCAGAAATAGCAGTGGGGACGTAGGGCAGAAATTTCAAATTTAACACAGGAGATGTTAACCAGGCTCTTGTCTTGTAAGGTGGGGAGCAGCTGGCTGCCGGCCCAGGATGGGGAAGGGCATGTGGAAGGGAAGAGTATTAACTTTGACAACCAGTCTGTTGATTACCATATTCAATTCACCGTTTAAAAATACCAAGTTGAGATTGCAATTGTGATTTAAAATGACAGTAGATTTTCTTTCTCCCTTCCCTCGCCTCGCCTCGCCTTGCCTCGCCTCCCCTCGCCTTGCCTCGCCTCCCCCCCTCCCCCCCTCCCCGCCCTTCCCTTCCCTTCCCTTCCCTTCCCTTCCCTTCCCTTCCCTTCCCTTCCCTTCCCTTCCCTTCCCTTCCCTTCCCTTCCCTTCCCTTCCCTTCCCTTCCCTNCCTCCCCCCCTCCCCGCCCTTCCCTTCCCTTCCCTCCCCTCCCCTCCCCTCCCCTCCCCTCCCCTCCCCTCCCCTTCCCTTCCCTTCCCTTCCGGATCTGACTGGGTTTAAAGAGACAGTGGGGAAAAAATAAGTTTTGGTGATTAAACTCATGAGTTGTACTTGTTCAATATGTCAGTTACAATGAAGGCTTAGCAGCAGAAGAAAAGTCAGTAAGTTCCAGAGCATGACTTGGAATGATACATACTTTGATGATTCCCATCAGTGTCTGGAAGCACATTTTCTATGGAATGACCAAGCTGTGTAAGCAGGGGCCGTGCCTCTTACATCATGTTTACCAAAGAGTTGTCATTTTAAGGATACACGGAGAAGCCATTTTCAAATAGTAGGAGTTAAGCATTTGTTTTAATGCATCAGAATAATCAGAATAAAGTAACTGCTGTCATATCGTCTCAAAGTCAAAGTGAGTGAAGACAGTAAAAGGTTATTTCTCACCTCATAGTCCAGTGTGGGCTTTGGTGGGATCAGTCCTCTGTTCTACAGTCATTTAAGGACTCAGACTCCTATTTAGGGCCTTCTGTTCTTCTAGGTCCTTGAGTCCACTTTCTCCAGCCAAAGACAGACAAAGAGGGGACATTCAGGATCCCTAAAGGCATCGTGAATCACTTCTGCTTCTACTTTATTGGCCAGAGTCAGTCATGTGACCCCACCTAATTGCAAGGGAGGCTGGGAAACGTATACTCTGTGTGGCTAGGAGGCAAAGGAGGGGGAGGAGACTTAACACTGTCTCACTTCATGCATACTTTGTGAAAAGAATAGCCCATCAATCACTGAGTTCAGAAACACAGTAAGTATTATTGCTTGGGTGAAACTGAAGTAGTAGAGCCAAGAACTATAATTCACTTCCTGCCGACCACATGAATCACTGAAGGCAGGCTCCTGTGAAAGAAAGAGGTATGTGAGGGATAAGAATCACTACTGATAAGTATGGGGGAAAATTCCATTAGATAAATGCAGAGTGATTCAGGTGGATTCAACCTCTATAGATTTCTGCTCAGGACCTAGCAAAAGAGGAGCAAAAAATGAATGAAAACACTCTTTTCCTTTCAGGGCATCTTACTCTGATTAATCTTAAAGCAACTCAAAACGAAGCTTTTATTATTGACTTATCATCAACAGTTATTTATTGCATGAGAAAAAAAGAATTTTCCAGAGTGGATTTTTATAAATCGATTGGTTATTCTCTGTCTTTCATTTTTAAATGTAAAATATTATTATCAACTGCTTCGTAACAGTTATCTCTTGTGCAAGAAAAATAACATTTTCAGGTGTGAATTTCTGTTAGGCAATTGGTTATCATGATTCGCATTTCATTTTCATTTTTAATCCAGTGAGAACATTGATTTTCTTTTTGCTGCCTTTGTCTCTATGGTCACCTTCTGTATCTGGGGTCAGCCAGAGCTGACGTTAGAGCCAGGACACCTGACGCAAGACACCTAGGACCGATGCCGGTCTGCCGCTCACTAGCTGCTTGACTTTGAGCAAATGTCCTAATATCTCCATCCCTCAGTTTTCTCATGTAGCTACCTCATAGGATTGTTGTGAGAAGTCAAGGAGTTAATATTTGTCAAGCACTTCTAATGGTGCTAAGCGCTATGTACATTTTTGGTGTTGCTCTTTGACAAGTGGTACGCATTTTCCTTTCACAGTGGTAATGTAGTTTCCTTCTGGCGTAATACTTTACAGTAAAAAATAATGAGCCTTTCAAAAGAGAGACATTAATAAATAATGGCACAAATCCATAATGTGCTATGGTCAGAATTGTGATGTTGGTAAGCAGATTATTCAAGTGTGGACTCACTGTCTCATGTGATGAGTGATGGCTTCCTTATATATCAGGCAGTAGATTTGTCTTGGAGTTTTTGCAAAATAGTGGGCAATGAAGGAAAGCCCTTTCCTGAGTGTGGTGATTTGCTATGGTACCGTTGGAACAAAACCATCCTCAACTGATACCCAAAGAGGCTTCGTTTTTTAAAAAGTTCGGATCTAAAATAGAGGAAAGATAGGGACCAAGTATCTCTCCTGTTTTCCTGCCAGAAGCCAGAAGTAAGGCGATGGCTTTGGCTCTGCTGGCCACGTGGGTTGCTGACAACTGAAGTCCCGAGTTGGGCAAAACTGCCTTCTTGCCCCAGGGGCAGCTGGCTGGGGCAGAATTCCCCTGGAGGAGGACATCTACCCAGGAGAGGCTCTGGGCACAGAAGAGCAGAGAGAACCTGAGCTCTTTGTGAACAGGCACGCTCTCAAGAGGAAGAAAAGTACAGCTGATCAGAGCATGCCCTTCCATTTGCCCCAAATTTACCCATCTCATTTGTCACTCCTCTTCCCCAAGGGGAGAAGGGCGTGCTTAGGAAAAGTTCTTTTTCATGGGGGCAAATTGTTTCTAATAAAGCCCCCACACTGTTAGGTGTTCTATTGTTAGGTCTTCTTTGTAATCTTAGGACTTAAAAATGTCTGCACTGCTATTTCCAGCGTTAATTAACCACACATGACATCATTCGCAGGAGCCTTCTCCATAAGTTGGTCATTCTTCCATCGATCCTGGTGAGGCCAGGATTCTCTGCCACAGCCAACTGGGAGCAAGCAAAAGTGTTTTCTCTTTCTGAGGACAAAAAAAAAAAAAAAGTGGAGCCATTGTTTAAAATAAAAATCAGCTTACAGGTGATCTTAGTTGTTTTGACATGACTAGTATGAGTGTGTGTGTGTGTGTGTGTGTGTGTGTGTGAGGATAGGAGGTGATTTTTGCTATTTCTTGGCCTTTACAAATCATAAGAGAATTTACACAGTAAGCAAAATCCAAAAATTGTTCCTGAGCCTCCCTAGAAATGTAGGTAAGCCTTTGAAGTGGGGCACAGTAGTCTTTCTTATTACTTTTACAAAATGCCAATAACCTATCTTCCATATCTTTTAAATATATGCTTATATCATTTATGATACAAGACTATTAATTTTTAATGAATGTTTCTAGATTTTAAGTTCACAAAATTATCAACTAGTAAAAGCATGTGTAATTTTCTGAAGCTGAGAAACAGTAGCATAGAGCTATTTATTTATGCTTTGTTCTGCTAAGCTTATTATTATCAGGCAGTGAAATAGCATGTCATATTTTTGCGAACTGTTTAACAATAGTTATTAGTAGCAATTTCCCACAAAGCCAAGTGGGAAGTCGTTTTTTTTTTTAATGTTTGCTTTGGAAATGAAAACGCTAAATACTGCTTTATACAAAATTACTCTTGCAACGTGGGAATTTTGATAAAAAAACATTTCTTCTGCATAGCCCAGTGGTAACATGTATTTTCAAGATTCTAATGACAACTCAGGAGAGATTCATAAATCAGAAGGTATCTAGTACAATCATTTTACTTTGTGTGGCCGTAGGAAAACTATTTCACATTTCTATTTAAAACTTGTCTTTGAAGAGATGGAGATCATGATATTCTACTAAATGAAGTCCTTGATACTCTCTGGGATGAAGACTATGCCAGTTATTCATTTTTTGAGATTATAATATTTATAGCATCTTTAAATATCACTTTTGAGTCAGGCCAATCCATTCTGTTGAAATAATTACAAATTTGAAGACTTGATTGGTGTATTTGAGGATACAATATTTTCATGTCCTGCGTAATGTCAAAATGTCCCTGGTCTTTCCATAATGAGATAGCATCTTCATTTTTTTTTTTTTTTTTTTTTTTACAAATAGTTTATTGTCAAATTAGTTTCTACATAACACTCAGTGCTCATCCCCAAAGTGCCCTCCTCCATGCCCATCTCCCCCTCACCCCCACATCCATCAGTCCTCAGTTTTTGTCAGCATTCAAGAGTGTCTCATGGTTTGCCTCTCTCCCTTTCCCCCACCATTTCCACCCTTCTTCTCCCCCTTGATCCTCCGTCAAGTTCCTCCTAATCCTCCTATACGTGCAAACATATGGTATTTGTCCTTCTCTGCCTGACTTATTTCACTCAGCATAACACCCTCAAGGTCCATCCATGTTGCTACACATGGCCAGATTTCATTGTTTCTCATTGCCATGTAGTATTCCATGGTATAGATAAACCACATCTTCTTGATCCATTCATCTGTTGATGGACACTTAGGCTCTTTCCATGTTTTAGCTATTGTGGAGAGTGCTGCTATGAACATTGGGGTACATGTGCTCCTATGCCTCAGCATTTCTGTATCCCTTGGGTAAATTCCTAGCAGTGCTATTGCTGGGTCATAAGGGAGTTCTATTGTTAGTTTCCTGAGGAACCTCCACACTGTTTTCCAGAGGGGCTGTACCAGTTTACATTCCCACCAACAGTGTAGGAGGGTGCCCGTTTCTCCACATCCTCGCCAGCATCTAGAGTTCTCTGATTTGCTCATTTTAGCCACTCTGACTGGCGTGAGGTGGTATCTCAGTGTGGTTTTGATTTGTATTTCCCTGATGAGGAGGGATGCTGAGCATCGTTTCATGTGTCTGTTGGCCATCTGGATGTCCTCTTTGGAGAAGTGTCTGTTCATGTCTTCTGCCCATTTCTTCACTGGGTTGTTTGTTTTTCGGGCGTGTAGTTTGGTGAGTTCCTTATAGATTCTGGATATTAACCCTTTATCTGATATGTCATTTGCAACTATCTTTTCCCATTCCGTTGGTTGCCTATTAATTTTCTGGGTTGTTTCCTTGGCTGTGCAGAAGCTTTTAATCTTGATGAGGTCCCAACAGTTTATTTTTGCTCTTGATTCCCTTGCTTTTGGGGATGTGTCAAGTAAGAAGTTGCTGCGGTGGAGGTCAAGGAGGTTGTTTCCTGCTTTCTCCTCTAGGGTGTTGATAGTTTCCTGTCTCACGTTCAGGTCCTTTATCCATTTTGAGTTGATTTTTGTGCATGGTGTGAGAAAATGATCTAGTTTCATTCTTCTGCATGTTGCTGTCCAGTTCTCCCAACACCATCTGTTAAAAAGGCTGTCTTTTTTCCATTGGATATTCTTTCCTGCTTTGTCAAAGATCAGTTGGCTGTATACTTTTGGGTCCACTTCTGAGTTCTCAATTCTGTTCCATTGGTCTATGTGTCTGTTTTTGTGCCAATACCATACTGTCTTGAGGATGACAGCTTTGTAGTAGAGGCTGAAGTCTGGGATGGTGATCCCTCCCGTTTTGGTTTTATTTTTCAGTATTACTTTGGCTATTCGGGGTCTTTTGTGGTTCCATACAAATTTTTGGATAGTTTGTTCTAGTTTTGAGAAGTATAGCATCTTCATTTTTAATGACCATGCTGTAAGGCACTGTCAGCTCTTTTGTAGACATTAGATCATTTCGTTGTTCTGGTTAACATTAGGTTTAAAAAATATCGCACCTGAAATTTTAGCAGTGGGACCAAATGTTTGTGCTGTTGGTAATCAACAAAAACTTTTGAGGATCAGATATAAATACATAAATTCTGTTTCAATGTTAATTTGCTTCTCCCCTTTTTTGGTAAGGATGTGAGAGAAGACTGAGCAGGGTATACCTAAAAGGAAAACTTCACTTTGAAAGAATAAAATTATAATTTAGGAAAAGTATTCTCAAAAGTTATTTTGAATAATGCATATTCAATTAGGAAAATACAGATAATGCAGAAAAATAGAAAGAAAAAATGTAAGCACTCAAATGCTCTGTCATTCAAAGACAACGTGTTGATAAATTTTAAGAGTTCAAATCTAGTTTTCTAGTGCATGTTTTTTTTTACAGTGTTGTGATCCTATTACAGATACTATTATGTATGCTGCTTTTTTAATTTAAAATTACAGCATAATTTATATATTGTCATATTTTTTTCACAAAATCTGTTTTCATTAGTTACATAATCTATTATCAAGTGGTGTAAAATAACAGATGCTTCATTTTTATTACTGTGACTTGTCGTCTGATATTGACTTGAGTTTTGGGAGTTTATTCTCTCTGACTAGTTTATTCTCTGGTCCTCTTTGCTGAGTCTGTTAAATAAAACAAAGACTTAGGTGCATTTATAATAGAAACACTAAGGTTTCTTCAGCGAGATTTCTGGCTCCAACAGACAGAGCAGCATAAAAATCAGATGCAACATGGTAATTTATATTATTTAATTATGAGACAGATATGTACACATTTCTCTATAAAGTTGATTTGTCCAAACTCAGTAACTTCTGGATCCTAGGAATAATTTGAACATAGTCTCTTTAGAAAGTGTGTTCTTCAGGCAACAAAAATTAAAATAAACAAGTGGGACTACATTAAACTAAAGGGCTTCTGCCCAGCAAAGGAAACAACCAGTGAATTGAAAAGGCAACCTATACAATGGAAGAAAACATTTGCAAACCATATATCTGATAAAAGGTTAATATATAAAATATATAAAGAACTTCTACAACAAAATGGAAAAAAGCAAATAATTTGATTTATTTTTAATTTATTATTTTAATATTTATTTTGAGAAAGAGAGAAAATGGAGGAGAGGCAGAGAGAAATAGAGAAAGAGAGAGAGAGAGAGAGAGAGAGAGAGAGAGAAAGAGAGAGAATCCCGAGCAGGCTCTGCACCACCAGCACAGAGCCTAATGTAGAGCTCGAACTCATGAACTGTGAGATGATAACCTGAACAGAAACCAAGAATCAGATGCTTAACTAGCTGAGTCACCCAGGTGCCCCTTTTATTATTTTTAAAATTTTAATTCCAGTATAGTTAACATACAGTGTTATATTAGTTTCAGGTGTACAATATAGTGATTCAACAATTTTATACATTAGTCACTGCTTATTGTAATAAGTGTACTCTTAACTCCCATCACCTATTTCACCCATCCCCCAACTCACCTCTCCTCTGGTTTGTTTTCCATAGTTAAGAGTCTGTTTTTTGGTTTGTCTCTTTTTTTTTGTTTGTTTGTTTTCTTAAATTTCATGTGGTATTTGTCTCTGACTGACTTATTTCACGTAGTGTTATGCTCATCCACGTTGTTGCAAGTGGCAAGATTTTATTCTTTTTAATGGCTGAGTAATATCCCATTGTATATATATACCACATCTGTATCCGTTCATCTATCAATAGACTTAGGTTATTTCTATAATTTGTCTCTTATAAATAATGCAGCCATAAACATAGGGGTATGTATATCTTTTTGAATTAGTGTTTTCATAGTCTTTGAGTAAATATCCAATAGTGAAATTACTGGATTATATGGTAATTCTATTTATTTTTTATTTATTTTTATTTTTAAAAATTTTTATGGTAATTCTATTTTAAATTTTTTGAGAAAACTCTATACTGTTTGCCACAGCGTCTACAAAAGTTTGCATTCCCATCACCAGTGCACAAGTGTTCCTTTTTCTCTACATCTTCACCAACACTTATTGTTTCTTGTGTTTTTGATTTTAGCCATGCTAACAGGTGTGAGGTGATGCCTCATTGTGGTTTTGATTTGCATTTCCCTGATGAATAGTAATGTTGAGCATCTTTTCATGTGTCTCTTGATCATCTGTATGTCTTCTCTAGAGAAATATCTGTTGGGGCGCCTGGGTGGCTTAGTCGGTTAAGCGTCCGACTTTCGCTTAGGTCATGATCTCGCAGTTCGTGGGTTCGAGCCCCGAGTCGGGCTCTGTGCTGACTGCAAGCTCAGAGCCTGGAGCCTGCTTCAGTCCGTGACTCCCTCGCTCTCTGACCCTCCCCTGCTCACGCTGTCTCTCTCTCTCTCCTAGAAATAAATAAAACATTAAAAATTAAAAAAAAATCTGTTAATGTTTTCTGTCCATTTTTAAATTAGATTAACTAGCAATTAATTAATTAATTAAATTTTAAGTTTATTTGATGTTGAGTTATATAACTTATTTATATATCTTGGATACTGACCCTTTCTTGGATATGTCATTTGCAATTATCTTCTCTCATTCAGTAGGCTGTCTTTTAGTTTTGTTCATTGTTTCTTTTGTTGTGCAGAGAAGCTTGGTATTTTGAAGTAGTCCCAAAAGTTTATTTTTGCTTCTGCTTCCCTTGCCTCAGGAGACATATCTAGAAAGATGTTGCTATAGCTGATGTCAGAGAAATTACTGCCTATACTCTCTTCCAGGATTTTTATGGTTTCAGGTGACACATTTACATCTTTAATCCATTTTAAGTTTTTTAAAAAATGTTTTATTTATTTCTGAGAGAGAGAGAGAGACAGCATGAGCAGGGGAGGGTCAAAGAGAGAGAGAGATAAAGAATCTGAAGCAGACTTCAGGCTCTGAGCTAGCTGTCAATACAGAGCCCGACACGGGGCTCGAAACCATGATCTGTGAGATCGTGACCTGAGCCGAAGTCAGACGCTCAAACTAACTGAGCCACCCAGGCACCCCCATTTTAAGTTTTTTTTATGTGTATGGTGTGAGAAAGTGGTCCAATTTCATTCTTTTGCATGTAGCTATCCTGTTTCCCCAATACCATTTGTTGAAGAGACTGTCTTTCCCATTGGATATTCTTGCCTTCTACATTGAAGATTAATTGACCATATAATTGTGGGTTTATTTCTGGGATCTCTAGTCTGTTCTATTGATCTATGTGTCTATTTTTGTGCCACTACCATAGTGTTGTGATTTCTACAGCTTTGTAGTATATCTCAATATCTAGGATTGGGATTCCTCTAGTTTTGTTCTTCTTTTTCAAGACTGCTTTGGCTATTGGGGTCTTTTGTGGTTCCATACAAATTTTAGAGTTGTTTATTCTAGTTTTGTGAAAATGCTGTTGATATTTTGATAGGGATTGCATTAAATCTGTAGATTGCTTTGGGTAATATTAACATTTTAACAATATTTGTTCTTCCAATCCATGAGCATGGAATATCTTTCCATTTGTTTGTGTCATCTTCAATTTCTTTCATTTATGTTGTATAGTTTTCATAGTACAGGTCTTTACCTAGGTTAAGTTTATTCCTAGATATTTTATTATTTCCGGTGCAATTGTAAATGGGGTTGTTTCCTTAATTTCGTTTTCTGCTACTTCATTATTAGCATACAGAAATGCAATGGATTTCTGACCACTGATTTTGTATCCTGTGACTTTGCTGAATTCATTTATCAGTTCCAGTGGGGTTTTTTTGTGGAGTTTTTAGGGTTTTCTATATATAGTATCATGTCATCTGCAAATAGTGAAAGTTTTACTTCTTCCATACCAATTTGGATGCCTTTTATTTCTTTTTCTTGTCTTGTTGCTGTGGTTCCCACTTCCAATATTATGTCACATGAAAATGGTGAGTGTGGACATCCTTATCTTGTTCTTGATCTTAGAGGAAAAGCTCTCAGGTTTTTTGTTTTTTATTTTTACCACAAATAACCCAATTTAAAAATGGGAAAAGGACTTGGATAGACATTTTCCCAAAGAAGACATACAGATGGCCAACACATTCATGAAAAGATTCCCAATATCACCAATCATCAGGGAAATGCAAATCAAAACCACAATGAGATCCCATGTCACATCTGTTAGTATGACTATGGCCAAAAAGTCAAGAGATAATAAATGCTGGTGGGGATGTGGAAAAAAGTGAACTCATGCACTGTTGGTGGAAATGTAAAATTGAAACAGAAATGGAAGATAGAAAACAATATGGTAGTTTCTTTAAAATAAAAAACAAAGCTATCATAGGATCCACCAATCCTATTCTGGACATATTTCTGAAGGGATTAAAATTAGTATCTTGAAGAGATATCTGCACACTCATGTTCATGACAGTACTATTTACAATAGCCATGCTGTGGAAACAGACTAAGTGTCTGTCAGTGGATGAGTGGATAAAGATGTGATACATATATTCAATGAATATAATTTAGCCATGACAGGGAAGGAAATCCTACCATATGCACCAACATAGATGGACCTTGAGGGCATCTCACTTAAGTGAGATAAGTCAGAGAAAGAAATGGTGTGTGATATCGATTATATGTGTAATCGAAAAAAGTCATAGTTCTGAAAAGAGAGTAAAACAGTGGTTACCAGAGGCTGGGGAGTGGGGAAATTGGGTAGGTTCGGGTCAAAGGGTACAAACTTGTAACTAGAAGATGAGTACCTTCTGGAGACCAAATGTACAGCATAGTGATTGTAGTCAACAATACCCTATTTAAACTAGTGATTGTAGCCAGCAACACAGTATTTAAACTTCCAAGTTGCTAAGAGACTAGATTTTGATTATTCTCGCCACAAAAAAGAAATGATAATTATGTAACATTTAGAAATGTTAGTTAATGCTTAGGTGGGAATCATATTGCAATATACAAATGTGTTAAACCTACATGTACGCCTTCAACTTACAGGATGGTATAAATCCGTTATATCTCAATTTTTTTAATTAAAAAAAATAGAAGTCCATTTGCAAAGGAAGAAAAAGGTGTGTGGCCTATGGTGGCAAACCTCTGCAGCATTCCCAGACTGTGCACCACATGAAAAGACAGCCTGTGGTAGCTTGTGAAGACCAGTATTTTGAGTGAAGTTTCAGGAACTTTTAGATTTTCCCATAATTTTGCCACTTTCCCAATAAGGATCTAATTCTGTTACCAAGCTAACCATTTATATCTATCAATTATGTTTAAAAACTTTTTTAAATGTTTTTGAGAGAGAGAGAGAGAGATCATGAGTGGGGAGGGGGAGAAAGAGGAGGAGACACAGAATCTGAAGCAGGCTCCAGTCTATGAGCTGTCAGCATGTCAGCACAGAGCCCAATGCGAGGCCCAAACCCACAAACCATGAGATCATGATCTGAGCTGAAGTCAGACGCTTAACCGCCTGAGCCACCCAGGTGCCCCTAAATTATGTTTGTTTTAAATTGAGAGTAGAAGATCCTGTTGTAATTTGTATGCAGTTTTCAAATGGACATCCCTGTCATCTTAACGAACTTGTGACCACATCGAGTACACATCATTGTAGGAGCTCCGACAGAGAACCTACATAGATAGTTACATACAACCCAAATAGATAGGGGCTTATCTTCTCATGTTCTCTAGGCATTTTCTGTATACTCCCTCTGATAATTCCTTGCCACGTTTATGAGCCAGCATTCTTGCAATCATGCTATGTAATAACCTCAAAATCTCAGTGGCTTACAACAAAAGTACTCTTTTTCTTGCCCCTGGGTCTGTGATGTTCACCTGGACTCAGCTGGCTTCAGGCTGCGGGCCAGATTTAGGACTGCTCCACGAGTCTCTTCTGGGGTTCAGGCTGAATGGACAGTGGCTCCTGTGGTATGTTTTCCCTATGACAACGGCAGATGCTCAGGGGGACCGCCCCAATGCACAGGCGCATTTTAAGTCTCTGTATTACGTTTGCCAATATCCCATTGACAAAAGCTTGTCACATGGCCAAGTCAAAGGTCAAGGTGTGGAGAAGTACATTCCATACACTGTCCGTACATGCTATATGGCAAGGATGTACCTTGCCACATTACGGGAGGGTGACAAATTGAGACCAATAATTCTATTCACCATGCAGTTGTTCAACAGGTTATATTTGGGGCTTAGATTTATTTTTCTTCTTTCAGTTTCCACTTTTATAAGGCAACTGGTCTTCTCTGTGCATTTTAAATGCCTTTTCATCATAGACTCTTCGTCCCAGATAGCCTTGCATAAGTGTTATGGGCATGGAATACTTCACAGCTACTTGTCATAGAATGTTCGAATTGGAAGGTGCCTTAGAGTTACAGTTTTATCATTCTGCAGTTTAGAAAACTGAAATCCAAAGAGGTTAAGTGAGTTGCATAAGAACACACAGCTTGTGAGTGACAGTATATTCTCATGTGCAAGGTGGGGAGCAGGACATTCTCAAGTTCCTTTTCCCTTTTGACACATATTCCTATTTCATTCTATCCCAGTTCCCAGTGCCACTTTGTGGGAGGAGTTCAGCTGGCCTGCCCACATTCAAAAGACTAAAACCAGAGAATACATTACCTGGGGCAAGGTGAGCATGAAGGAGTCCCACCAGCAAGTCACCCAGCAGAGAGTGTCTGTCTTCCCCTGGCAGGGATGGCAAAGCCTCGGACTGCTGGTCTTTGCCTGAGTCACAGATCTTCTGCATGCCAGATTGACAACCTCTTATTCAGGAGGCCTTTTAAAAATGGTTTTGGGGCTCCTGGGTGGCTCAGTCATTTAAGTGTCTGACTTTGGCTCAGGTCATGATCTCATGGTCATGAGTTCAAGCCCCACATCTGGCCCTCTGCTGTTGCACAGAGCCTGCTTTGGATCCTCTGTCTCCCCCTCTCTCTGCTCCTCTCTTGCTCTCTCTCTCTCTCAAAAATAAATAAGCATTTTAAAGAATGTTAAAAAATGGTTTCATGAGTCCTTGCAGTCTCTGGGAAGGTATAGCAAAGCATTTGGTGTGGAAATTTGGGCATAGTTCTCGAAGCCCTGTGTGCAGGAAGAAGTCACGAAATTAGGAAGTTTGAGATGAATCGTGTGTGTGCCAGTGCACATTAATGCGCTTCCATATTTTAACCAAGCAGCAAGAACAGATTCACCTTGTCAGTGTTTATAAAGTTGTTAATAATTTCATTTTTGCCCCCTATCATCTGAGCTTCGCCGTGAAACCGAGTACTTCATCAACATCAGATGATATTTATTAAGAGTCTGTGCGTGCACGCGCGCCCTTCAGCTCGATGCTTAACTGCTTTATTGGTTTCCTTCCATCTGTGATGGCCAGGAGCCAGCTGTGTCTGCTTGCTTCATTCTGCACATATGGCGCTTTCGAATGACACTATTTACATGAACGGTTTTTTAAAAACACATTTTTGAGGAAGAATCGAAATTCAGTTGGTTGTTTTATGCTCCCTGAGAAGTTCCTTCCATTATCTATTCTGTTCTTGATGCTTGTGCTTATATGATTTTGATATGTTACATTGATGTCAATATGAAACAAGTTGCCTGGATAGAAAGACAACCTCTCCATCTTAATAATACTTGTAATCATGTCTAACTTTGACTGAAAAAAAGATACATCAAAAGTGAAAATCACAGATCAGAATTAGCAGCAGTTTATTCTGTAGCTGAGGTGATCAAGAATAGGTTCATGAACCAGGTAAAAATAACCAAAGATGACCATTTACCAGAAACAAAGACCTGTAAAATAGGGCTGGAGAAGTCCTGCTCTGTAGAAATTAAAAGTTAAATATTTTTATTATTAATCTTATAGTTCTTCATAAGTTCACAGGAGAATATTTTTATACTATAATTTATGTGTCACTTTCATTCATGAATTCTGTTTAGAAACCAACCTCATATTTCCTTATGTTTCTTTTTCAAAGGGGTGAGATGGGGTCTTTGCCATCTAGTGGTGTCTAGACCATTGGATTTCTGGCTGACTTTCCTGTAGTCTATTTTTCTGATGAAATCTGTAATGCTGTGTCAGGAATGATTTGGGATTTTTTTGTTATGGTTGAGTCACCACATGGCCACACTTGTTAAATGACTCAAATGTGTAAAGTTAGCCAGAAGTTTGATGAGTTCACTGTGGTCAGTTTGGTCACTGGGGATAACCTCAGAGGCAAGCTCTTGAATCCTTTTTTCTTTACGTACCTCTGGGGCTCAGTGAATGCTTCCAAAATGAATCAAGTCTTTTGAGCTTCTTTTAGATTACCTAAGAGAAAGTTGAGGGCTGAACACATGCCTGAAAGTCATAGACAAAACATCAAAGTTTGTTTGCCAAGATTTTTCTGTTTTTCTATTGATCCGATCTGGCAAGTATCCTAAGTTGTATCTGTACATACAAACTGACTGGGGAAGGATATGATCACATTTAATGAAAATATTCGCAATTAATACTTATTGTGCACTTATAAAATGCCAAGATCTGTGATAAACATACATCATCTCATTTAAATTCTCATAACAACCCTATGAGGCAAGGAACCCATTTTATGTATGATTAACAGGTGAGGAAAGTTTGGTTTCCAGAAGTAATGTAACTTATTCAAGGGTATCTAGCTAGTAAGTGGTGAAACAGGAATTCAAAACCTGATCCTCTGAAGTCTACTGACATCTTGAAGATTTCTGGTCTGTTCATTAATCTTTGATGCCAATATGTATAATCATTGAGTACTTACAAGGTCATTTTTTCCATCTATGGTGGAAAAATTATAGCCAAATACACTAGGCTGACTTTCCTAATAGTAGATGCCCCTTAACTGCAGCAGAGAGGAAAAGCACAAACCTTGATGGCACACAGGTCCGGACATGAACTCTGGCTTTGTTTCATGTGCATCTGAAGCATATAATCTTGAGTAGTTTTATTTATATATTATTTGAAGGGTACTACAGTCATAAAAGTTTCAGAACATACCCAAAGAGGCCTTTTTGTCCCAGATCCAGTGGCCAGAATGCTGAAGGACATGGGAAATCTAAATATTTAAACACAAACCCAAAGTGTGAGTTAAAATGAACGAGTGAGCCCACAGATATGCTGATGTGGTCATGGCTGCTGTGAAGGAGAAAGAGGGAAGTGTAAGAAATGAGCATAGAAAAGGAAGAACAGATGTGAATTTTCTCGGGTACATCCCTTTCACTATTAATTGATTTGTATTCTGTTAAACAGGGGTCCCTGGGCATGTTCACAGGATTTGTGACGTAATGCAGTCAGGTGAGGTCAGGCCTTTGGAGAATTCGCTTTCTTGCTTTCCAGACACTAGGTTTTTGTTTTTGTTTGTTTCTGTTAATTCACATGCTTTGGTTTAGTTGGGTGCTTTAAAAAACAGCAGATTTTCAACTCTGGCCTCATTTCATTGTCAGGGGAAGCAGGCAGGGGGTGCTATATAGTGAAATGGGGCGGATAACGTGGTGTCAAGGGTAGGAGAATGGTGCCTGTGGCCAGGAGTATTTCCTTGGTTACCGTCTAGGTTAAGTTGTGATGTCTGGCATCAGCACAGAAATATTTAATGTAGCTTAATTCTCCAGGTAACTGAGGCCTAATTTTTAATGATCAAAATATTTAAACTATTTGCAATTGCTTGGGTAAATGTGATTGATCACATAAGTTGATCACTTGATTACATTTCTTAAAAATGTTTTCAGTTGCTCTGCTGGTAATGGGTACGGTGAAACTGTCCTTGATAACTGAGGCTATTTTGGTGAGCATTTGTTACTTGTATTACAAATACCGGGAGGCCTTTCAAAGGTTACCAAGGTATACTAGTCTTACTTGGATTGTTTTGCCTTCTAAACTCTGTTGTACTTTTATGATTTTCCTCCTTCAACCCTTAGGAAGGTGAATTCTGGGAGATGTATTTACTGGTGGTATGAATTTAACGCATGGCTTCCCTGATTGATGTATACCAACTCCTCAGGGCCTGAAGTTACTACTGGCTTCTGAGAAAGTCCATTAGACATCCTGGAGACAGCAGAGCAGTGATTGTATGAAATCTGCTTTCATGTTATCCCGAAGTAAGTGGCAATTGTTGCAGCCAATTAAGAAATTGTTCATTAGTTTTAGGGGCACCTGGGTGGCTCAGTTGGTTAAGCCTCTGACCCTTGATCTCAGCTCAGGTCATGATCTCACGGGTTTATGAGATCGAGCCCCACGTCTGGCTCCTCACTGGCAGCATGGAGCCTGCTTGGGGTTCTCTCTCCCTTTCTCTCTCTGCCCTTTCCCCACTCACACTTGTGTGTGTGCGCTCTCTCTCTGTCTCAAAATAAATAAACTTAAAAAAAATAAATTGTTCATTAGCTTTATGTTTCAGGTCATGTTAGAAGTACTGTTTCACCAGAGCCACTACTGTCATATTTTCTATTAAAAAAACAAAAGACTGCCTTTTATACAGGCTGTTTTTTAAAGTTGAATAACCAGCATCTATGATGGAAAAGCTATAGCCAGAGAAGCTAGGCTGGCTTTCCTGATAGTAGATGCCCCTTACCTGCAGCAGAGAGGAAAAGCACAAACCTTGATGGCAGACAGACACGGGCATGAATTCTGGCTTTGTTTCATACAAACTGTGATTTAACAGTTTTTTGTCTGGTACTAATTGTAAGGCTTCAACAGGATGATGCCCATTGCCTCCTCTATAAAATGGGTTCGAGAATAACTTCCTTGTAGGGTTGGTGAGCTGTTTATGGTATGTGTGGATAACACATATGCCTAGTGCATAGTGAGTGCTCAATAAAACCCGGATGATGTTATTTAACATGTAGAATTGTCTTCAAGGCAAATAGTTTTCTTCAGGGAAGCAGCAAATAGTCTGGTCTCACTGGTTTCTCCATATTTTTTTATTCCAGGATTATTCCCTGGCTTTGACCTTGAATTACATTGACTTCCATGATCTGGAAGAGAAAATTTGAGAAAAATGTCCCCCCTCCTGCAAATTCAGTTTGTGACATTTTGCTTCCTGATGATGAAAAAGTGACTAAGAGAATGTGTAATATAGTATATGACATAAACCTCAAGTATATTTTTTAAAGTTTATTTGTTTTGAGGGAGAGAGAGAAAACAAGTAAGAAGGGGCAGAGAGAGAGGGAGAGAGAGAGAAAATCCCACAGAGGCACCGCACCATCAGCACAGAGCCTGATGTGGAGCTTGAACTCAAGAATCATGAGATCATGGCCTGCACGAAAGTCAGATGCTTAACTGATTGAGCCACCCAGGTTCCCCAATACAGACAGGTTTTCCGATTTCTTTTTTTTTTAGAATTGAAAAAAAGTTTATTTATTTTGACAGAAAGAGGGAGAGAGGGAGCATGCATGACTAGGAGAGGGGCAGAGAGAGGGAAAGAGAGAATCCCAATCAGGCTCCATGCTGCTGGCATAGAGCCTGATGCAGGGCTCTTTCTCACAAACCATGAGATCATGATCTGAGCTGAAATCAAGAGGTGGACTCAACTGACTGAGCCACCCAGGCGCCCCACTTTTCCTACTTCTGTGTAATTACACATAGCGACACGGGGATAGATAGGGATTAGAAAGGGAATAAAGATAACACATGTTCTGCAAGGTGAAATTAATTATGAGAACATACTTACGAACATAGATACATCTAGAAAAGCATAATTATACAATTTAAAAAATATTGGACAATTTTCTAAAATGACAACCTGTAACTTCAGAGAAACAGTGGGTGGCAGACTTTATGTATATGGAACTAACCTTCCGCCTTCCATTCCTTGTTGACAGGAAAGATCACCCCGCTAGTTTCCTCATACGTGTTCCTACAGCATTTGTGAGAATCCATTACAGCTTCATAGCACCTTTGGTCTGAAGTGACTTGTGAGCTAGGAAGCATATTTTCAGCTCCATTTATGGAAGGGATTTGAATCTCCACACTAGAAATTCGTCTCCATAGCTATTAACTGGACCTACAGGGTAGGAATACGGTGGAGATGAAGTGGATGTGGTGACATTTCCAGTCATGTCAGTTTACAGTTACAGAGTGAGGGGAAACTTAGGCTTAAGGGAATGAAAGCTACAAAAAAAGCCGTTAGAAGAATATGAGGTGAAATTACACATTCCAGAAGACTCCTTGTATCCCGTAAAAGTAGTCAGAGGCCCTGAAATAATACTATGAGACATAGAGTGACTTGTGGGGAACCTATGGGGGAAAGCCTGATTTGAAATGTAAAATTAGGGGTACCTGGGTGGCTCAGTTGGTTAAGCATCCGACTTCGGCTTAGGTCACGATCTTACGGTTCATGGGTTTGAGCCCTGCATCGGGATCTGTGCTGACAGCTAGCTCAGAGCCTGGAGCCTGTTTCAGATACTGTGTCTCCCTCTCTCCCTGACCCTCCCCTGCTCATGCTGTCTCTCTCTCAGAAATAAATTTTAAAAGAACATTAAAAATTTTTTTAAAAAAATGAAATGTAAAATTAACCAGTTAGGCTTTGAGCTTGTGAAGTATTCTTGCCTCTGTTTCCCATATGAAGAAATTTGAAGAAACACTGTCCCCTGAGCATTCAGGACAAATTAAAATCTATGGGCATCAGTCCCTACCATGGTTTTTAAGTGCACCAAGATAGATGCACCAACCGGATTTTTCTATCCTATATGCAGCTTACAGGATAGTAAGTTGCCCTGAACGTTCCAAGCATTTACTGGATTAAAACATGTACCAGGGCCCATCTTCCTCTGCTGGCCAAGGAGAAGAGCACATGAGATTTGACGCGGCAGTCCTTGCAAGTCACACATATGCAAACCCTCTTCCCATTAGCCCTACTTGGTGTCAGAGATCCCCTCGCTTCACATTGTAGGGTGCTTGGGGAGCTCACAAGGAAGACAAAGGCCACAAAGGTGGAAAAATCACCCAAGAGCTTAAACCCTGCCTTGGCCTTTTTTCCACTCCTCAGAATGCTTGATTTTATACTTTGGTCTTCTGGGAATGTTGATCACCAGTTATGAGGTGACCCTTCTCTCAACCATATTTCTGGCTTCTTCATTGTTAAAGCAAAACAAGGCAAGCCCAACACCCTCCACCTTTATCTCCACTGCCCCCCAAACAACCCCCAGTGCTGCAAGTTTGCCAGAGACCACACTGTGCTGTAATCAAACAGACCGATGTCCTGTTATTTTGCGCTCGCACTGCCACACTCATCAGACGGGAAGAGAGCCTCATGACCCTGGTGCCCTTCCCTCTGAATTGCCCTCTGAAGTGTACTTCTGTGCCACTGACGAGAGGCATCTTAAGAGACTGCTCACTCAGTAGTGCCGGCTTCCATTTCATTGTTCTAAATGGACCACCTGAGATACCCGCCACCCCCCCCCCCCCACTGTCTATAGCACTTATTGCTGGGGTCGAGCTTTTATAGGTTAATTTTTGTTTCTTTGGGTTTTTTGGTTGTACTCTCTCTTCTAAATTCAGAGCGGGGGCCCTTCACAAAGGAGGCAGATGGTGTTTTTAAATGATTGATGCAACACATCGGTAAAATATCAAAAACATGGCTGCTCTTTTTTAGAAAAGGCTTACCCTCAAGCTATGGGAAATTATGGTCAAAATCCATTTAAAACTTATATTACATCAGGTCTTATACAGAAAGGGGCAGAAAATTCGTTTTCATTTCTTTCAAAATGTGACTTGAAGCACTGCTACAGAATCTCGAAGCACCCAGGCAACATTATATTACATAGCCTTTGTCCAATTTCCCAGACTTTCCTAAGGGCCCTGCAGTAGGTGATGACATGACCCTTCTAGCACTGACTTAGTTTTTCTGGTTGAATGCCTGCCTTTGTGGTTCTGTGTAGCGTTTGTTCAGAAATGATGTTTCTTACTAGAATCCATGAAATCACCTTCCAAAATGAAAAAGGCAGTTTCCATTCACTAAATGTTAAAAGAAATGGGTAACCTGATGGATGTGGGGCACTGAAGTTATGCAATTGTTTTATGAAGTTTGGGCTGATTGCATCTGTACAGATTCAAAACCCAATCTTGTATTTCTGTGGAAGTATGTTTAACATTCTGGCATGTATTATTTAAACAACAAATTCACCTGGCTTGCATGGAGATGGTTTCAAGGAAAACATGCACATGAGGTCCAATGGTTGAGCTCAAAGAAATTATGTTATGAAAGGATGTGTTTTTGGGCCCTTGGGTGAGTTGGGCCCATGGCTGTTCTTGCTAATGGAAGCCCAGTACAGTTGCTAGAGTCTATCCACAAGGTGCTGAACAGGGTAGCAAAATGGCTTATTAGGAAAAGCTATGGGTTGTTCTTAAGTATTAGGGCAGATGCCAGTGTACTTGGGATAGTTTAGCTGCTCTGCTATCTGAAGTCAGAAGTGATGTTTTCTGGAAATTCCTCACAAACGAGATTCTTTAGAGCAACTGAAAAATGAGAACTAAGGTTGACCCTTCTAGAAATTTACTCCATGGTTGGGCTATTTGTTCCATTTTTCCTCTGTCACGTTATGTAGAATTTATAGTAATTTCCAAACCCAAGGAAATGGAGAAAAATTGTGGTTTGCCATTGATCTTGAGGGTTTCTTCTCGGAGTTTTTTTGAGAATATAAACTTGAAGGAGGGATTCATGAGGGATTTGTTAGTGAATCCGTGAATGTTGAAGACCAAAAATAAGAAATTACTCTGAATTCTTTCCCCAGGATACTTTACTGCTTACTGTACTATGGACGTTGCTACTCACAAAATGGTTTTGGAGAATATCATCGAATCCTCTTAAACCAAAAATTGAATTCTCACTACATTCTCTTAGAAATAGTTTCATTTGAAGAGTAGAACTTGTAGTCTAAGTTGGGAAGACAAATTTGATTTTGAAAATGTATCCCTATCTCTTACTGGATAAACTGAGGAAAGCATTTTGGTGTAGTTGAAGCAAACAGAAAAATCCCAGTTTTAGTGGTTTGTAGTTTAAAAAAAATTGGTCCATTTCTTCTTCTAAGTTTTTGATTTTATGTTCATAAATTTTTATAGTATTTCTTTTTTACCCGTTTAATGGTGGCAGGATCTGTAGCAGTATCCTCTGTTGTATACTTGATATTCTTGACTTTTGTCCCTTCTCTTTTTTGGGGGGAGTCTTTCTAGAGGCTTATCAATTTTTTTAACCAGCTTTTGTTTCATTGATTTTCCCTCCTATTTACCTATTTTCAATTGCATTTATTTCTGCTATTATCTCTATTATTTCCATCCTGTTTTGCTTTAGGTTTATTTTGCTTTCCTTTTTCTAGCTTCCCGATCCATTCAAAACCTTTCTGCATTTCTAATGTAAGCATTTTAGTACAATCACTTATCCTCTCCATAATGTTTTAGCTGCACCCTGCATATTTTATATATTGTATTATGTCAGCTTTAAGTATTTTTAAGTTTTCCTTTAAGACTTCCTCTTTGACCCATGGATTATTTTGAAGGGTGTTGTTTGATGTTCACATGGTTTATGATTGTCCTCCTTTCTTTCTGTTATTGATTTCTAGTTTGATTCCATTATAGTCAGAGAATACACATGATGGTCAGATTTTACCTCTTTTAAATTTGTTAGGTTTGTTTTATGGCCATGGATATGGACTATCTTAGTCAACGTTCCATGAATGATTTTTAAAAATGTATTTTGCTGTTGTTGACTCTCGTGTTCCTTAAATATCAATTAGATCATGTAAGTTGATTGAGTTTTTCAGATCTTCTATGTGCTTGCTGATGTCCTGTTTAGTAGTTCTTTCAGTTGGTTAAAGGAGATGTCAAAGTCCCCAACTAGAACTATGGATTTGTCTATTTCTGCTTTCAGCTCTGTCATTTTTTGTTTTGTGTCTTTAAGGCTCTGTTGTTTGATGAGCACATATTTAGGATCATTATGTCTTCCTGATGGATGGATCCTTTAATCACCATGTAGTGTCTTTCTTTGCCTCTGGTAATTTTCTTTTGTTTGAAGTCTACTTCATTGGATATCAATATAGCCACTCCTGCTATTCAAAATCGTCATTTGCATTGTATATCTTTTCTCATCTGTTCACTTTTGACATACATGTTAGTGAATTTGAAGTGACTTTTTCAGGGGCTCCTGGGTGGCTCAGCCAGTTAAGCGTCCGACTTCTGCTCAGGTCATGATCTTACAGTTTGTGGGTTCAAGCCCCATGTCAGGCTCTGTGCTGACAGCCAGCTCAGAGCCTGGAGCCTGTTTCAGATTCTGTGTCTCTCTCTCTCTCTGACCCTCCCCTGCTCACGCTGTCTCTCTCTCACGCCTAGAAATAAANTAAAATGATTTTTTTTTTTTTTGGTTTCCCAGTGCATATAAAAGTTATGTTTACACTATAGTCTATGAAATGTGCAATACCATTATGTCTAAAAACACAATTACAAACCTTAATTAAAAAGTACTTTATGGGGCGCCTGGGTGGCTTAGTCGGTTAAGCGTCCGACTTTCCCTTAGGTCATGATTTCGCGGTTCGTGGGTTCGAGCCCCCCGTCGGGCTTTGTGCTGACTGCCAGCTCAGAGCCTGGAGCCTGTTTCAGTCTGTGACTCCCTCTCTCTCTGACCCTCCCCTGCTCACGCTGTCTCTCTCTCTCTCTCTCTCTCTCTCTCTCTCTCACGCCTAGAAATAAATTAAAAAAAAAAAAAATTAAAAAAAAAATGAAGTGACTTTTTCATAAACAACATCTAGATGAGCTATGTTTTATTACCCACTGATAATCTTTGCCTTTTGATTGGTATAGTTATGCTATTTACATGTAAATTATTATTAATATGCTAGAGATGAAGTGGGAAAGCAAAGCATCCTTTATTTTATTTTCTACTGAACCCTCAATTATTCTTCTTGAATGTTTTGTTAGACTAGAGCCTCTGCAAAGGAAAGAAGCCTAGTACCTTAGCTTCACTAACCTGTGAGCATAAGATAAATTTGGACTTAATTTTAAGTACCCAATTACTTAATTATCCACCAGTTATTTGTAAGGGCTCTCATGCTCAGGATAGACGTCCATGCTCTTGGCCTCTGGCCCCACCTGCCTTGATTGCCTGTGACTCTCACCATATTCCCACTCTGCTGTGCATAACTATCTTCAGTTATGCCATGCTGACCTAAGGGAAGGGACTCTTTCTTTTCTATGTGTTCTAAGTGTGGGATATGTCCTTCTCCTCAGTTTCCTATGGCAAAGCAGTAACCAAGTCAGAACTTTCCATGGACACTTGATTAAGGTTTCAAGATTGTGGGAGGGAAGGAGAGCCACAGAGTAGGCAACAGTTACTGTACAGGGTCTGACATTCCCACAGAATACTGTCATGGCTACCTTGGGTGCCTGTGCATGTTTGTCCCAAATAAGGGCCCAGGAGATACACAGGTGCTGAAATCTGATCCACACCTAGCTCATCAAGTTCTGGTCTCTGGCTGGGACTGTATCTACTCGAAAGGGTCACCTTTTTCTAAGTCACACAAAGATGCTGTCTGGGTTTATTGTAGCTCTGGTGGCCCCTTGCTAGTATATTTCCCTACTTGACAACTGGCCTGCTTCATTATGGCTAAGAAAGTACTTCCCACCCCCCTCACATTGTCCAGAGGGCTTTGAGCAAGCAGACCTTCATTCAGCGTTTAAGACCTTGTTGCCTGTAAGTTCTTAAACTTTTAGAGACCATACTCCACTTCCTATCAAACATATTGATACAAACCCATATCACCCATTAATTTCATATTAACCATATGAAAGAAATTTTATAAGTTTCCTTTGGAAATTATTTGGCAACTCATTTATGATTGCAGCGATTTCTTGGCAATTGTACATGTTTGAGAATTCTTGCAAAATGACATAATCTGGCCAATTAATTATCTCCAAAAGTAATGACATTTTAATGAATACTAATTTTAACAGTTAGTGCTGTTGACACAAAGTTACATTTTGTAGGCATTTAAACAGCTGTTAATAATGATTTAACAGTTTTCTTGTTTTGGAGCCAATAATTTTTCTCTCAATTTTCAAACATTTTTCTTGGTTCTTAAAATGCTGGTCCGTAGTTCCCAGTGTAGAATGGGAATTTGTGGACAACTGCCTCACAGTCCAGATCTGACTGACAGAAACCTGGAGAGAGGTTCTCTTTACCTCAACTGTAGGGCCTGCCTTCTGAATCCCCATTTCATGCCACCAGGTTTAACACTTTTCCAGGACAATTGGCAGCATGAACATGGACTTCTTTACGGAGCATTTCCACCTCTATCTGGACATGTGTCTTGCTCTTCAGCCTTCCACAGACATCAGATTACAATAGTGCGGCATTAGATTTTCCCAAATCTGGATTTTTCTGTCTTGAACAACACCATGTATTTCTGTCTTGAATAATGCCATGTTATTTTCTAATAAGTGGTCTGGTCCACTTATAATCATAGTTCTGCAAGATTATAAACTCTCTGCGGTCAGGGATGTAGTCTGTCACCAAGGCTAGAGCATATCTGGTACACAGTAGTCACTTGGCGCATATTTGTTTTATGTTTGTACATATTTATGTAATTTTATAGTAAGAATAATTTAAAACAGGGCTGAAGACCTCCAATACTTTTGTCCTTTTAAAAGTGGTCTTAGGAGTGCCTGCGTGGCTCAGTTGGTTGAGTATCTGACTCTTAGTTTCTGCTCAGGTCATGATCCTAGGGTTGTGGGATCAAGCCCCACATTGAGAGCTTGCTTAAGCATGGAGCCTGCTTAAGATTTAAGAATCTCTCTCTCTCTCTCTCTCTCTCTCCTTCTGCCCCTCTCCCCTGCTTGTTCTCTCTAAAAAATTTAAATAAATAAAGACATTAAAATGGTTTTGAGACTCATTATTTCAAAGACAGTATTATCTATAAAGCCGTGATTCTGCTCACCCATGAGACAAATCTTTACACTGGGTGCAGAATGTCCAACTCCTTTGAGTGGCAGCCTCAAACCTCCCCATTTTTACAAAGAGGTCTTTGCCATATTATTGCATAATTGAAGGCCTATTTGCTTTCATTCCTCTAAACTAAGGGTTCATCTGCCACAAAGGAAAATCAAAGGTTTACACTTTCTTGAAGTGGCATAAAACTATTTGCAGTTGTTAAATGGTATATTTTCTAGTTTTTATCTATATATGGTTTTAAAAGTCTTGGAACTCAGTAGCAGCCAGGGTAAGTTTGATTAAAAAAGGCAATTTAGAATTCTGGAAGAGAGGAGAGAGCTCTGCATCTGAAAGACTTCCCATTAATTTCAAATATTTATGCTAAAAACACCTGTTCCATAAATGAACTGTGAACGTGTAGCCTCCCTAGAGCATGTCCAAGAGGATTGATGGTTTGAAGCAGCTAGAATGGTGTTTTGCTTTTCTGTGGAGCATAATGCTTCAGATAGATGAACTTATGGGTGAAATAAACCAAGGTGGTCTTGTTCTTAGAACCTTATGGCAGGGAGATCAAAGGGGTATGTGTTTTAGTTGTCCATGGTTGCATGGCAAACCATTCCTAAGCCTAGTGGCTTAAAGTAAGGATTTATTATTATCTCTTAAGATTCTGTAGGTTGACTGGGTACAGCTAGGGGATTCTTGCTTAGGATCTGTCATGTAATTTCAGTCAAATAGGAGCTGGGTGGAGCTGGAGTCACTTTAAGGCTTGCTTGGAGTAGACATCCAAAATGTCTACTCATTTATATGGCCGGCAGTTGATGTTGGTGATTGGCCGGGAATCAACCAGTGAAGTCCACTAGGATACCTACATGTAGCCTCTCTGTGTGACTTGGGCTTCTCAGGGCGCAGTGGATGGGCTCCAGAAGGGGACATTCCAATAGCAAGTGTTCCAAGTTTTGTTATGACCTAACTCCAGAAATCACAGAATGTCACTTTTGCCATATTCCATTGGTCAGACACGTCATTAAGTCCAGACCAGGTTCAATGGTAGGGTAATTAGATACTACCTTTTGATAAAAAATATGCTGAGGTTACGTTCTAAAGTAGTAAATGAGATAAGAAATAGCATTGTGTCTACTGGGGTATTCCCTTTAGAAAATACAAGCCTCTATAGTGTAGAATGACAGATTAGATATGTGTTTGCAAAGTGGTATCACTGGCTATTAAAAGATTATAAATCTGTACTTTGTAAGCCTGTCATACAAACATTAATAATGTTAATATACTTGCTAACTATACTGGTTAATAACATAATATATATGACATAATAACACAATAATGTCAGCTATACCTGTATAGCACTTTCCATGTTTCAGGCACTAATCTAAGATTTTTGTAGCTACCAGGACATCTAATTCTCCTAACAACCCATTAGATATCACAGATTTATGGAAGATGGAACTATGCAAAGAAATGTCCAGAGTTACAGAGCCATTAAAAGCAGCTTTAGAACTCACCTTCTTAATCACGATATTATCCTGCTTTTGACACATATGATATTCTTTCTATCTTGGAGTTTTTTACAAGTTAAAAAATATTCTGTAGTATATCTTAGTTTTAAAGAGAAAAGACTTCATTCTCTGGTTATTTTTGTTTTCTATGAATAAGTGAGAGAAAGAAGGACCAGGATATTTCTTGAAGCCGGGTGTTCGGATATTGGCAGAAAGCATTATCAAAGTACAAATTCCGAAAAGTTAAAATAAACTTAAATATAAAATGGGCACATTTCAAAAACTTACTTAATAATGAGACTGGTAAGATGGAAACGTTGGTTCAGAGAGAACTGGAGAAACTGCTTATATTCACTGAAAGAAAGGATGTTTGAATGAGATTGATAATTTAGATATTTTTTTAAATTTTTTTTAATGTTTTATTTATTTCTAGGAGAGAGAGAGAGAGAGAGACAGCGTGAACAGGGGAGGATCAGAGAGAGAGGGAGTCACAGACTGAAACAGGCTCCAGGCTCTGAGCTGGCAGTCAGCACAGAGCCCGATGCGGGCCTCGAACCCACGAACCGCGAGATCATGACCTAAGCGAAAGTCGGACGCTTAACCGACTAAGCCACCCAGGCGCCCCGATAATTTAGATATTTTTAAACCACCCTTGGTCAGGGCCTGACTTACTCAGCCTCATGATAGAAGCTGGTTAGGGCCTACCGCATCAGACACTACTGGGAACTCTGTGAGCACAAGGAACCTCATGGCAAATCCAGGGTGGTCAGAAGGTTGCTGAACTGGAGTCCTTCTAGTCGGCCCTGGAGGCCAAGGAATATCTGGCTCCAACCCACAGAGGACCAGAACCAGATTGGCCAGGAAAGCTAAGCGTCAAGGCTCCCCCTGCCTTTGCCATACTCTATCACTAAGTTTCCATTGCTGGGCCAGCCCACTTTGGTGAGGGGCAGACTAGGTCTCTAGCCATATTTCTGATCAGCACTTGGAGCTGAAGTCCCTCTTTCACCTGGCTCCTCTGCACTGCTCAACCCTTCTTCCCTTCTCTGGACTGAAGGCCAGAGATGGGGAGTTAAGGGAAAATCAAGACACGTTACTCACCACGTTGGTTGGCTTCCCTAAACCCCTCGCTACCCCCTCCTGCTTTCCTTCTACAATTCCAACCAGAAACTGTTGACTTTTCTCCCACTGTTTCTTATCTTCCTTTTACCTGGAGGCCCTGGGGACCCATGATAGGGGAATCTGCTAATGGAAGCAGGATGGCCACATAATTCACACAGCCTGGTGCAAGATGGAATTGCAGGGCCCCCTTTTCAAAAACTTATTAGGAATTTCAGGCTGGCAAGAGCAAAACTCTGAGTGACAAGCATGGGACACTGCGACCGCGTGGGTCCTATACCTGGGAGGCTGGCCCTGAATGAGAGACAGAGGAATCCATGAATTGGATTCCTTAGCAAAGCCTGGAGTCTTGTGAAGGAAGTCCTAAGGGTGAGTTTTCTCCCCTTGGGTGATAAACCACACAGGGAGAAAGAGGCAAGTCAGGGGCAGTTAAAATGCATTGGTTTAGTACTTGCAAAGGGTCTTATCTCTGTGTTAATGATGTTTAGAGAGACGTTTCCTATTGTCCTGGCAGTTTTGATGAGAAAATCTGAGACAGCAGGGAAATCTTCACCGTGCATGTTCTAAATCCATAGAGATGCCCAAGAGCTGATCCCATTTGGGACAGACAGCTCCCTGCCAAGACCATCAAGATACCCTGGTCACACTGGGGTTGGCACTGGTACTTTCCACTTCAGGCAATGTAAGAAAAGGGCCTAATGGAGAGAGCCTAACCTGGGTGTCCCCTCCCTACCACCTAAGTTGGAGGGATACCAGAAAACTCACCAGAGGTGGGCTAGTCTGGGAGGACACCTGGCTGGGTGTTCTCTGAATTGAACATCGCAGTCCCTTTCTGGTATTGCCCTCAGAGTGGTGTATGTGAGAGGCAGTTTAACATGGTTTCCCTGAATTTCGAGAACAGAACAGTGGGTACCCGCATCTGGTCTAGAGATGTCTGAGGGCCCATTGGAGTATCCCAGGCTGACAGGGTTTGAAAAGACCACAGCAACATGAGGTATCTGGGAAAAGGAAGGAAGCAACTCTTACCCCATCTTCTCAGCCCTCAGATGATAGAAGAATACTTCCAAGCCTCCTGTGGTTCCCTGTAAAGGCTCATGGAAGTTGGAAGAGAGTCAAGAAGCATGGGGATCCCCAGGTGCTGTTGGGGCACGTGTTAGGGAAACCCAGCCTGAAAGAGGCTATGGCTGTAGGGGCATCCTCAGTGATAATGGGAGCTTGGGTGCGGTTGAACATTGCCTCAGGAAGATTGCATACAGCACGTTGCAGAAACTACCTCTTCGTTCGAAGCTGCCGATATTCATCAGAAATAGGCCCAATCATAATGAGACCACAGGCACAGCCCCACCTTGGGTGGCTGTGTCCTGCAAGCAAATCCCTTTTCTTATCCCTCCTGTCCTCAATGATAAAGCAGAGCCCATGAGGGTTCCACAGTCTGAGGGGAAGGGTGAAGGCACTGACAGTGGCAAAGTACAGTGCTCTTTCCAGAGTTACTTTTTAGGGGTTGCCTTGAGTACCTTGGCTCCCTCAGAGACCAGATGGAAGGGGAGAAATGAATGTTTTGGAGCCTGGAGTGGTAGGAAGGTCTAGTTAGTAATCTTACTTCCCTTATACAAGGTGTCTGGGAAAAAATAATGGATTTCCTGGTTGTGATGAAAACAAATACAACACACATAGATATACACACACACACAGTGTTTTAAGGGCTTATTTTTAGAATCTCAGTGTTTGGATTCAGTGTTCCATACTGACTTATTAAAAATTTAATGAAGGCCAAATTCAATGCTTCAAAAAACTGCCAATGCCCCCATAAATACTACATGATATTTTCATTGTAAGCCTAGAATTTGTAATGTATCTTCCATCATATTTGAGAACTAACATCCTTGTATTTTTATCCTATTCCTCATAACGTAGTTCACTTTTCTTGCTTTGTATACAACCTCATTTTGCCTTCATCTTCAAGGAGCCTAAATTAAATATTAACCAAAATAAAAAGCTCTGGGCATTTATAACTTTAAGTGAAATGATTTGTTTTGCTGTTGCGTTTCCTGAGATATTCAGCTCAGAAAAATCTCCATTTATGTAGTACAAGTAATGACTTTAAAACAGCAGAGTGGGACATTTGTAGATAGTAGTAACAAAAAGAAAAACACATCTCTAAGAGAGTATTAGTCTGAAATCATCATTATGAGTCACGAGAACTTAGTTGTATTTTTTAAAAAATTTTCAATGTTTTATTTATTTCTGTGTGAGCAAGAGAGAGACAGCATGAGCAGGGGAAGGTCAGAGAGAGAGGGAGATACAGAATCTGAAACAGACTCCAGGCTCTGAGCTAGCTGTCAGCACAGAGCCCAACGCAGGGCTCAAACCCACGAACCATATCATGACCTAAACCGAAGTTGGATGCTCAACCAACTGAGCCACCCAGGCGCCCCAAGAACTTAGTTGTCTTATTACCAGGTATCTGATCCTATATCTCAGTTTTCTCATCTGTAAAATGGAGATATTTACTGCTAGCTACATGGAAATATTAATACTGTTGAATACGTATTTATCTAAAGTGGTTAAGGACATAGGGTTTGAAATTAGATCTTTGCCTTGCCTCTTATTAGCTATGTTACCCAGAGAAATAACTTAACCTTCTTATGCTTTGGTTCCTTATGAAAAATAGAGATAAATATGTTATATAGCTTTTATGAGTTGAATGAAAAAACTTGCATAAAGTCCTTCTGCCCTGTTTGACACATGATTTTAGCATATTATAGCTACTGTAATAATGATACTGATGTTCTAAATGATGGATATTCGGTAAAAGGAGACAGAGGAGAGCTGGCAGGCGAGATAAGGGATGCCATATTCCAAATCAAAAGGTTCCTGGAAAGATAATGAAAGTGGTCAGTAGAGGGAGCAATAATAGCAACAGAAGAAACTGTCCGTAAATTATCATCATTGCTCCAATAAAGATGCCACTGCGAGTCTTGTGTGAGGGACCTGGGAGTGACTTCTGTGTTCTGATTCCTTCTCTTTAGTTTTCCAAGTAGACATGCTGAGCATGGACACTTCAGGTCATGGATTGTAGTTGGGGTTACAGTGGTGGTGGGTTGGGAGACATCTGTGGGCTCCAGCAGCCTCTGAGAGGCTGATGGGCTCCACGGGCAGGGTGGACATAAGCAAAGGGTGTCAATTACATCTTTAAAATTTTCAGTTGCAAAACCCAGTACTTTTCAAACTATCTGTAGGGAGGGACCCGTTCTTTGTTCTCCATCTATCACAAAGTAGTACGTGGTCCCGCCTTATAGGACCAGCCTGTGGCTTGAGCCACGTAGGATGCATCAAGAGAGTTTGGGCTTCCGGACTGGCCTACATTGCCTTTAAGGAAGTAAACCCACTGATTGTTCTCTAGGATATCATGATGTTGTCATATTGCTATGACCATTTCTAAATGCTGACTCTCAATGTCTACACTTACTTTGTCATGGCCTGGTAACAGATGTTGTGAGTTGTGCCACCCTATCCTATCATAATCCTACTTCCAGACAAAAATGATAACAAAAACAGCAGAAGATTTAGTGAAGATACAGTTTCAATAAAAAAAAATAGGAGTTGAGAGATTGTTCATATAAATCTAACTCAGCTGCCTCCGTTTCATATCTAAATCCTTTGGCATTGTGGAAAGAGTGTGAATATTGATTTCAGACATACCTGTATTTCAATCCCTGCTCAGCTGCTTACCAGCTATATATCTGTTGACATGTTATTTCTCCAAATCTCTGTTTTTCATCTGTAAAATGTGGACCTTCAGACCCACAACATAGAATTATAGTGAGCATTAAATATCCTGTATTGGTAAAGCACCTGACACAGTGCCCAGAAACTAGCAAAGAGGATTGTTTTCTATTGCATATTTGGGGACTTACAGTCTAAACTTTGCAATTTTGGTTGACTCTAGATGCAGCCACGTACACTATACACATTGCATTTCTCTCCAAAATCCAAAATAGCTTTTCCATTTGAGCTTGGACTAGATTCATTATATTTAGATGCAACAATTCTGATTGCACCTTAATTTAAAAGTTCTAAATCTCTCCAGTCCTAGTTTTTGGTAAAATACATGCGAAGTCCAGATACTGAAATATAACAAAAGTTCTCAAAACCTAGTATAAATAAAAATTCCTCGGACAGCTTGTTGAGATGCAAATTCCTAGACCCAGCTTGCAGGACCTCTGATTCAGCCATTCTGCAGCGAGGCCCTGTAATTTATAAGCAACACTGGCCCCACCCCCAGCTGATTCTGATGAAGGTGGTTTGTGACTCAGATCTTTAAAAAAAAAAAAAGAGCAGTATGAAGGTTGGTTGTAATAGGATTGTCTTGTATCTTGACCGTGGTGGTCACATAAATCTACATATGTTATAAAATTGCATAAAACTGTCTCTCTTACACCCCTCCCCCCCCTCCACATGCACGATCCAGACTGTTAACGTACCATAGAAGCAACCTCAACATTCAGATGTAGTTCCTATTTTGGGTTTCAATAGTTTTTATTCCTGAGTTTTCTAACCTACCAGTGAAAAACTTCAGGTGGTTTTTCTATAATAAACCAACGGATTAGCCAACTGCTGGGCTGGTGAAGCTGGCTTCATTAGATTTCTGTGATGTTTTCTTGGTCATATATAGAATTCTACAACTTGAGCCTAAAAATAACGTGCTTTCAATTTTCCATGTGCAGGCACTCCATCACTTTAAGTGGATGGATTAAATGTACTGTTTAAGTTCACTGGGGAAAGCAAATGCTCCTAAAAGTGGATCACTTTCTTCACTGAAACAGACTTTTGTTCTTGAAGTTTATGCTAGACAGTCTTTGTTATCAATAATTTAATTCTAACGAAGAACGTTCTAAGACGTTGGGTCTCTACCTATGGCAGCTGTCGTTTTCATGTGAATGCATCAACCTGTGTGTAATTAACTTGTGTAGGATCATGCAAAACGTAGTTGGCCATTTAATGTCATCAAGGAGTCACTGTAAATGTTTTTCAACAGCATGATAGTGTTGTGGTTGTGCATAAAAATAGAATTCTAACCTTTTAAAGACACATGTTGAAATATTTATGGATGAAGTGATATAATGAAGTAAGATTCACTTGGAAATAATCCAGGGATAAGGGAATTAAAGTGGGCATACATGGAGCAAGGTCAGCTCTGGGTTGCTCATTGTTGAAGCTGGGTGATGGTATTTGAGGGTTCATTATACCATTTTCTTTGCTTTTTGTATCTGATTTGAAATATCTCATGAAAATGTTAAAACATCAAAATGAAAAGCAGCTTTCATGTTGTATGCAAGATGAAGTATAGTCTTTCTGTTTGTCCTTATTGGAAATGTGGGCTAAACCAGTAGGAATCTCACGTTTTCATCCATGGGTATAAAACACCACTGCATATCTCACTGGGGAAGAATGCCCTGACTCTCTGGAGGACGTCTCTGATGACATGGTGTCCCACAGGGCCCAGTGCAGTAAGCATTTGCTCTTTAATATAATTGGCTTTATGTCTTAAGACTTGTCATTTGAATGTATCCTAACAGCAAACCTTTGTTCTGAGATAACCTTCAAAAGAGCAAGGCAAATATTTTAGGGGACATTACTGCCCACATATTTATTTCCTTTCTGTTTTATTTTGTTCCCCAAGACTCTGAATAGCCTAATAGAATGGATAATATCTTTTAAAAAGGGGGGGATGGAGCACCTGGGTGGCTCGGTTGATTAAGCGTCTACCTCTTGGTTTTGGTGCAGGCCATGATCTCACAGTTCCTGAGATCAAACCCCATGTTGGGCTCTGTGCTGACAGCATGGAGCCTGCTTGGGATTTTCTCTCTCCCTCTCTCTCTTTGCTCCTCTTCCACTCATGTGATCACACACGTGCTCTCTCTCAAAAAACAAAATAAGATAAAATAAAATAAAATCTCTGTTGTTTAGTAAAGTGGAGTACTTCAAAAACTTCCACACTTAGGATTTCTTCCAGGTTCCTTTCCCTATGCGGGGCAGGAGATGACAAATGGGTCCGCATTGTGAGCTGCTGCAGAACCCTTAGAAACACGCTTGAACTCAGACATGGCCCACACTCTCCAGGCAGTACTCTTCACCCCTTCATAATAACCTTCCTGTATTTTTAAATCACATTTTCTCTGTTGCATTTCCAGATAATAAATGGTGCTTGCATAATATCTATCCCTTGAGTCATTTTGGAATGACACAAAGCTTTGGAAGACAAAAACAATACTCCCCCACCCCCCACAACCCATAAAACAAACAAAATGCTAGAATCACTAAACCTTATCATTCCTCCAGCAAGCATTCCTTGCGGACCTCCTGTGGATAGAGTTTAGACAGCTGAAGGGTATCAGCATATTTGGAGACAAAATATGCATGCTATTGGAAAAATAGAAAAACAACAATTAAGTTGGTCCTTAATTAATGGCCCAAATTATGTCAGTAAGTAGCTGGAAAAGGCAATATAAGACTAGTAATCATAGTTTTTCTTAATCTCTTAAAAAATAGAGTTCTGTGGCTCTTAATAAAATACCCCAAATAGGTACAGTAGTCTCGTAGGAGTCAAGTTATCATTATCTTACATTTTAAATGAAAAATAATAATAGCTGCCATTTACTGGGTGCGTGCTCTGTGCTAGGTGCCCTCCATCGATTATTTGCTTGTCAGTCCGAACCCATCAGGTAGGAATGATTACCTCTGATTTACAGATGAGGAAATTCAGCACAGCTGAGGACTGTAATAAGTGGCATAGGCAGCTTCCAGCCTAGGCATAGGCTGGGACCCCCACACTGCTGCCCCTAAATCTCATTCCTCAAGCATCCCTGGGGGGCCCACTTTGCAGCACAACCTACAGGGGGCAATGTGACCCCGGAAGGGAGGATCTCTGGATTCTGGCTTTTCACTGACTATGGCTTTTGATACTATGGGTTCTGGGGGTGCAGAGCCCAAAACTGCTTGTGGAAACCATGCACTTCCTAGTTAGAGCTAGGAATCATGTGGTTAAAAACAAATAATTCCTCAAAGCAATGCTGCATTGTTTTACTCTTCCCACATAAAGAACCCTTCCCATAGTCAAAAGAAGGGAAAGAGGAAAGTAATTAGCAAAGCGCTAGATCTTCATGTGCTGGGCTCCCCGAGTCCCTGGGAGTCCTGTTATGAGCTTCTCAAATGTGGTATCCTGTGGTGGATGGTGGTGAGGTGTCTCGTGGAGATTTTACAACACCTAGGAGTCTAAAGGATTGCATCACACCTGGAGTCACCCTGAGAACTCTTTGTCCCAAGACTGTTCCCCAGTTCTATTCTCAGGAGCCAGAAGCCCCGCCTCCCAGCACAGGGCTTAAGCCTGAACGTTCCCAGGACAGTTTTTGTATAGGAAGAGATAGGATGTCACCTACCCAAAGCCTGGCCACCATCAGGGAAATGATTACAAAAGAAACTTGGACTGTTTTCTTTTTACAAGTTGCAAAGTGAGAGTAAGAGTTGTTTCTTTGTTTCCAGTCTGGAGGAAGCTGTCCAGAACACAGCTAGGAGTCCCCTCCTGAATTACACCATTGACAGCAACTTAGAAAGATACGAAAATTCAAACATTTATGAAACAAAGCTTGTAATAAATTTGGAATGGTAAATCCAGTGGGGTTAGGCAGACTTCCGAGGATTTTGAGAAATAAACAAAAATTAATTTGGTTGAAAAGCAGGTTAATTAAATTTGCCTGTTCATTTTCCCCCCTTAAACATCTTTGCATGCAATAATCTACCTCCAAACATGGGCAGCCATAAATAGTACTACAAGAATAGTAGGTGGCAGGGCCCAGCTAGGAAAGGCAGTCAGGTCCTCAGTCTGACAAGAACCCATAAGCAACAGGGAAGTAGAATCAAATGGAGGAAGAAGTGGATGGAAGACGACATCCAGGTAGTCAAGGTACAGGAAGCCCATGAAAATAGAAAGGGATGGAGAGGTGTGTAGACTTGCTTGGAGGAAAGTCTGTCTTAGCAATGGTAGAATTAATGACTTTTCTTTCTAGGACAGAGGCCATTTTGCTCCCTGAGATGCTGAGATGGATGTAGACCATAGAAATAGGAGGTCAACAGGGGTACCTGGGGACAGTTGGTTGAGTGTGTGACTTTTGATTTTGGCTAAGGTCATGATCACACAGTTTGTGAGATTGAGCCCCACATTGGGCTCTGTGTTGACGCAGAGCCAGCTTGGGATTCTCTGTCTCCCTGTCTCTCTGCCCCACCCCTGCTTGTTCTCTCTCTCTCTCTCTCTCTCTCTCTCTCTCTCTCTCTCAAAATAAATAAGATTTAAAAGAAAAAGAAATGAAATTGATAAAATTTTGTGAAATCAGTAAGTGAGTGCATGTGAGGTGGTACCTATCCCTCAAGAGTCAAGATGTACCAACATTTCTGGATTGGGAAATTAACTTCCTAGATTACTAACCCTACACTTGTAGACATAATTAGGACACATCTCAGAATGTTTTATATATGGAAATTACTTATATTTTTTTTCCTTGACCAAAGTTTTATCATGTTTAAATCTTTGTCCTAACATAATTCTTTTTCCCCAGCTATGCCTAGTACTTGCTGATCCTTCCTCACTTATGAATATTGTAATCTAATAAGCCTTATCACTATTTACTTTGGAGTTGAAGATCCAATTAGATGCATTTGGAAAAGATTAATTCAACTGCTCTGCCCTTACAGGCACTGGGTGCCAAGCTTCTGCTCATCTGTGGTTTTGTTCTCATTGTACTGCTACATTCTGTTGGAGCTGTTAGCATTTCATCATTTGAGAAAGCCCAATGTAGCATGGCTTACAGTCAAAATGTGCATTATGTACTAGCAGCGAGTGTAGAGGGAGCATAAGATGTCAGAATCTGAGGTCTGAACTTGAGCGTTCTAAAACTGGAAGCCTTTGGCAACTACTGCCATCTACAAGCTCATGCATTTAACCTCTGACAGCTACCTGGGTCATTTTACCATTGCTGCAACCTTGCCATTAACTCCTTTGCCTTTATGTGTTCACACTTCTGGATGCCGTATGTTCTTTAAGTGCCATAATTCACAGTCAAAAGATGATGGTAGAGCTTATATCCTTTCAAAGTAATAGAATATCTGTATAAATAAATAAAGTATCTGTCATCAGTTAACCTTCAAAAGTAAGGAAGAACATAATCAGAGGAATCTGAGCAGGTGCAGAATAGCGAATAAATTGAAAGGAATAAGATCTATAGTTGTGATATATCATCCCTGATATTCCTACCATGACGCTAATCAATTTGGAATATTGGCAGTCAGTCAATAGAAGCCCATTTTGCTTTGGACATTAGGTAGAATTGTTCCTCTAAGGGTGCCTGACATAGCAGAAATGAATGAGATTGTGTGTGTGTGTCTGTCTGTCTGTCACACACACACACACACACACACACACACACACGTCATATTCCTATACCTTTTACTGGAGCAAAATGTGAATCTAATGCACAAACTAGCAAAAATACCAAGTAATATAGTCTGTAGAATCACCTCAAAATATAGTCTACAAAATCTTTTAAGAAGGAAGATACTGGTCATTGATTTATAGGAAAGACATCTATATAGTGTTCCTCAGTATGGTTTACTCTGACGATAGTGGAATTAAGTTTTGACTCTCAAAGCCTTGTAATAACTTGATGGATACATATTTTTTTTTTCAAATGAAATACTATAAAACTTAGAGCGAGTTCCTGTTTGCACTCTAGTTTTCTTTAAATGTCCCACTGATTAGCAGTAGTCAAAATTGGGGGAAAATAACACTCTGATGTTTTTCCATTTTATCTTATCAGAGACATCTAAAATGCTTTCTGCATATGTGGTGGGCAATTGCAGTCATGACAAGCAAGGAGAGGTACAGGAGTCAGGTTCACAGTCTGATAACAACTAGCAATCAGAGAGGCCAGAGCTCCCAGTTTCTGAGTACCAGTCCGGGCACAATCCACATCCACTTGTGGCTATTCAGTTGCTTCTTGGCTTTTGTTGAGACATGATGAATGCAGGAAAGGCTGCTCTGTGCTCACAGCCACTTTGTGGGGGGTGCGCTGAGGGCCACTGTGCCGCCCCAATTATGTTCTACACCTGAGGGTCTCAAAGATTTTACTACACGGACTCCCCAAGCATGGCATTTGCTTGTGTTGTAAGTGGTTAAACTTTTTTTTTTTCCTTACAGTATTCTTCCCATTTGGAAAAAAATTGTTATCGTGAGGAGGAAAAAACCCCCCAAAACTTTCATTTTCTTCCTCAAACTTCTTTCTACCTGCAGGTGGGGACAAACGGATTATTACTGCAGCCAGAACACTGAGAGAGGTGTTGCAATTCTAAGCAAAGGCTTAGATTCTGATTCTTAGGAAATCACAGCCAGAGGCATTGTGCTGTGCTCGAGTTGCAGAGAGGACAAGCTTGGTTCTGAGAAAGGCAATGTGCTTCATTTGAGAACATTGCTTAGAACCCTCTGTGGCTGATTGTTTTCAAAGATGGCTGTAATGTTACATCCCTGACTTTTCTGTGGTGTGACTTTACCACAGCTGCCATTTAGAGGCGGGGTCTGCTTCCCCATACCTTGAATAAGGGCTGGTGTTTCATTTTGATCAATAGAATGCAATAACGATAATGTTATATAACTTCCAAGGCCTCAAGAGACCTTGTACTTTCTTTTTTTTTTTTTTTAACTTTTTTAAATGTTTTTTTATTTTTGTGAGAGAGAGAAAGAGACAGCATGATCAGGGGAGGGGTACAGAGAGAGGGAGACACAGAATCCCAAGCAGGCTCCAGGCTCTCAGCTGTCAGCACAGAGCCCAATGTGGGGGCTCGAACTGGTGAACCCTGAGATCATGACCTGACTGGAAGTCAGAGGCGTAACCGACTGAGCCACCCAGGCGCCCCAGAGGCCTTTCACTTTCTGCTGTAGAGTGTTTAGGGCAAAGACACTGCCCTGAGATGGTGAGACAGGAAAGCTAGTCCGGCCAACTGGAGGATGTGAAGCTAAGTGGTGGAGAACTGTAGCACCCTGAACTGTAGTCAGCATCAACTGCTGGACGTAAGTGAGCTATCTGGAACCTTCTGGCCCTGCTGACTCTCCAGCCTAATGCGGCTGCAGGAATGGGCTCAGGTGAAACCAGCCGAGGAACTGCTCCGCGAAACTGTACTACCCAGAGACAAAAGAAAGCGCTGTTGTTGTAAGCCAAGAAGTTTGGGGTTGATTGGTTATGCATCATAGGCTAACTGAGTCACTCTCAATAAATAATTTTAATATTTTGGCTTTAAAAATAGAATCATCTTTACTCTGATGCTTGTAGCATATCTGTGAAAAGGACAGCAGATCACAATAGTCAAGAAGAAAAATAACTGCAATCAAGTCACCAAAGCCCTATGCGCCATATGTAAGATTTCAAATGCAGAGAGAGCCTCAAATGCCCCAGCATGTTGTATCCCAAACATCAGTACTTGTCATATGGCAGGTGTTTCTAGGAAGGTCTTTAAACACACACACGTGCGTGCACGCACACACTGGTTCCAAATGGAATAATAATGATGTCTCATGTAGCTGTTAGGAATTTTCCACGTTGGGAATGAGTCCTGGAAGGCAGAGAGAGCCAGCCACTCCTCAGAGAGATGCTGATTGTGGGCATAAGGCTACACAGGGACTTATTTTATCCTTAAGGTTCATAGGCAATGGAACCATCTAGGGGTCATTAATTTGAAATGCTATACCACTGGAGCTGGGTATTAAGGTAGTGACAAAAAGGGTAATTAAGAATTTATCCACTTTGAGATTTTTCCCATTTCCTTTTAATACAGTTCTCTTCCTTTTATCAAAAGCTTCTCTTTTTTCAATTCTGAAATTTTCTCTATAGCATAAGAATGTGACTGAAGGGGGAAAAACTGGTTTAGCTCTTATTGCAGTAAATCTCTGGAGTGATTTGCCCTATGTTTTTCCAGCTTCATATACTGATGTGAAAGCACTATATTCTCCATACATACTTCTGACATGTGGATCGTCTAGGGGAAAGTCTAGCCATGAGAAAAACTCAATTTTGCATCTCGGTTACTGCTATCCCCTAATAAGACAGTGACTGAAAAATGGTACATGTATGTGACTTCATTTAGTGAAATACTTTCACATGTTTGGATGCTTTCTCTGTCATTCTGTGTAACTGATGTGGGGAGTAAAGGGAGAGGAAAGAAAGAGATGTCTAGTAAGTATCTCCTGTGTGGTAGGAATTTTATTTATGTTACCTCACTGGTTTCTTTTTTTTTTTTTTTTTTTTTTTTTTTTTTTTTTTTTTTTTTTTTTTTTTTTTTTTTTTTTTACAAATAGTTTATTGTCAAATTAGTTTCTACATAACACTCAGTGCTCATCCCCAAAGTGCCCTCCTTCATGCCCATCCCCCCCTCCCCCCCACATCCATCAGTCCTCAGTTTTTGTCAGCATTCAAGAGTCTCTCATGGTTTGCCTCTCTGCCTTTCCCCCACCATTTCCGCCCTTCTTCTCCCCCTTGGTCCTCCGTCAAGTTCCTCCTAATCCTCCTATACGTGCAAACATATGATATTTGTCCTTCTCTGCCTGACTTATTTCGCTCAGCATAACACCCTCAAGGTCCATCCATGTTGCTACACATGGCCAGATTTCATTGTTTCTCATTGCCATGTAGTATTCCATGGTATAGATAAACCACATCTTCTTGATCCATTCGTCTGTTGATGGACACTTAGGCTCTTTCCATGTTTTAGCTATTGTGGAGAGTGCTGCTATGAACATTGGGGTACATGTGCTCCTATGCCTCAGCATTTCTGGATCCCTTGGGTAAATTCCTAGCAGTGCTATTGCTGGGTCATAAGGGAGTTCTATTGTTAGTTTCCTGAGGAACCTCCACACTGTTTTCCAGAGGGGCTGTACCAGTTTACATTCCCACCAACAGTGCAGGAGGGTGCCCGTTTCTCCACATCCTCGCCAGCATCTAGAGTTCTCTGATTTGCTCATTTTAGCCACTCTGACTGGCGTGAGGTGGTATCTCAGTGTGGTTTTGATTTGTATTTCCCTGATGAGGAGAGATGCTGAGCATCGTTTCATGTGTCTGTTGGCCATCTGGATGTCCTCTTTGGAGAAGTGTCTGTTCATGTCTTCTGCCCATTTCTTCACTGGGTTGTTTGTTTTTCGGGCGTGGAGTTTGGTGAGTTCCTTATAGATTCTGGATATTAACCCTTTATCTGATATGTCATTTGCAACTATCTTTTACCATTCCGTTGGTTGCCTATTAATTTTCTGGGTTGTTTCCTTTGCTGTGCAGAAGCTTTTAATCTTGATGTACCTCACTGGTTTCTAATAGCAACCCTGTGATGGAAGGATTGAGCCTCAGAGAAGAGGCGAGGAAGTGCCAAGGGGCAAAGTCAGGATTCACACTCAGGTGTGTTCCCCACGCACACATTCTTACTATACCATGCTAATAAGTCTTTGCTTAAGACTATATCTCAACCTTTCCAGGAATGGGGTATGCATGACCTCATAAGGCTTCTTTCCTGGAGTTTGAATGATTCTTATTGTTTCTAGAAAGACTTTCCTTACACTGTATGAGGATCTTGGGTGAGGGTACTTGAATTGCATGGGAGTATGGTTGATTAGATCATGATCTCTAAGTTTCTTTAAACTTGTTTTTTGATTCTATAAATAGCTATCTAGTTTTAAAAATGCAGAGGGTAGGCAGTCTCTCCTTTGCTGTACTTCCCGGTGCTCCCTTACAGTGTATTCAAGAAACTTCTATCTCCTTCTGTCTTGAGTGAATCCTTTTACCCCCAGCACCTCCGGCTTCCATCCCATTCTCTCCCCACATTTGGGGGTCCCATCCAATCAGGAGAGACACCACATTTGGTGGCCTCATGTGGAGAGACTTTGTGCCCCCCCACATTTAGGGGAACCCCACATGAGCTTTGCCAGTCTGGGGCTGTCCCCAGATTCTTTGGGAATCTCTCGCAACTTTCCCTGGGTGGACCGACTCTAGCACTCTTTGGGGAACTGATGACCTCCGGCTGAGGTTACTCCCAGGTGAGGATCTGAAGCCCCAGGGACAGCCGGCTTGACCTTTTTATCCTTCAGAGGAATCCTTTCCTCTCTCTTACTCTTTTTGGCCCTTGGGCAGCCTAACCCTAGCACTTCCCAGGTGCCTGGAGATCCCTGACCAGGGCAGCTCTCTGGTGTGGCCTGAGGGTCTGGGGGTGAACAGGTTGGACTCTTCATGTCTGTGAGGGCCAAGAACCCTTTCCTCTGCTTTCTCACTCTGACCCCCTGAGGATTGTTCCCAGGGTGTAGTGCAGCTGGCAGCCCAGGGCCAATCCGCACGCCTTATGCACTCAGTGGGGACCATTTCCTGACACCAGCTGATTTGCCTTGCTTCTTTTGGTCCTTGCCTCTTTACCTCTGTTTCTGCGGATCCAGCTGCCATCTTGATCTGTGGGCAAACACGTTCCTACCCATCTCAGTGAATCCAACAATTCTATATACGAATGATGGTTCAACAGAGATTCCAAGCCCCAAATCCTGTGGACTGGGCCACCAAGAAATTTCCCTCAAATCGCCTATCACCACATTACTATAATACAAGTTCAGGTAGGGACATCTCTACAAAAGTACTAAAGATGAGGCCTCCGCAAAGAAGCCAAAGATTTGTCATCACCAGTCTGGGGGAGGGAGATGGGAGGGGGATGGAGAGGGTGCTTTTAGGCAACAGGATTAAGTGATGGAATGCAGAAAGGGCCCGCAGTGACCCCCTGGTTGAGTAAAGACAGGCCTATCAGGTGACCCACCTCAGAATATCCATAGACCCCAACCTGACCAATGGGCTACATACAACCAGGCACAGTTACCAAAAAGGGGGAAATTTCATGCCTCCCTATACCTCCTCACCTTCCTATCTCATTGCGTAGTCTCTCCTTTGCTGTCCTGCCTCTCCCTTGCAGTGTATTCAATAAAATTCTGTCTACTTTAAAAAACAAATACATAAAAATAAAAATAAAGATGATAGCCATGGAATAGGGTAAAGCAAAACAGTTCTTCTGGAAAATAAATTAATAGTACATCCTTTATACCATACTGAGATTGCTTTCCACAGCCTGGGTTATATCACACCTAGGCAGTGCATTGATGATCACTGAAGGTGGCTGACAAATACTTGAAAATTCATTATACTATCCTTTCCAGTTTTGTATATGTTCAAAATTTTCCATAATTAAAAAGCTAAAAATATTTAAAATTTGGTGTTTGTATTATAATATGAAAAAATTCCCTTTAACATTATTATACATCAATGGAAAAACTGTTCTAGTATTTTTAAATACACATCACCCTGAAAGTGTAAGATGTTTGTTTTATCAACATATGCCTCTGAGTTCAGTCTTGCTTCCTTTGTGTCTGTTGGAATGAGCCACCCCACCAAAAGAAAAAACCAACCAAACAAAAAAAGTTTGCCTGGACATTTCTAAATTTACTCATTGATTGAATATATCTCTACTTATCTTTGGATATATAAGCTAATATTAGCAGTAGTCATGACCATTTTTTTTATTAGAGAGAAAGTGCAAGCAGGGGAGAGAGGCAGAGAGAGAGAGAGAAAATCTTAAGCAGGCTCCACATTCAGCATAGAGCTCCATGTAGGGCTCTATCCCACAATCCTGGGATAATGACTTGAGCTGAAATCAAGAGTTGGACACTCAGCTGACTGAGCCACCCAGGTGCCCCCAGTTTTTTAAATGACACTCCCTTGTAGCAGAAATGTATTTTAAAAATCCATAGTAATATTTCTGTCTTGACTTCTGAATATTAAGCCTTCATTTTCAAAGTACATAATTTCCAAATCAGTAGGCCAAAGAGCTGGGGTTTCTGACATCGCCTACACAAATGCCTTTGATATGGCAGTTGGACTGAGGCCCAAGCTAAACAGTAGCAAAGCCAAAGCAACGCAGCTCTTGGTGTTAGCAATTTTTGGTGATAAATTATCTATGTTCTAGGAATCTGGAGGCTGGGTATTATTCATATTTTCATATTTATACATGAATCAGTGCCCTTCCTGTCACCTTTGGTTCTGAAACTCACTTCATATCCTATTCTTCAAAAATTTAGCACCTTTCCTACAAACAACAGATGGCTTGTTTTCAGAAGGCAATGTGAATTTTGAAATAAGTTTTTTTATTTTCCATGCAGTCTGTGAAAATGGTTTTTATGTGTTAGAAATTCACGTTGGCTTTTATCTGCTTGCATGAATGTTCTAATGTCTGATATTCTGGGTGATTCTTTTTGTGGATAGATTTTCCTTACAACTAAGATAAAAGGATTCCTTATTGCATTCCCATAACCCAATTTAGCTCAGTTTGGGTTTTCTTCATTCCAACTTGTAAAACCTGTTTCTCTGACAGAAGCTCTTTAGCTCTATTTGTAGTGCCATCTGCCTGGTTACTACAACTGGAGGGCTCAACTTCTAGTTTCCCAAGAGTTGTTGGCTCAACACATTGATTTATAAGTCTTAGGATGAAGAACATGACACACAGAGTAAAATATGATTGAACATTTAGCTTATCTTAATTACCATCAACCAGAATTTTCACTCCCACAGCACTTTGGAACTAAAAACCTTTTTCCGATCATATGAAATAAATTTTTTTCTAATTTACATATAAATCATGACTCTACTGCCTTTTCTTATTATATTTTGGATCATAAGACCGGTCTTTCACGGGGTTAATCATCAGAGAAATGGAGCCTGCAATTAAAGTGTGCCACCACAAGGGGGCGATTAATGCATCAATCATGGCCATAGCATAGATAGAGGTGATTTTTATTTTTTACCTGAGATAGATGTTTTCTTCCTTATTTTACCATTTAGTCCAGCCTCTGTTATTTTTTCAAAAACTGAAGCTCAAAACAGGAACATTTAATATTATAAGACTTCTAAAATCTGAGTTTAAATAAATATAGAGAAATTTAAAAACAAACCTCTAGCAATCAGGTGTTTTCCACACTGATCTTACTGTTATCTCTAAAACTTTATTTTGTTAAGTTTTTTAAATGTTTATTCATTTTTGAGAGACAGAGTGTAAGCGGGGGTGGGACAGACAGAGAGGGAGATACAGAATGCAAAGCAGGCTCCAGGCTCTGAGCTGTCAGCACACAAGCCCCAACGCGGGGCTTGAACTCGTGAACTGTGAGATCATGACCTGAGCTGAAGTCGAAAGCTCAACCGACTAAGCCACCCAGATGCCAGTTTTAATTCATGTCTCAGCCTCAGACTTGTATGTGTTCCTTCTTTAGAACTCCTGTTAACTTTTATCTTGCTTGGAATCAGAACTTCCTCTAGTCTTCTAAAAGGCTCTAGGTTCAATGATTTTAACTCCAAGATAATGCCAGCATAACATTGAAACTTCATCAACTGTTTATACCCAAATCTCAGCAGATTTGTAGCTTTTCTCTGTTTTGCCACAAGGGGGGATGTTCAATTAAAGGAACGCCTTCTATGTATGTAACTGGTCTCAGAATTAGGATTTCTCTATCCCTCCGACCTCTGCATTCTTTTCCTCCAAGAAGCTTCAGGTTGTAGGTAATGGAAATCAACTCTGATTCTAACTTAAAATAAATGAGATTTTGTTGCAAAGATATATGAAAATCCGTGGACTGAAGGCAGTGCTCAAAACACAGACTTGGGTAACGTAGGTATTACGTCCCAGAAGCAGGAACTGACTGCCTGACAGTCTTGGCTGGGTCAGCTGCTGGAGTCGTTGGACCCAGATATAGGTCTGCCCCTGGCTGCTGTAAGGGAGGAAGAGAAATGCTCCTGCAAAAGAGATTCCAGAGCCTGTGTTTAGCTTGTACAGTGGAGAGGCAGGTGTCTGGGTGGACCCTCCCATCAAGACCTCCCAGTAGGAGATAGGTGATTCCACACAAAAAATCAGAGTACTTTACTTTAGGAAATAGTGCTTGGTGGTCAAAAAAATGACAATTGTTCATGATAGCCGTGGGGTGTTTAGTGGAAAGCCCTGCTGTGTTTTTTCCAAACATGAAAGCATGACTTGGTGTCCATTTATGAAAGAAGAGGCTGTAGAAAGTAGAGCACTGACCCCTCCCCTGGGGATTCTGATTTCAGGTTCTCACCTGGGCTCTGTTGTGGGTCTTTGAGCAGACCTCAAACTCTGGATTATCATTCTTTCCTCCGCAAAATGAAGAGGTTGCACTAAATGATCCCTTTTGTCTTGTCAAGGCCTTCCCTTCTTCGGATCTAAGAGGGAAAATGTCCCCTTTCCAAGAAGCATCTTCCTCTGCTCCTTTATTTCATTTATTTAAAAAAAATCTTTTTAAGTTTATTTATTTTTGAGAGGGGGGACATGGGGCAGAGAGGGCGGGGAGAGAGAGAGAGAGAGAGAGAATCCCAGCAGGATCTGCATTGTCAGCACAGAGCCCAATGCAGGGCTTGAACTCATGAACCGTGAGATCATGATCTGAGCTGAGATCAAGTCAGATGCTTTACTGACTGAGCCACCCAGGCACTGCTCCTTTACTTTAAACATAATACTATCCCTTAGCAGCTCCACTTGTGACTGTCGCCACTGCCCCTACTGCAAGCTGCATCCTGAAAAGCTTTTTATCCATCTCCATGCAAAATGACATTTTGATCTGAAATTTGACATCCTTTAAAAAAGGTGCTGGTCTCTTATTTGTATCTGTTGGCCAAACTCACAGTTGCAGCTGCAGTGTTTTTTGACAGACTTAGGAGATAAAAATAGTTACCTACCAGAAGCGTGTGGATCTAAATTATGAAACAGGGAGAAATAAAATAATGCATACCTGTATTGCTACCATTTTTCAGAGATGTTCCTAGCTAAGACAGTGATATTTTTGTTAAGTTTAGATTATTCACACAGAAGAGTTCCTCATGAGAACAAACCAAAATAAAAGTCACCTCCCATATTTCTGTACAATCGGTGACCTCACTTCTAATCTTTCCATTGTCTTGTTTGATATTTAGACTGGGGTTGCCCCAAAGAAAAATCAGGAAAACACAGTAGATAGCTAATGAGATGGGCCTCTGGCATCCTGGGCCTGAGCACCACCATCCTAATCAGCACTTGAAAAGATGGAAATACTTAGGTCAGCACTGGATGGACAGGACATTTTTAGTCAAGAGACTTTTGGCACGTGCTCAAGGACATGTGTCTCAGGGCTCCCGGTAGCTGGGACAGGGGTGGTACGTAGGAGATCCAGGACCCATTTTGCTGGAATAAGATTTGGGATGAACCTTTCTCCAGTTCCTTTGACAGTCTCTGCTTTCCTCCCTGAGTCAATAGGTCCAGAATTCTCTCAATGTTCACTGTCCATCCTGCTCCAAACTATGATTTAAGGACAGGGAGTCAGGTATTTTCAAATTATTCTACAAGATTTTCAAATTATTCTGAAAATGTTGAATTTGATGAAATGCTTCTAGCTGGATTAAAACACTGTGAGTTTTAGCTTCTTTGGTGATAATACTTTCATTTGAAATTTTAAAAGGTAAATATTTGGGGAGTATTTGCTATGTCATATATTTTCGGGGAATCCAGAGCAACTTGTGGGTGGTTATTTATTGCCTCTCTGCCCCACACAGACAGGAAGAGACATGTTGGGACAGATTACAGTTCTCTCTACAAAGACTGAGGAAAAGATACATATGTGGGAAGTAGAAATGATTTATGCATAAGCATCAGCCATTTTGTCTAGTAATTATTAATAAGAGAAAATAATGTAATTGAGTAACACTTTAGCCCAAGAAAGGTTGGGCAGTGCTAATGCTTTGTTTCATTGTACCAGCCCTCCAAGGTACGGGTTAGGCTTGTGCAAGAAAAACAGTGCAGGAGAAATTGCCTGCTACACTGAAGCTTCCTGTGCAGATTGGAATTTGGTTTCTGGACTTTTTTGACCTCAGTAGGATTCACTTACATTGAGACAGACCTATGGCCTCTCTCCTAACGGGACCTTTGCTGCCCTCGAAGGCCAGCACTGTGGAGGGCTCACAGTGGCGCCCGCCATCTCTCCCAGGGAGAGAACTTCTGTAGCTCACCCTGTAGTGTTCTTATTCTCCCATACACCATAAGCTATTGGCTTCCCCACTGACCACTGTCTGATCATTACCTCCCCCCCCTTTTAAAAGTACATTTTATATTTATTTTTAAGAGAGAGAGAAAAAGAAAGAAGAAGAGAGAGAGTGGGGGAGGGGCAGAGAGAGAAGGAGACAGAGAATCCCAAGCAGGCTCTGCGCTGTGAGCACAGAGCCCAGCATGGGGCTAGAACTCATGAACCGTGAGATCATGACCTGAGCCAAAATCAAGAGTTGGTCGCTTAACTGACTGAACCACCCAAGTGCTCCTAAAAGGGCATTTTTCTATTGCATGTCAGGCACACATCTATGCCATCCTGAACCCTTCTTCCCTTCTGTCTCCCCTCTCCTGGCCAGCCCCCTATTGTCTGATTCACTGGGACCTGACTCATAGTCACCCTTCCCCCTGCACCTCCTGCCATGTCCTGAACACATATGGAGCATGTTCAGTTAAGTGCCAGAGGTGATCTCAGTGACCATGAGAATGATCTATCCAACCAATTAGCATCAGCCTTCTAGGACTACCTTAGCCCTAAAGACTGTCATCTCTGTGTCATCTCAGCTACTCGTTCCCAGGACCACACCCCTTATTATCTCACTTTCAGGAAGCCCTCCTTTCTTAAATCATAACTCCTTCCTTTCACCCTTTGATCACACTATCCCTTTAACCTCACAGACACCCATTCTCTTATGATTTCTCCCAGGCCATCATTTGGGGACCATTTAATACATTGCCCTACAAGGATTCTTTGGCAAGTGAAAGTAGACTCTCCAATAATTGTACCAGGATGGTCCTGGGAAAACAGGAATGTAGGGTCACACACCAGTCATCATACATTGCTGGGTCATCTTCTTTTCCTTTTGCAACCTGTCAGTTGGCCATCTGAACCCAATTGCTCACCAGTCCCCTTGAATTTGAATTCTTCTTGTGTTCTGCCGCATGGGTCTACAGAATCCCAACCTGGACCTGTGTTGCTTTTTGCCTTTTCTGTCTTCTCTACAGATTCAGTCCCCTAACTGAGCCTTCAGAGCCACCCTCCAATTGCTTTCATATCTGTAGTACCTCACTTTCCTATCCCTCCCAGAAATGACTCCACACTTCCACTACTCTTAGAAGCGATGCCCCTGCTCAATGCTCGATTCTTCTCTCCCAGCAAATGAGCTAGAATCCTCCACTATTAGAGCACTGAGGTTAGTAGCTGTAAACTCCCTCATCTGCCCATTCCTCACATCTCACCATGAACTTACTTCTAAAATGCCTGTTGTCTGGGTCTCTGAAGTCTCAAAGATGCACCTGTGTTCTTCTGTTCAGCCACCTGTGGCTTAGATATTTCTCTTCTGGGCTTACACCAAACCCTGTGCATGTCTCTGTCACTAACCTCCCACATGACTTTACAATTACCTGATTAAGTATCACATCCCCACTAGGCTAGGCAATTCTTGAAGGAGAGGACTGTGAATTATTCATCTCAGTAGCCCCAGGGCCTAGCAAGGGCTTCTCATAGATGTTTGCTGAATGAGTGAATGCATGTAGGCAAGCAATATCTTTTGTATTTTTTCTTGGTCTTCTTATTTTTAAAGAGCAAGAAAAACAAACACTTCAGGGCAATTTATATCCTTGGTTAATTGAACTAAACAGAGGCTGTATGATTTCACTTGTAGGGAAAGCGAACGAATAAAATGGCTTCATTCTGTAAAGAAATTGGATTCACAGAGTTCCTAAGTTTAAAGTTTATTTTTCAGATTCTCAATGGGGGAAATGCATTTTAGCTGCTCTGGCTGCCCATCTCAAAAGGGTTGCTAAAATTAATTTAATCAAATTAACACATTCCTCAGGCCCTGGGATTTTTATTTTTTTTAATTGTGTCTTGATGCAAAACTATAACAATTTCTGGCTTAACTTGCTGATGCCTTACTGTCAGATCTATGACCTGAAGAATTTAGGAGGGAATTTCCTTCTTTTGGGATGAGTCAAAGCATAATGATATTAAAAATAGTGTTAATATACAGAAAGATTGTTAAATTGCTTTTAGACTCTGGGTAGGCGTTTCTCTTCCTGAATGCTAAGTTAATATGCATAAATGTCATCTCTTACATATGAAGATGCTGCTACTGCCCCTCTGTTAGATATGTTGTGCGAAATTTTTTCTCTCCAGGTAGTATACATGTTCCTAGTCATTGGTTGTAGAAATATGGGTGAGATTGGGAATCAGAGATTGTCTATGGCTCTTAAGCATGGAGAAGCAGATCCCTTGGGGGCAGAAGTGGGTTCAATGGAAACTGGGCAACATTTTACAATTTCTTTATCTGAAGTGACTTTCTGTATAACCTTAGAGCAAAATAATGTTCATTAATTTAATTTTTAAGGAATGGAGGAGGGGCGCCTGGGTGGCTCAGTCGGTTAAGCATCCGACTTCAGGTCATGATCTCAAAGTTTGTGAGGTGTGCTGACAGATCAGAGCCTGGAGCCTGCTTTGGATTCTGTGTCTCCCTCTCTCTCTCTGCCCACCCCCACTTACGCTCTTTCTCCCAAAAATAAATAAACATTAAAAAAAAAGAAAATAAGGAGATGCCACTTAGGACCTTATCCTTCCATTCATTGACCACATACCACAGGTCAGACACCGTGCTAGGTGGAATGAATAAGGAAATCTCTTTGACCTTCTTGTGTTCTACAAAGGAAAGTGGCCCCAGAAATAGAATTAATGTATAGTGTGATAAATGTAAAAATAGAGATATCTACCCAGTTTGGTGCTGGCACAGAAGAGGAAAATCATAATTTGACAGGGGAGATTCCTATGTAAAGAGAATAAATGTATGATGGTGTAAAGGTGTGAGGCAGCATAATGCATATTCAAGAACTTTCAAGTAATTGGTCATGGCTGGTGCCTAGAGAAGGTATAGGATAAGGGAAGGGGAATAAGGCTGGAAAGGGAGGAAAGAGCCATAAGATAGATGGCCTTGTGTGTTATGCTAAGGGCAGTGAACTTTATTCTATAGGTAAGGGAGAGCCATTGAAGGGTTGTAATGGGAAGGAAGTGACCAGATCTGTGTGTTTTAGCAAGTTCATGCTGTATATGCTATGGATTGCTTGAATGGGGGAAATAATTTAAAAGCAAGGAAAAGAGTGGGGAGCTCTGGTGGTTGTCCAGATGATAGATTATAAGGCTTAACTCAAAGTAGCAGCTTTGAAGATGGAGCAGAGCAGAGACATTAGAAAGATGCTTTCCTGGGAGAATGAAATCCTTGATTTGAATCTGGGAAGAGGATTGGATGAAGGGGAAAAGGGAATTCAGGATATTTTTCGGGTTTCTGGCTTAGATAACTTATATGAAGTTGTATCTATGCCATTCCTAAGAAGGTGGAGGTGGTAGAAAATGTGAAATCAACCGCAAAACAACAAGATTGAAAATCCCCAAAGGTGGGGAATTACTGCTCTAACCAACTGCAACCAACTAGCCACAGGCATGTCTATATAGTTTTTTTAATCCCCAATAAGTGGATTATAATGACATCTTCTCTTTTGATAGGCATGTAGAAGCTCTTTTAAAATTATGAAATACAAATATGCAATTGTGTTCTTAAGAAACTAATACCTATCATAGAAATTAAAAATATTCCTTTTCTACATAAAAATACCCACCTATTTGTTCAAGAAATTCTGAAATAAAATAAGTAAAGAAGATAATTAAATATGGGGTATACATCCTCTTCTCTTCCTTTCCCCCAGGGTTAAGGGGAAAGAGGAAAACATCCAGGTACCATTTCAGGCCTGGTCATGAGACATCACACAGAAAATACCATGTGTTAGAGATCAACTTGTTCATATCAATACTTTGAGAAACCCTAGGCTAATATTAACTTGAGCTAGCAGCTTATATATTAGGTTTTGAGTCTTTTAAATGTGCAATTTGACCTTTAACAAGCAGCATATTTCTCTGGCTCTTATTTAATGATGAATAATATACTAACACCAGACAGAAACAAAGGGAAGCGAATCCCTAATTTGAAGTGACCTTCCGGATAGAGCTGTGCTCAGTAAAAGCAATCTCGTATTGTGTAGACAAGTGATGCTGTCCCCCTGTTACAGTGGTGAATTCACTTCAGGATACATAGGCACAGAACCTTGGGAATCAGTGACAAAGAACACAGCACAAGGAGGAGGCAGAATCCTCTTAGAAAGGTCAATGAGAAATGGCAGACCCTGGTTAATACCCCTTATTGTGCCCTATGGGACTCCTGGACTCAAGATAGGAAAGAAGAGCTGCATCCAAGAGGCAGTAGAGTTGACTAACAGTGATCCAAGATCTAGGATGGAACCTCCATATGTTGTGCTATTACCTGTTTCTCTACGTGAATTCCAGAGTGAGAAACCTGGATTCTTGTTTAAAATTAGAAACAAACACAGTGCCTTTCTGACCTGCTTTCCCTGGTATTATGGTGAATAGGCGTGAACCAGTTTTTAAACTCTGACTTCTCTGCAGGCTGTAAGTTAATTGAATAAGTGTTTTTCCAATAGTCCTAGAATAGCTCTGGGGCACATTGGATTTATTTGGTTTTCATAGGAGTAGTGCATACAGCTTAATTTTCTTCCCTTGGGTTTGATGAATCTGCACCTTTTCATACCTTGGTGTAGGCCTCCTGGTGTGTGTGCGTGTACCCCTGTGCCCCCTTTCTATGGCTTCTTGGTTACGATGACAGACATCCTTGACCTAGTCTTGAAGAAAGGCTCGTAGTGCACCATAATCAAACAATCGTTCCTTAAACGTTGTGTTAATCCCAGAAGAGAGGCTTTTGTACTGGTACTGCCACTATTAAGTTGGACCAAATGAAATTTCCATTTTTGTACACCGAAAACAGTCTAATATCAACAATTTCATATGATTTAACCCTTAGTTTAACTCAGTGGTTCTTAACCAACTTTTCTTCATCTTATCCAATAGAAGATGTTCTTATGTCCCCAGGCTTGTCTTTATCTTCGTGTCCCCGCATCTCAGAAAGTGGCATCACTATCCATCCACTACCTAAGCCTGATGACTGGGAGTTTTCAAAACTCTACCTTTTCCTTCATTCTCCACATCCTACCAATTTCTAAGCCTTACGATTCTTTTTCTCAGGACCTTTGAACACAATTACTTCTCTCCATCATCACTGCTTTCTTACTTCAAAAGATTGTCATTGTTGGCCTGGACTGAATGCACCAACCTCCAAACCAGTCTCCCTACATCTCTCCCTGTCTTCATTGCCAGATAGATCTTTTAAAAAGCTGGTAGTGACTTTCCTTCTTAAAGCCCTTCAATAGCTTCTCATTGACATTAAGATAAAATCCACATTCTTAATTTAGTTACAGATCCTGCATTATCTAGCCTACTTCTACAGCCTCATCTGTACTCATTCTACTGTAACCATGCTGGCCTATTTCAATTCTATCTTCTTTTCCATCTCTTAGTCTTTGCACATTCTGTTCCAGCCTTCATCTCCACTTACTTAGCCAATGCCAATCTTCCAGGGCTCAGCTTCAGCTTTGCTTCCTCAGAGAAATCTTCCTTGACCACCTGGGGTAGGTTGGGTCCCCTGTCATATTCTCAAATAGCATCTGAATCTCTTCACTACACTCATCATACTCATAAACTTAGTCAAAACTGTCTTTACCATCACACTGTAAAATGCTTGAAGGCAGAGCTCATTTCTGTCTTGTTTGCTGCTGTATCCTCTGTGCTTGGCATAGGGCCGGCCACATGGCAGACTTCAGCAAATATGTATTGAATGAAAAAAAATGACCCTCAGGAATAGTTCCAGATTTTGAAATAAGATTCTTAGCTTTTGTCAATAAAATTCCCATTGCCCTATTGATAATTCCACTATTTTCTCTCTCATTAGAAAGAGAGAATTTAAGCAGGATGGTGATAATTTTTGACAAATATCGAGGAATCTTCCCTTAATTTTTTATATAGATAACCATAGACATAAGATCTATAACGTGAACATATAGTTTTTCTCAGTAACCAATTATCATGGCAGAGCTCACAGTATGTTCAGCACTGTATTAAGGATGACTTGGCAGTTGAAACAGTTGGTCTAATCTACCTAGAACAGCTCAGCTATGAAGCACAAAGACTCGTTGCAACAGGCACATCAAGTTTTAGAGATGATTTCTTTAGTTAAAGATGCTTTCTTTTGGGGGAAACGTGGAATTGAAGGAGGACTGGGCATGTCAGCCCTATTTTTTGTGGCCCCAGTGTATTGCTCTTGGGGTTTGAGGCGAGGGATGGAGAGTAAGGTAGAAGAGATGAAGCCTGAAGAAGCTGAAGGCAACCGCTAACTACTAGCTGGGGAGAAATGACTGACTTCAAGGAAGCATCTAGATAAGAACATATGCTGTGTTTTAGTTAGTGTGGCAGAGGGAAACCAATATCACAGTCAAAAGGATTTAATTAGAGTTAAGTGTAATAGACTATTTTCAGAGGTGTTGGACGGTGTTATGGGGACTAGCAAGGGATGGCAAAATAATCCAGGGTCTAGTCTGTTGGCTTGAAGGAGTAAAAGGAAGGGACGGTGTTACCCAAACCCTGAGAGAACTGGGGCCATGGGGGTGGCCCACTCAGAAGGAGCTGTAGCCGAGAAGGAGCACCGCTGTCTCCATTTCTTACTGGAGCTTCTCATTGTCCAGACCGGTCAAGATTCAATGAGGGAGGGATCTCATATGATAGAGGTCCCTGAGCTTTCTGGAACCTTCACTAGAGTGGAGAAAGGCAGAGAATGGATCTGGGTGGCATGAGGTCAAAGAGAGAAACAGCATAGGTGGTATGTAACTGGTGCTGGATTTTATAATAGCTGTATATGCATTACAGTCAGTACTTCTGTTTGTGCTAAATTAAGGAATTAAGGATTTAGCATATCCTGTAGTCTGTAGTCTTTTTATCCAATGACTGAGTAAAAGAAAATTTTTTTTAGCCCATATGTACTCCACATGCACTGTTGGGTTGAATTCCAGTAGGATTTTTTCTTTGTACATTAATTTCAGTACTAATAGCTAACATTTATCCATCCTATCTTCATGCCCGGCACTGTTCAAAGTCCTTTATGTATATCAGTTCATTTAACTGTCAGAACTAGTTTTTATGGGCTAGCTATTATGTTGCCTAATTAGTAGGCAGTGCAGAACCGTATCTTGTTTTTAATCCTTATTCATGTTGCTGCTGAGGTACTGCTAGGACCTTCGATTGTAGCTGCAGAGCCTACCGCTGCCCACCCTTCCTGGGAGGAGGTAGAGGCTGGCCCGGGAGCACTTCTCACATCAACTGCAAGAGACCCTGCTGAGTGATTTGTATGCAGAGCAAGCTTCTGCTGGAGTGTTCCAGGGCAGGGGGCAACCGCAGGGCAGGCTCTCTCTCAGGCATACAGCATCAATAATAAACGACATTTTGATGGACATCCTACCTAGGGGCACACAAAGCCACAGAGTGAACTCTTTCCTTCCACAGAGACCAACACGTATGTGTAAGGGGAGTATGTGTAAAGGGAGTCTGTCAAGCTCCTGATCTGGTCGTTACATCTCACCTTGGCCTTCTCATGCTTCTTTCTCCTTCATCCATTCTTCCTCTCTCCTGAAACTAGAGCAACAAGAGCCAGTGAGTGAGGAGACACCCTTTCATGTCTGGAGGCAGGGAGAGCAAATCATATTATATCTTGTTAGGGTACATGAGGATAGTGGCCATAGAGTCCTCAAGGAGGGAGGCCCATCCAGCCCCAGAGGCCAGGACACCTCCTGATATTTTTTGCCAATCATTGTGACTGGCATCATTTTTCTGGGGTGACAGTCCCAGCTTTCATCAGAATCACTGATCTTGCCATTGACTCTTATACAAATGGGAGAACCTGAAGCCATAGTAGTCAAGGTCCCACATAAATGTTAACAGAGCTAGGACTAGACCCAGGCCTTCCAGCTCCTAGGTCAGACGTTTCCATACACCAGACTGTCTTTCCACATAGGAAACCCTGGAGTGCTGATTGAGATACCAAAACTTGCTACCAACCTCTGTGTGGTTCTGAGAAGTTAAAACACTTGTTCAAGGTCATGCAATGAAATTTTGGGTCCTTACGTTTCTTCACATCAAAAAAAAAATCGTTTTGAAGTCTGCATCCTTTGTTTTTAAGTTTATTTCTTTATTTTGAGAAAGAGAGCATGAGAGGGGCAGAGAGAGGGAGAGAGAGAGAATCCCAAGCAGGTTCCACACTGTCAGCAGCAGAGCCCCATGCAAGGCTCAAACTCACAAACCATGAGATCACACCCTGATCTGAAATCAAGAGTTGAATGCTTAACCAGTTGAGCCACCCAGGTGCCCCTGAACTCTGCATTCTAAGTCCTATGTGCTGGAGAAAAGGTGAGGAGAAATACTTCAGGATCACGGTGCTCTTGTTTAGACGTTGGATGTCAGCAATGGAAAGTTCCAGCAGGGAACCCCAAGAATCTCTGCAAGTCTGTGGCTCACTGCATCATACTCATAGTCCATTTTCCAGAGAACAAGACACACCTTGTCCTTTTGAAGAAAGAAATGAGCCCTTTGAGGCACTTGTATTTGGGGAAAAAAAAAAAAAAAAAGGAGTATTAAAAGAGTATGAAAGTGATTTGAAAAGGTATCCTGATATTTTCAGCTTCTTAGAGCAATTCTCTTTAAAATAGATGGCAAAGAATTTCCTGAGTAGTTTTTCATTCTACTGCTTCTAAGTAAAAAGGAGTACGAGAGTAGCTCACCTATGCTAAGCTTAACATCCGTGGGACAGAGACATGTTTAAAGAAGACATTGGGCATTGACGCAACCCCTAATTGTATGGAGAGTAATTGTCTGGCATTGGATTCATCTCATCCATGATGGCTGGCCTCGCCCACGTCCCACCTCTTGGCGCCTGGCACCACCATTAGCATTTTGGACAGAGTAGGCAATGAGAGGGATGAGGGGATTACTCACACCCGCCTGGCCACCTGTGAGCAGTTTATCCAAGGTGCCCTCTCAGCTGACTTAGTCCTGCCTTGTGCATTTTGCTGCCTGTACTTGCCAAGTTGCAAATTATCGCTTGTTTAGGGTAAGTAGTAAAGGACACTGATTTAACTTAAGTTGCCACCTACTGTGTTTTCTCATGAGAAAGGGAAGGAGAAAGAGAGCAAAGAGTCAAGCATCGACTATGTGCCAATTACCATGCTTGCATTTGCTGTTATCTCGTTACTTCTCTGTGAAGATGATGCTGTTAGCCCCATTTTACAGATGAGGAAAATGGCACTCAGAGAGGGTTCTATAGCCAGTTGATGGCAAAACCAAGGTTAGAATTGGTCTTCATCCCAACGTTCTAGTTTCCTTTTACTCTGCTGTGTATCTGCCTCAACGGAACCGCTGGTGGTTTGTTTCAGATCTGTGTGTGCAAGGTCAATAGAAACTGTAGCTTGTTATAGAGAATTGTGTGTACGTGTGAATGTTTTTTGTTTTTTTTTTTAAATAAAGTCAATGTATCCTAACAATCTACAGAAAAGATAGGGCTAGAACTCAGAAAATCACCCTCATCGGCTGTGGTCACTGTCCACTGCCTTCATTTTATAGTCCACAGCAGATTACTATTGTTTCATGTGTCCACTATACTCATCCATAAAATGGTGATTAGACTAAACCAGCTCATGCAACATCGTGCAGATAAAGTGATTAATAATGGAAAAGCATTTCGAAGGGAGTGTTCTGCTGGTGCTATATTTTGCTGGTCTAGAACAAATTCGTTTTGAAATCTCTTCTAGTCATAAGATGTTTAAGTTAGAGGAAGTGTTGCTATTACAGTTTTTACTATTTCTGTTAATGCACTCTCTGACGAAAGAGGCACAGAGCAAACATTTTGATAAACTGTCAATACTAACTTGTAGAGTGAGATCTTTTCTTCATTAAACATGCCAAAAGTAATATGAATTTTTCACAGGAAGACCTGTCCTATGGGAGGACATATCCAGTCATAACCGCAAACAGAATATTATTTAAAGTAGAGGGAAGTAAAGTGAACGGAAAAGGCTCAGGTTTGATACCAGTTATCTTTTTGTCATCCTGTTTTGCAAGTGGACCACCTTCTAATTAATCCCATGAACACAGTTTTATGTCTCTTGGGGGCTGTCGCATATTTGGTGTTCTTCACATTCTTGGAATATTGAAAATACAGTCAATTGTTCTGTGCAGTTGAAACTTCAATTTTACATAAAAATCCCACGGAATCTGGCCCTTAAAGAAAAGTTAAACTTGGGGGTTATAGATTGTATTTTAGGAAAATTTATAATTCCTTTTAAAGAGAGCTTTCTTAGTGAATGAAACTTTCGCAGCCTCATTTTTCTGGTGCTCTGGGTCTACTTGTCCGTAAAGCAGATCATCTTGTTCTCCATCAGATGGTTTGTCTACTGTAAGAAAGTAGAATTTTTCAATTTGTTCCCCCAGATAGGGCTGCCTTTTTGTTCTGCTACAGATTGCTTGAGGTAAGATGGCTTCCCTGGAGTGACCGCTCTCTCAGTATGGTGAAATTTAGCCCATGGCAAGTCTCGATTTGTAAGAAGAAGGGCTCAAGCTGTTTACCCTTAAGGTTTGGTTTAATATCTGAGAATATCTGCCCTGGGTTCCATGAGCCACACTCAGAACTGAGCCACTCTGTTCTAGCTGAGATTAAGAGCCTGATGTGGGTTTGGTTTACTTGCTGACCAGAATTTTTTTGAACATTTGCTATTCACATTGGGAAATAGGGTCTAGTGTGAAAAAAAGGTTTAGATAAAATTTTAAAGACCTCTTCAGGCTACATTCTGTGCCTCCCAAAACACTGCCCTTTAGGATTTCACTGCTAAAACAAAAAAATTCTCTTCAAATCAAATTTTTTTGTTCTTTCAATCAATAGAATTTTTTTGATCAGGAAGCTAAGTATTCATGGCTAGACACAACTTCCCTATGTTTACATATTTGTAAAAATACAGAACAAAGAGCACTTTCCAATTCATTATATATATAATATATAGAGAGAGATACATATAATCTAATATATATATAATCTATCTAATAATAGAGAGGAGAACAGAGACATTTATATTTCTGGACACTATAATGTTATCAAATATTTTCCTTAAAAAGAGGTCTGTGGGATTTCCATCCACAGAAGATGGATTTATATCTTACTTAAAAGAGCTATAAATGCCTGAAGGGCAATCTTCCTTAATCGGTGCATTGATTTTCCAGCCTTAATTAATACAATTTTAAAGCCTGTTCAATGGAGGAGCACAGTCTCCTTATTTTTGGTTGGCATCTGTTGTCATCCTTCTGGGATTCATTTGTAGAAGTAACATGTTCCTGCTCTGAGGTCCTGGAATGAAATCCTTTATCTGAGTAGCTCTTTGAAATGTAATATGTTAAGTTGTCTTCTTCTTCTTCTTTTTTTAAATATAGTTTTTTGTCAAATTGGTTTCCATACAACATCCAGTGCTCAACCCAACAAGTGCCCTCCTCCATGCCCATCACCCACTTTCCCCCTCCCCCACCCTCCATCAACCCTCTGTTTGTTCTCAGTATTTAAGAGTCTCTGATGTTTGCCTCCCTCCCTCTCTGTAACTTTTTTTTCCCCTTCCCCTCCCCCATGCTCTTCTGTTAAGTTTCTCAAGATCCTCATATGATTGAAAACATATGGTATCTGTCTCTCTGCCTGACTTATTTCACTTAGCATAATATCCTCCAGTTCCATCTATGTGGCTTAAGTTGTCTTCTAATACTATTATCTACTCAAAACTAAAAAAAAAAGTTACCTTGGAAGATTTTGGAAAATAGTTTCTGACCCATTTGTATACTTTGTTACATAATGGTATGCTGTTAAATGAATTAAAAAACAAACCAAAGGGGCACCTGGGTGGCTCAGTTGATTAAGCGTCTGACTTCAGCTCAGGTCATGATCTCACGGTTCATGGGTTCGAGCCCCACATCAGGCTGTGTGCTGACAGGTAGCTCAGAGCCTGGAGCCTGCTTCAGATTCTGTGTCTCCCTCTCTCTCTGACACTCCCCAGCCCATGCTGTCTCTCTCTCTCTCTCTCAGAAATAAATAAAACATTAAAAATTAAAAAAACCCAAAAACTTTCTCTGGGACTTGTACAAAAGAATCAGAAAATTTACCATTTTTTTAAAGTTTACTTATGTATTTTGTGTGTGGGGGGGGGGAGAGAGAGAGAGGGAGAGAGACAGAGAGAGAGAGAGAGAGAGAGAGAGAGAGAGAGACTCTCAAGCAGGCTCCCTGCTGTCAACATAGAGTCTGCGAACTGTGAGATCATGATCTGAGCCAAAATTATGACCAGAGCCAAAGTAGAGAGCCAGATGCTTAATTGACTGAGCCACCCAGGTGCCCCATGTGTTAGAAATTTTTTAAAAATATGCCCATTCTTGGGTTACCTGGGTGACTCAGTCATTCAAACATCTGACTTCAGCTCAGGTCATGATCTCACAGTTTATGAGTTCAAGACCCATGTCGGGCTCTGTGTTGACAGCTCAGAGCCTGGACAGCCTGCTCGATTCTGTGTATCTCTCTCTCTCAAAAATAAATAAATACTTTTAAAAATTTAAATAAATAAAAATAAAAATATGCCCACTCTTCAAAATAGCAATTGCACTTCTGTGAATTCATTCTAAGGAAGGAAATAATCATCCAAACACCTGTTACTAGCATAGGAGCTAAATAAACTGTAGTGCATTCTTAGACTGGAACCATGTCAGGGGAAAGCACTACCAGAAAATAGCCAGCACTTATGTAATGTTAGCAAGGTGCCAAGTGTTGTCCTAAGTAGTTTGTTTATATTAATTCAAATAATTCTCTTAATTCCTATGAAGTAAATTCTATTAATATCATCCCCATTTTATGTGTAAAGAACTGAAGCACAGAGAACTTAAGGACCTTGCCAAAAGTCACATAGCAAGTAAATGGTGAAACCTGTATTTGGACCAAGCAGTGGGTTCAAGAGCTCACATCTTCATCACTAATGTAGGCTACTTTACATAGATAAAGTAGATTACAGGGGTGCCTGGGTGGCTCAGTCAATTAAGCATCTTGAGTTAAGCACAATGAGTTACTTGACTCAGTCAAGTAACTGACTCTTGATTTTGGCTCAGCTCATGATCTTACGGTTCAGAGATTGAGCCCTACATTAGGCTCTGTGCTGACAGTGTGGGGCCTGCTTGGAATTCTCTCTCTTTCTCTCTCTCTCAAGATAAATAAACATTAAAAAAAAAACATTAAAAAGATAAAGTAGGGGCGTTTGGGTGGCTCAGTCAGTTGGGCATCCAACTTCAGCTCAGGTCATGATCTTGCAGTTTGTTGGTTTGAGCCCCGCGTCAGGCTCTGTGCTGACAGCCTGCAGCCTGGAGCCTGCTTTGGATTCTGTGTCTCTCTTTCTACTCCTTGCCTGCTCACACTCTGTCTCTCTTCTTCTCTCTCTCAAAAATAAACATTAAAGTAATTTTTTAATAGGATAAAGTAGATTACAAAGTATCTGTATGGCACAAGTTTACATTTGTAAATGTACATGTGTCTATATATATATATATATACACACATACACATACGTATGTACATATACATATATGTGTGTATGTGTATATGGGAATATAATGAAAGATATTAAAAAAATATATCAAAGTGTTATCTTTCTCTGAGCAATGGACTTTTAAAATGTTGTTTTGCCGGGCACCCTCCTACACTGTTGGTGAGAATGTAAACTGGTGCAGCCCCTCTAGAAAACAGTGTGGAGCTTCCTCAGGAAACTAACAATAGAACTCCCCTAGGACCCAGCAATAGCACTGCTAGGAATTTACCTAAGGGATACAGAAATGCTGATGCATAGGAGCACATGTACCCCAATGTTCATAGCAGCACTCTCCCAATAGCTAAAACATGGAAAGAGCCTAAGTGTCCATGAACTGATGAACGGATCATATGTGGTTTATGTATACGATGGGATACTACATGGCAATGAGAAAGAATGAAATCTGGCCATGTGTAGCAACATGGATGGACCTTGAGGGTGTTATGCTGAGCGAAATAAGTCAGGCAGAGAAAGACAAATATCATATGTTTGCACGTATAGGAGGATTAGGAGGAACTTAACTGAGGAACAAGAGGGAGAAGAAGGGGGGAAATGGTGGGGGAAAGGGAGAGAGGCAAACCATGAGAGACTCTTGAATGCTGACAAAAACTGAGGACTGATGGATGTGGGGGGGAGGGGGGGATGGGCATGGAGGAGGACACTTGTGGGGATGAGCACTGGGTGTTATGTGGAAACTAATTTGACAATAAACTATTTGTGGAAAAAAAAATGTTATGCTTATATGAACTTTCTAAATGTTCTTTAATGACCATATTCTGGGCATTAAATAAACGTTAACACATTTTTAAAACACTGAAATCATGCTAAGTGTATTCTCTGAACATAAATGAATTAAAGTTGAAATTAATAACAGAAACATATTTGAAAAATTCCTAAGTATTGTAATTAAACAACACACTTCTAAATGATAAATAACTCAAAGAGAAAGCCATGGGGAAATTAAAAATATTGAAGTAAATGAAAATAAAAACACAACAGGTAAAACTTTGTGGGATGACTCTATAACCATGATTAGAGAGGAATTTATATTATTAAATACTTATATTAGAAAATAATAAAAGTCTCAAGTCAATGATCTAAATTTCTACCTTAAGAAAACTTAAAGAGGAAGAGCAAATTAAACCCACAGCAAGTATTAAAAGGCAATAATAAAAATAAGAAATGAAAGTGAAAATAGTTAAAAAGTAGAGGTAATCAATGGAACCAAAGATTGGTTCTCTGGAAATATCAGTAAAACTGATAAACTTCTGGCCAGACTGACCAAGAATATAGAAGACACAAATTACCAATATCAGTAATGGAAAAGGAAACATTGCTGTAGACCCTTGAAATAATTAACAAATAGTAAGGGAATATCACAAATTCATTGATGCCTATAAATTTGATTAGATGAAATGGACAAATTCCTGAAAAGACATAAACTATCAGAGCTCACAGAAGAAGAAATAGAAAATGTGAATTGTTTTATATATATATTAAAGATATTGAATTCATAGTTTAAAACTTTCTAGGCCCAGATGACTTTACTGGTGAAATCTACCAATTATTTAAGGAATAAACAATACCAATTCTACACAGTCTTTACCAGAAAATAGAAGAGGACGGAATACTTTCCAATTCATTCTATAAAGCCAGCATCATTCTGACATTTAAAAAAATAACAACAATGAAAAACTACAAACCAACATCATTAGCCGTTAGGGAAATAGAAATTAAAATGACATTGATACCTAAACTAAGAAAACACACACACAACTGATATTACCAAGTGCTGATGAGCATGTGGAGCAACTGGATTTCTCATATGTTGCTGATATGAATACAAAATGATGCAATCAAGTTTGAAAATAGTTTGGCAGCTATCTGACCTCTAGATTTACCCAAGAAATGTGAAAACTTATGTTCACTTAAAATCTTGTATATGAATGCTTATGGCAGCTTTATTCAGAATTGCAAAATTCTGAAAACATCCCTATGTCCTTTAACTGGTAAATGGAAAAACAAACAGTAGTACATCTTACAGTGAAATGCTACATAGCAATAAAAATAAATGAACTACTAACTCGTGTGACAACATGCATGAGTTTCATATGCTTTATGCTAAGTGAAAGAAGCCAGATTCAAAAGGCTAAATACTATACAATTTCATTTTGGCTTTTGAGAAAGATAAAAATTTATAGGGACAGAAAACAAATCAGTGATATCCAGGGACTAAGGTTCAGAGGAGGGTTTGGCTGCAAATGGGCACAAACAATTTTAGAGGGCCATGAAATTGCTTTAGTTTTTATTGTGTCAGAATGGTCCTGAGTTTTATACTTTAACCTTGTAGCCAGAAACTTTGCTGAATTCTCATTAATTTTAATTGTTTGTAGATTCTTTGGGATATTCTATGGCACTCACAAGTAAGGACATTTTTGTTTCTTCCTTTCCAATCTTTATTCTTCTCATTAATTTTCCTTATCTTAAGATAAAGTAGGATCAACAGTATAATGTTAAAGAGTAAGAGTGATAGGCACCATCCTTCATTCCTGACTTTAATGGAATAATTTTGAAAATTTCACCATTAAGCTGGTAATTGTTAGTTTTAAATATATGCCCTTATGGAGTTAAAGAAGTTCCTTTTGACTTAACTGAGGAACAAGGGGGAGAAGAAGGGGGGAAATGGTGGGGGAAAGGGAGAGAGGCAAACCATGAGAGACTCTTGAATGCTGACAAAAACTGAGGACTGATGGATGTGGGGGGGAGGAGGGATGGGCATGGAGGAGGACACTTGTGGGGATGAGCACTGGGTGTTATGTGGAAACTAATTTGACAGTAAACTATTTGTAAAAAAAAAAAAAAATAAAGAAGTTCCTTTGTTCCTTATTGGCTAAGAATTTTTAAAAATTATTACAAATGAGCAATTAATTTTAATGAATATTTTCTGTCTATTGTAGTCATTGTCATTATATATGTTAAGTATATATTTTTTATTAAATTCTAGATAAATTTAGAACTTTTACAGACATATTTTAAATTAATAATTGGGCAGAAAAAAATAAAGTGATAATTGGGTGAGATAGAAAAGAACCAAAACAAATCACTATAAAAAATCATCAAATAAGAAAGAAAAACAGCAAGAAACGGAGAGAGGAACAAAACATCTGCAAAACAGAAAGCAATTAATACAATGACAATAGTAAGTCCTCAACTATCAATAATTACTTTAAATGTAAATGAGTTAAACTCCCCAATCAAAAGGCATAGGCTGGCTGAATGGATAAGTAAACAAGATTCAGTGATATGTTGTCTATAAATGACTCACTTTAAATTTAAGGACACACATAGGCTGGAAGTGAAGGGATTGGATAAGAAATTCCCTAAAAATGGTAACCAAAAGAAACCAGGGGCAGCTGTACTTATATCAGACAAAAAAGACTTTAAGTAAAAATAAAAATACCTCTCTAGAGACAAAGAAGGTCATTGTATAATGATAAAAGGGTCAATCCAAGAGGGAGATATAGGAATTACATAAAGATACACACCAAATATCAGACATCTAAATACATTAAACAAATATTGGAAAATCTAAAGGAAAAATAGATCGCAAGACAGTAATGGTAAGAAACTTCATTACCCCACTTTTAATAATGGATAGGCCATCCACACAGAAAATTAAAAAGGAAACCTAATCAGACCTAAACAACTCTATAGAATAAATGAATCAAACAGACATATATAGAACTTTGAACCCAACAGGAGATGAATACACATTCTTCTCAAGTGTATATGAGACATTCTTTAGGATAGACCTCATAGTAGTTAAATAGAAATATTAACAAATTTAATAAGATAGACATAATTTCAAGTATCTTTTCTGACCACAATGGAATCAAACTAGAATTCGAAAGCAGTGAGAAAATGGGAAAATTCACAAATATGTGGAAACCAAACAACATACTCTTGAACAATCATTGAATGAAATAGGAAATCAAAAGGAAATTTAAAAACTATTTTGAAACAAATGAAAACAAAAACACATCACACCAAAACATGGGTCACACCAAAAGCAGTACTAACAGGGAAGTTTATAGCAATAGATGTCTACGTTAAAAAATAGAAAAGATCTAAAAAAATAGAAAAGATATGAAATCTATTTTATATCTCAAGGAATGAAAAATATAAGAAAAGACTAAGCCCAAAGTGAGCACAAGAAAGGGAAATAATAAAAATTAGAGCAGAAGTAAATTAAATCAACAAAACTAAGAGTCAAGTTTTTACAAAAATAAAATCAACAAATTCTTCACTAGACTAAGAAAAAATTGAGAAGAATCAAATAAATAAAATAAAAAATGAAAGAACAGACATTACAATGAATGCCTTAAAAATAAAACATAATAACATACGAGACTGTTATGGACAATTATGTATCAACAAATTGGATACCCTAAAGACACCTGGGTGGCTCAGTCAGTTAAGCATCTGACTTCTACTCAGGTTATGATCTCCTGAGTTTGAACCTTGCATCGGGCTGTCTGCTGTCAGCACAGAGCCTGCTTTGGATCCTCTGTCCCCCTCTCTTTCTGTCCCTCCCTTGCTCACACACACACTCCTTCTATCTTTAAAATAAACATTTAAAATATCTTTTACAAAATTGTATAACCTAGAAGAAATGGGTAAATTCGGAGAAACATACAATCTAGCAAAATGGAATCAAGAAGAAATAGAAAGCCTGAATAGACCAATAATAAATAAGGAGATAAACCAATAATCAAAAACCTAACAGGAAAGAAAGCTTGCAACCAGATGGTGGCTTCATGGGTGAATTCTACCAATTCTTAAACTCTTTCAAAAAATATAAGGAACCCTTTCAAATTTATTTTATGAAGCCAGTATCACCCTATACCAAAGCCACCAGAAGAAAAGAAAACTATAGGCCAATATCCTTGATATACTAGCAAATGAAATTCAACAACACTATAGTTAACAATACCATACTGTATACTAAAAGCTGCTAAGATATCTAAAATGTTCTCACCACACACAAAAAAGATAACTACGTGAAGTGATGGATATGTTAATTTGTTTGATTTGGTGACCATTTCACAATGTGTGTGTGTGTGTGTGTATACACATATATAAACATCAAGTTGTATACTTTAAATATATACAATTTTGATTTGTCAATTATACCTCAGTAAAGCTGGAAAAAGTAAATAAAAGGACTATTGGGATATACTTTTCTCACACTATCCTTCTATCCTTAATTAGCTTTGGTATTATAGTTACACAAGTCTCAAAGTATATGTTGGATATCTTCACCTTTCTTCTAGTTCCCTAAACAACTTGTATAAGATGGGCATTATCCATTGTAAAGGTTTGGTAAGACTTGCAATAAAATTGTCAAGGTTTTATATTTTTTGAAAGTGTAAAAGTACTTAGAGAAGTCTTCGACTATTAATTTAGTTTATTTGATAAAATTTAATATCCATCCATATTTTTTTCTGACATTATTTTTTTATTTTTTTATATATATATTTTTTTTACAAAAAGTTTATTGTCAAATTAGTTTCCACATAACACTCAGTGCTCATCCCCAAAGTGCCCTCCTTCCATCCATATTTTTAAAAAACAACTGCTTATGGAAATAGGAAAATAAAGGTTTATAATCTGTTAAATACTATACACACAAAAACCTACAAGAAATATCATAGAGATAATCAAATGTTTAAGCTGTCTCTCTATCCTGATATTGAGAACCAGCCAGAATATCTCTACTACAACTTCTATTCAGCATCTTACTGGAGATCCAAGCCAGTGCAATGAGAAAAGAAAAAGCAATAAAAAAATATATATTGGAAAGAAATAAATAAAATCTTATTTCTCCATGATAATAAGAGCATTTATCAGTGCCACCATTTTACAAATATACAATTAGGTAATTGCAATTCTGTATGTTAGCAATAAGCAGAAAATGAAAAAAAAAACAATAGCATGAAAAAATCAATTATAAAGAATAAATGTAACAAATTACAGGCAAGACTTCTCTGCAGAAAACGATAAAATATGTTGATAGAAATTAAATGAGACTTTAATAAATAAAAAGATCTACTATGTTTATAGATTGGAAGACTCATTCTGTAAAGAAGCCAACTCGTCCCAAAATGATTGATAGATTTCTTTGCAATTCCTATCAAACTCCCAACATTATCTTTAATAGTCCCAAATGAGAAAAAAAAAAAAACCCTAAATGTTTATTAACATGAAATTGGATAATTACTGTGGCGTGTTCATAAAATGGAGCACTGTTCTGTGATGGAAGTGAATACTTTCTCAAAATGAAAGCTTCACAAAATGTATGAATCTCACAAACATTACATAGAACGAATGAAGGCAGGAACATAAAAATGCTGTATTATCATATTTATATAAAGTCCAAAAAACAATGAGGCAAAACGAAACACTAGTATCTAGAGATGCACATGTAGGTAGCCAACCTATGAAGAAAACCAACGATGTGGTTCTATCTGGAGGGAGAAGATAATGTTGGGAGAGGATGTGAAAGGGACTTCTCAGGTACTCCCAGTGTTGTGTGTCTTGCCCTGGGAAGTGATTACCTGGTGTTTACTTTGTTATAAATTATTGAGTTTTTTATCCTTAGCTTATTGTGCTTTTCTAAATCTATGTTATATCCTACGATTTTTTAAAAGTTTAAAAAAATGAAGTATTTGGTCTGGATAAAATTCTTTTATTCCTGAAGGTTAACTCTGGGTTGAAGTGTCATAAACATATCAGGTTTAAAGATCTTGGGAGAGGAAATTTATCTGGTCCATGCTCAGATCCCAACTGGGATTCTAACCAACTCTACAGAGTGGTCATGGGACCTTCACACATTGAGAAAAAAAGGTTGCAGAACAAACACTATTGTATTGTTGAAAAACACTTCCCTTACATAAATCTGGTCTCGATGCCCAACTCACTTGGTAATTTCATCTGTTTTCAAGAAGTATACATATTTTTAAATAGAACTGAATACAAAGGGAAAGCACTGTGGAACTGCCTTCATTTATTATTTTCTCTGAATGGTCTGTTCTTTAAGAATCAAAATTAGCTCCCACACTGATTGCTGAAAAAAATTTAAATTAATAGAATAGCCTTTGGAATAATGGAGCATATAGTATTTTCTTATTTCTGTCATGTTTGGAGTACTCCAACTGGTAGTTACCAAGAATTGTGTGATACAGTTAAATAGATAATGGGTCTTCTGGAAACATTTATCTCAGTGGAGACTGGGCTGCATTTCTCAGGACTCCCTAGAACACTGGCTCCACCTGGAGGTGGAGATATGCACACAAAAAATATGAGAAAAATAACTGCAGTCTACTACAGGCCAGTTACTCAGCCTTCTGGGTTATAAGTGAAGGTTTTACAATTAGATTATGTCTCTTTGCTGGTGTTCAGGTATGAACAGAGAGAAATTCTGATCCCTTTCTACAAGAGGAGTTCAGGCAATCTCTTGAATAGGAAGTTATTGTAATTTAATATCTCAGAGCAGGGAAATTTGTCAGAGTAAATGGAAAACCAAAGTGAATTATTGACAGACAAACCTTATTTTCCAAACATAAGTGAGAAGCTGTCTCAAAATCTTTTTTGGAAGGTAAAATATTAGAAATTAAAAATCAAGAGGGCCTGGGTGGCTCAGTGGGTTAAGCGTCCGACTTTGGCTCAGGTCACAATATCACAGTTCGTGGGTTTGAGCCCTGCATAGGGCTCTGTGCTGACAGCTAGCTCAGAGCCTGGAGCCTGCTTCTGATTCTGTGTCTCCCTCTCTCTCTGATCCTGCCTGGAGCCTGCTTCTGATTCTGTGTCTCCCTCTCTCTCTGATCCTGCCCTGCTCACTCTGTCTCTGTCTCTCAAAAAAAATAAATAAAACATTTTAAAAAATCAGTAAACAACCAAATGTAAGTAATTAATATATGAGAATTTTAAAGTGGTTCTACCATCCATATATAGCACAAATCTACAATTTGATGTTGAGTCTAAAGGGCTGGGTGACGGTGAAAAATAAATACATTTACCATGTATGAACTGCCCCTTAAGAATCCTTCTAGTTTGGGGGCGCCTGGGTGGCTTAGTCGGTTAAGCGTCCGACTTTCGCTTGGGTCATGATCTCGCGGTTCGTGGGTTCGAGCCCTGCATCGGGCTCTGTGCTGACTGCCAGTTCAGAGCCTGGAGCCTGCTTCAGTCTGTGACTCCCTCTCTCTCTGACCCTCCCCTGCTCATGCTGTCTCTCTCTCTCTCTCCTAAAAATAAATAAAACATTTAAAAAAAAAAAAAAGAATCCTTCTAGTTTGGACTTTATAATGCTAGGGGTTTTGATTGGGAATAAGAAAACCCATTGGGCACAATATAAAGAATTCCAAATGCAGTTGAACCTTTTCTGGAAATTGATAAGGAGTGAATAAAATATTAACTTTCACTTGGCCATCATAATCTCATCTCAATCCACTATTCCAGTCTTTCTTCCAATTCACCTCTTTACATATTTTACTTTTCTGTCAGACTTCACTCTTCGTGGTTTCCTGGACACAAACCAGTGTCCCACATCTGAACTTTGTACACTCTAGAATACCTTTTTTCCAACTATCTTCCTTTCTTATTTAACAATTTTTAAGTTTTTCCAGCTTTATTGAGATACAATTGGCATATAGCATTGTGTAGGTTTAAGGTGTACACATGATGCTTTGATACATGCATGTATCACACAATGATTATCACAATAAGGGTAGTTCACACATTGATCATGTCACATTGTTACCTTTGTGTGTTTGTGTGGTAAGAACATTTAAGAGCAACTCTCTTAGTAACTTCAATGTATTCAGTTCAGTATCGTTAACTATGGTCACCACACCGTACATTAGATCTCCGGAACTTATTCATCTTGCATCACTGAAGTTTCATACATCTATCCACTTCTCCCACCCACCCCCCCACACAGCCCAGTCCCTGGAAACTACCATTTTACTCTGTGTCTCTTATGAGTTCAACTGTTTTAGATTCTGTGTATAAGTGAGAACATGTAGTATTTGTGTTTCTGTGTCTGCCTCGGGGAAATTTTGAAATTCACATACATGACTGCACTTGGTATTACTTTTACTTTGTAGCTAACATAATCTTTAGGTTTTTTTGTCAATTAGTCATATTCCAGTATTATTGCATGTCAGTAGCACATGCCCCATATCAGTTCTGGATCGGACTCCGTGACACCTATATGATCCTTGTAGATGAACTCACACCCTGGTTGTGGACTGCAGTTCCCCTTGACATATGAAAAAAAAATCAGATATCGGTCCATCATATTTGAACTCTATGATATCTAACTTTAATTTAAGCTTTTTGCTTTCTGTTTGGTACATGACCCAAAAGCTGGTGTGGCAGAAACTGAACATGAAGTTTCATCTTTTGATTCTCTTCCTTCTTTGCATCCTTCATTTGTTCTTTTTTTTTTTTTTTTTTCCAAATCCAGCACTTACTGATTACTTACTACAAGCCAGACACTGTGCTGTGCCCTCATTTATGTCAATAAATAAAATGTCATTGCTCTTTTGTGGGTCACAGTCTAGAGGACGAGGAAGACGTGGAAACAAATAAAACCCCCAAAATGTGCTACATTGACTCCACTTTCTCATTTTCTAGTCTCTCCTCAGTCTGTCCTAGTTGGATTTCTTCCCTACATCACTCTAGATACTACTCTTTTTGTTTATTTATGATCTGTCTTCCCCCACTAGAATATGAGTTACATGAGAACATGGACATTCCTTTTCTTATTTGCTACTGTGGCCCTAGCATCTAGCCCAGTAGGTGCTCAATAGTTATTACCCAGTTTACAGCGAGGATCTGCACAGCGGTGGGGTGGGTGACAGGAAGGAGCAACTAACTCATTCCAAGAGATGCGGGCTTGGCCAGGTGGCAACATTTGTTTCTAGGCTTAAAAGCTGAGGTAGAAAAGAAATTGAGGACTATAAAGAGGGAAGGCTAAAGGATATTCTAGAGAGAGGAAGGATACAAAATCTAGAAGTGAGAGAGAGTGTGGCTTGCTTGAGAAGTAAATGGAATCATCCAGTGTGGGCAGGGAGGAGTGGCTAGAATGCTAAGAAATTTGAGCCATACCTTTAAAGCACTGGAAGGTCTTAAGCGATGGAATAACATACTCAATTTTTATTTTCAAAAGATACCCCTGGAAATGTTATGGAAATGGCTTAGGGGATAGAGGTAGGGAAGTGACACTAGGCACAGGGAGTTTTTGTTGTTTTTTTAAATAATGGCCTTATTCCTAAAAGTGTCTGAGCATTTGAGATGGCTTAGCATTCCATTAGGAAGACACTTGCAGTTCTCCAGGGCAGAAAGGATCCAGACCCAAAGTAAGCTAATGCGGCAGTCTGAAGAGTGATGGGTTGGACTCCAGAAAAATTAAGAAGTAGAACTGGCTGGATGGGTAAGTGAATTGGGAATGAGAGAGAGGGAGAGAAGGAGAGAGAGCACAGTTGATCATGACGTGGAGGCTTCTAATTTGGAGGATGACGCTGTTAATTGTGGTCAAGAATTTAGGAAGTGAGAATAAATTGGAATGAGAGGAAATTAGTTCATCTTGAAGCATGCTGAATTTGAAACACTTATAAGATATTCAGATGAAGAGGAGACACAGACAAACAATGGTTATCTTATGCTGTGCTTTCATTTAATAGCTTTATAAAAATATTCTTTATTGCAGCTGACTAACAAATAATGTGTACTGTAACTTTGATTATCATCTCAGCTGACTTCCTTATGTATGGTTCCTTTGCCTGGTGCTTACCATTGTTTTGCCACAGTGCTATTTTAACCAGGTTTTCCTTGTTGTCTCTTAGATCAAAAAAGTGAATACAATGAAATTAACTTACAGTGGTAAATAGTGAAGAGTTCTTTGTAATAACTCACAGTCCTGCTTGAATTTTCAAGTATTTGTCACCTGAGGACCTCAACAAGATCAACAAATGAATATTGCCCAAGAGGAAGAACTTCAAGGATAATTGTAGTCAGATAGCAGACCATTGATTACATCTACATCTTGCTCACCTTTGCATCTAAATATGGTTGCTCAGATTAAGGGATGGGACTAACCTCATTATTAAAAAAAACACACACCTCAGAGATGCAATCATCATTAATTCTGTACTGGTCGTCTTTACGGGCTTTTTCAATAGAAACTGTAAACATACAGGGTTATATTCTGTTATTATCCCTGTCTGAGTAAGCAATATAAAGAACCCATAATCTCATCAAAATAACCCGATGTACCCTGTAATTTATAAAGCTGTCTCAGGGTGATGCCACAGTTAAAGATAACATCCATTCTGCAATGCAACAATTTGAGCTGTTTTTCTAAGGTCTTAATATGATGCTCTTAGCTGCAATCAAACCTAATTTATTCCAAATTTTGCTTGCAAAGGAAACACTGGGTCCCGCGTAGCAGTTGGGAACAAAAAATAAACCAATGCCTTTTTTCCTCCTCCATCTTTCAATCTCACATATCTTTGTCTCTTTCTCATTTCTCTCTCTCTTTCCCTCATTAATAACCCCTCCTTTGAATTCCTGATATATTTTTTAAAATATCCCTCAATAGAGCCATTTAACTCAGGATCTCTGTCAATGAGATCTATCAGAATTTTGTAAACATTCCTTCATAAACTCACCTGGGGTTGAGAACCACCCCTCTGTAGGAGCAAGATCACATGGATGATTCCATGGACTTGCAGTATGCAATTAAGTTTCTATCTCTACAATTTTAATCCGAATGCACCCCTGATTCAGTCTTCATATTAAAAAAATTTTTTTTTTCTCCAACTAATGTTCTCTTGTTTATGTTTTCAGGAATTACATTTTGGTATGTGGATGATTTTTTTTCTTTTTGCAAGTAAAGGACTCTATTACTCACAGCTGATTAATTCCTGGTGACTAAGTTAAGGCCAAGAAAGGAGATAACACACAAGGTATTGAAAAGCAGCACTTGCCTATTTGTGTGTCTCACAGGAGGGTCTTCCCTCCTGGCTGGAGAAGAAAGGGATCCAAGGAGATGGTGAGAGAGAGAGACTAATTAACTGATACTGGGAAGGGCGAGGGTCAGCTTAGCTGACACACAGACCCTAGAGGAGAAATAAGAGGCACAGAACTTGGAATTCAGAAGAGCTCATTGGGCTCTAGAAGATGGGAAAGGTGTTCAGACTGAGGAAGATGTTTCATTTTAGGAATAGGACAAAGAACAGATGTTCTTGTTCAAAGAGTATTTCATGAGACTAGATCCTGGGTGACTCCAAATTCTACATATAAATGATATCTAAGGAGGGCCAGTTATAATAGCAAACAACAACAAAAAGAATCTAATTTTAAAAATGGGCAGAAGAACTGAATAGACATTTTTCTAAAGAAGACATACAGATGGCCAATAACTAAATGAAAAAATGCTCAACATCACTTAATAGGGAAATGCGAATGAAAACCACAATGAGATATCACCTCGTACCTGTTAGAATGGCTATTATTAAAAAAAAAAAAGAGACAATAACCGGTGTTGGCAAGAATGTGGAGCAAAAGGAAGCCTTATGTGCTGTTGGTGGAAAAGTAACATGGTATAGCCATTGTGGAAAAAATATAGAGTTTCCTCAAAAAATTAGAAACAGAACTACCCTATGATCCAGCAATTCAAATTCTGGGTGTTGATCGGAAGAAAACAAAAACATTAAAGAGGTATCTTCACCCTCATGTTCATTGCAGCATTATTTAAAACAGCCAAGACATGGAAACAATCTAAGTGTCTGTCGATGGACAAATGGATAAGAAAATTATACACACACACACATGCACGCACATATGCACAAAAAATCTAATGTTATTTAGCCACAAGAAATAATGAAATCCTGCCATTTGTGACAACATGGATGGACCTTGGGAGCATTATGCTAAGTGAAATAAGTCAGACAAAGAAAGACAAATGCCATACGATTTCACTTATGTGTGGAATCTAAAAAAAAGCCAACAACACAAAACACAAAACACACACACACACACACGCACAGCCAAGTTTGTAGATACATGGAGCAGTTTGGTGGAGGTGAAGCCAGAGGTAGAGGTTGGGGAGGTGGGTGAAATGAGTGAAAGTGGTCAAAAAGCACAAACTTCCAGGTATAAAATAAGTCAGTCCTGATGATGTAATATATAGTAGGTGACTACAGTTAATAATACTTTATGGGATCTTTGAAAGTTGCTAAGAGGGGCACCTGGGTGGCTTAGTCGGTTAAGCGTCCGACTTTCGCTTAGGTCATGATCTCGTGGTTCGTGGGTTCAAGCCCCGCGTCGGGCTCTGTGCTAACTGTCAGCTCAGAGCCTGGAACCTGTTTCAGTCTGTGACTCCCTCTCTCTCTGACCCTCCCTTGCTCATGCTGTCTCTCTCTCTCCCTCTCCTAGAAATAAATTTAAAAAAATATTTAAAAAAAGAAAAGAACGTTGCTAAGAAATCTTAAACATTCTCATCACAGAAACAAATTTTTTTTTGTAACTACATGTGGCGATAGATGTTAACTAGACTTAATGTGGTGATCATTTCACTATGTTTACACAAATCTGTATGCACAAGTATCGAATCATTATGTTGACACCTGAAACTAATATGATGTTATGTCAATGATACCCAAAAAATAAATAAATAAACAGGTCCAGTTAGAGCAAAAAGTTACTCTTAAATTGTAACTCAAATATTGTCCTTGGCACTACTGCTGCCAAATATGGTTCTGAGCTTTCTTGTACCTCTTTTATTTATGGTGTGGATTGTTTTAAGTTTATTTATTTATTTTGAGAGGGAGAGAAAGAGAGCGAGCATGAGCAGGGGAGGGACAGAGAGGGAGAGAGAGAGAATCCCAAGCAGGCTCCATGCTGTCAGGTCAGAGCTCCATAAGGGGCTGGATCCCACAAACCATGAGATCATGACCTGAGCCAAAATCGAGAGTCAGATGCCTAACCAGCGGAGCCACCCAGGTCCTATGATGTGGATTTTTAACCACTGAAACTTATATTAGTGTGGGGTTATAAACACTGGGGGGCTTAAACAACAAAGTTTACTTTCTCAAAGTTCTGAAGGCTGAAAGTCCAAGACCAAGATGTCAGCGGTGGGGAGTGGAGGTGGGGGGTTCCTTCTGAGGTCTCTCTCCTGGCCTTGTAAATGGCAGTCTTCTCTTTGTGTGTTCACATAGTCCTCCTTCTGTGTCTCTCTATCCTAATCTCTTCTTATAATAACACCAGTCATATTGGATTAGGGCCCCCCTAATAACCTCATTTTAACTTAATTACCCTTAAAAATATGTATTCATCTTTGAGAGAGCGAGCACATGTGCTTGAGTTGGGGAGGGGCAGAGAGAGGAGGAGAGAGAAAATCCCACGTAGGCTTCTGCATTCAGCACAGAGTCTGATGCGGGGCTCAGTCTCACAAACCATGAGATCATGTCCAAGCTGGCATCAAGAGTTGGATGCTTAACCGACTAAGCCACCCAGATGCTCCCTTAATTGCCCTTTTTAAGACCCCATCTTTAAATAGTCACATTCTGTGATTACTGAGGCTTCAACATAGGAATTTGGGGGAAGACATAAGTCAGTGCATAGCAAAGCTAGACAGAAAAGAATTCTTAATAAATCAGAAAATATAATCGATAGTCTTTAGTGATCATTTTTTTAAAAATTATCTTGGTCCCACATTTTAACATTGATATGACGTTATTAAAAGCCTTGAAAAATAAGTGAATATCCTTGACATGGGTCCGAGCAGAAGGACTTGTGCCAAAATGCTACTCTCCTCTTGACTTTCAGGGCCGAGATCAGCATTGTCATATAACTTTGATGCTGGTTGAGCTTCTGACCGCACGCTTGCCTGCCTGCAGCCTGTGCCAAGAGCAATTCAGAAAAAAAAAGCTCTCACACTGAACATCCGCAGTTCCGAGACAGGAAGAGTGCAAGAGAGTAGGGAGCTGTTAAAAAGGCAACTGGAGTCTTCTAATGGCTTTTGGTAATCGGCCCAGCTGTACTAATTTGATTTTTTGAACTGAAAACCCCAGGATACCGCCCTGAACAACTGAGCTCATGCTGGAAATAGCATCCTTTAAAGTGTGGCTCCAGGGACAGCCTGCATAGTATAAATAGCTTTAGGAATTAATTTCAAAATATGGGCCAGGTTAGTAAGTAACTGATTCCTTGGTAACATGAAAGCATTTTCAGAAATGCACTCTTTCCACTTCTTGATCGATTTCTAATTGAAATAATGACCCAGTGATATGAGAATTAATGCCTCCCGATAACGTTCCATTGCTACCTAGAAATGATGGTTCAAGATTACTTATTTGGAATTCAAATAACGTGTCTGGGGTAATCTCACCCATCTGAACATAGCCAAGAATGAAGAACTAACCATAAATGGTTCTTGAGCAGCAAGCCTTGATGTCACATGCAGTGAAGATAATGCGCTTTGTTTCCTGGAGATCTGCTCAAAACCACTCTCAAAACTAATTTACTCTTGATTTTCATACAGTTCCAATGAATGGGGTTATCTCATTTCTAAACCCAAAGAACAGCGCCCCAGATTATAAGAACTTCTAATGGACTGTATGCAGCAGGGAGATGGGTCATCTGAGTGATCATAAATAAAATTTCAGAAAAGTCTCTAAGAAACATATAATTTAAAAAGCAGTGAATTTGGGCATTGCTCAGTCTACGGGGCAGAGAGTCAGCTCATGTCAGTGGCTTTTGAGTATGTTAATGTATTATATCCTAGAACATCAAATGAGATTTGTAATGATGACCTTGAATAGTTAAGGAGAGTGATCAGTATACTCTGTTTAGGAACATAAAGAAGTATATGAATGCTTTGGAAAGATATAGTCCAAGTGAAAAAAAATCAGGGGTGCCTGGCTGGCTCCGTTGGTAGAGTTTAAGACTCTTGATCTTGGCGTCAGGAGTTCAAGCCCCGACGGAGGTAGAGTTTACTTTTTAAAAAATTTTGTAATCAAATGAGCTTTAGAACTGAAAAAAGTAATACTTGAGGAAAAATCACCCCTTTGCCAATGATGCCTCAAGTGAAACGTTTCTATAATTGTTTGTTTTAACCAAAGGGCATTCTCTGCTCTCTTCTCCAAATCCCTTTAGTCACCAAAATCAATTTGCGTATAATCTCCTGGTCAGGTCGAGTGAGCACTACATGTTTGTCCTTGATTTTCCATGTGACTCTGACTTTCTAATCAGTTGGGTAGGGCAAATCCAGCAACGGATACCACCAGAGACTTCCTGGAGGCCCAAAGTTCTGTCCAATGTCTTTATCTTTGCTCAGAGTTAATAATAATATTGCTTGCCCAGAGTTAATAATAATAATAATCTTGCAATAAAGATTTAACTAACCCATCTCTTTTATAGCATTTTGAAAATCTGCTTCCTCTCAGATAATGCGTACTGATTCATCTATACTTTTTTATCCATATTTCTGGAAGAAATATACATGGATATGTGTGGTGTAAGAAAGTGGTCCAGTTTCATTTCTTTGTATGTTGCTGTCCAGTTTTTCCAGCACCATTTGTTGAAGAGGCTGTCATTTTCCCATTGGATATTCTTTCCTGCTTTGTTGAAGATTAATTGACCATATAGTTGTGGGTTCATTTCTGGGTTTTCTGTTCTGTTCTATTGATTTATGTGTTTATTTGGGGACCAGTACCATACTATTTTAATCACTACAGCTTTGTAATATAACTTGAAGTCTGGATTTGTGATGCCTCCAGCTCTGCTTTTCTTTTTCAAAGTTGCTTTGGCTGTTCAGATAATGTATACTGATTTTTGTGGTTCTATATAAATTTTAGGGTTGTTTGTTCTAGCTCTCTGAAAACTGCTATTGGTATTTTGATAGGGATTGCATTTAAATGTGTAGACTGCTTTGGGTAGTGTAGGCATTTTAACAATGTTTGTTCTTCTAATCCATGAGCTTTGAATGCTTTTCCATTTCTTTGTGTCCTCTTCAATTTCTTTCATCAGTGTTCTGTAGTTTTCAGAGTACAGGTCTTTGGTTGGGTTTATTCCTAGGTATCTTATCATTTTTGGTGGAATTGTAAATGGGATTGATTTCCTTCATTTATCTTTCTGCTGCTTCACTATTGGTTTATAGAAAGGCAACAGATTTCTGTACATTGCTTTTATATTACTAAATTTGTGTATCAGTTCTAGCAGGTTTTTTTCTAGAGTCTTTCAGGTTTTCTATATAGAGTATCATCTTGTCTGTGAATAGTGAAACTTTTACTTCTTTCTTGCTCTTATTTCTTTTTGTTGTCTGATTGCTGTGGCTAAGACCTCTAGCACTATGTTAAATAACAGTGGTGAGAGTAGATATCCCTGTCTTGTTCCTGGCTATAGAGGAAATGCTCAAAATGGATTAAAGACTTAAATGTGAGAGATGAAACCTTTAGAATTCTAAAAGAGAACACAAGCAGTAACCTCTTTGACATTGGACATAGCAGCTTTTTACTAGATTATGTCTTCTGAGGCAAAGCAAACTAAAGCAAAGATAAACTATTGGGACTTCATCTAAATAAAAAGCTTCTGCACAGGGAAGGAAACTACCAACAAAACTAAATGACAAACAATGGAATGGGAGAAGATATTTACAAATGACATATCTGATAAGTGGTTAGTATCCCATAAAGAACTTATAAAACTCAACACCCAAAAACCGAATAGTCCAATTAAAAAATGGGTAGAAGACATGAACAGACGTTTTTCCAAAGAAGACATCCAGATAGCCAATAGACATTAAAAAAAAAAAAAAAAAGGTCAACATCACTCTTCATCAGTGAAATACAAATCAAAACTACCATGAGATATCACCTTACACCTATTAGAATGGCTAAAATCAACAACACAGGAAACAAGAGATTTTTGGCGGGGAGGTGGGGAAAGGGGAGAGAGGACAGGGGTCTCTTCCATGTGGTTTTGTACTCCATCTGCAGACCCATCTTAGTGTCTCCACAGGAAGGAGGCTGGGAAGAGTTATCCAGGAGCCCCTGGAAGACCAGCCGGGCTGGGGTGTGAGGATGAGCACAGGGCCCATGCCTGGTCTAGAGAGGCCCACGGAACAGCCTGTGCACACAGAGGTATGCAGTATAGAAAGGAGATGTTGCCAACCGTCTTCCAACCCTGCTGCTGTCCAAGGCTCTGGAAGCCATAGAAGAGAGATACTCTGATTTCTTTGGCTCCTACAAGAGTACAGGAAAAAATGAAGACAAGGAGTTATAGGGAGACCTAGGTGCCTCTCTGAGGGAGCAACCTAGATGGAAAATGAACATCCTCCCCACAAAAAAATCACCCCCATCCAAACTCAGCTCCTCTGAGGTTGGCTAAGAGGTGAACAGATGAGATAAGAATCTCACATAGAGGAGACTGGTTGATGATGGGAATTGGCTGTGGTCTCTGTTCCTGTTTACTTGGGTACCATCAGATGCTGGTGGGAGAGGAGGAATCTCAGGGGCAGGCATGGCTCCTCTAGCCACTGCATGAAGGCCTGTCTAGTCCAGTCTGTGATTGGGGGGGGGGGGGGGCGGCTGAAGGTATTAGACTGACATTTTTAACCTGGAGTGGACTAGTTTTAAAAATAAAGTGACAGAAAATTAAGTCACTAAGATGTAGAAAAAAGGGAAAATGTGGTCAAATACAACTTAGATATTTGTCAGGGAAGAGAGATGTCTGTGATTCTAACTGGGAGAGGATGCTTGGGTTTCCCAGGCAGGGCTGTATCCAGCCCTGAAAAAACTAGGCAGAAGTAGCCTCCCAGACCCAGGCACTGATGATGCCCAGAATCTCCATGATGGCAGGGGTGAAGGAGACCCTGGAAATAGTCCCATAGTTGACCCAGGTCTGAGATGTTGCTAACATTTAAAAAATCCAGCTTTTAAGGGCACCTGGGTGACTCAGTCAGTTAAACGTCCAACTCTTGATTTCAGGTCAGGTCATGATTCCAGGGTCATGGAATTCAGCCCAGTGTCAGGCTCTGCACTGAGCATGGAGCCTACTTAAGATTCTGTTTCTCTCTCTCTCTCTCTCTCTCTCTGTCTCTGTCTCCCTCTGACCCTCTCCCCACTTGCTCATGCTCTAATTCTCTCTCTCTCTCTCTCTAAAATTAAAATATAATAATAAATTAAAAAAATAATAAACCCATCTTGTAAAAGTGTCTTTTCCTTCTATGTTATTGCATTTTTTTTTAACTTGCCGCAATGGTGTAAGTCTTCCATGGAAATAATTTTGATGATTTTTGTATTATCTTGTTTGTGAAAGGAAAAAATTCAAACTTAACTTTGTGAAGGTTTCTTTAAGATGTGCGTTATTTTCTGCAAGCTCAAGTATATGTTTTACTCTGGGAAAAATAATAATACAGCAGCTTTACATTTAAACTCCTCAAAAAATGAGTTAGTTAGCTATATTTTTATCTGAACCATATTTGAGGTATTTCTTTTTCATCACAGAACAGAGTCCATCCCACAATGATTGAGTTCATGATTTGGATCCTTTGAGTTCTGTGCTCGGACCTTCCCAAAAATTTACATATTGAGTTTTATTTTGCTTAAGGTTGGTTTTGTTACTTGAACTATTGCCATATTTTCTGTGCCCAGATACACTTTTGAAATGTAGTATATTAATTTAATAGATAATATTTTTCTCATAGATGAGGACACTGAGACATGGAAAGATTAGGTACCCTGCCCAGGATCATTCAACTCATTAAGAGGACGAGTTGAGAGTCAGTCTGGCCAGTTAATCAGCCTCATGTCCATACCAACATAGGGTATAATCATTTAAAAGTTATTTGCCAATCAAGCAGGAAAGAATATCCAATGGAAAAAAGATAGCCTTTTTAACAGATGGTGTTGGGAGAACTGGACAGCAACATGCAGAAGAATGAAACTAGATCATTTTCTCAACCATGCACAAAAATAAACTCAAAATGGATAAAGGACCTGAATGTGAGACAGGAAACTATCAACACCCTAGCGGAGAAAGCAGGAAACAACCTCCTTGACCTCCACCGCAGCAACTTCTTACTTGACACATCCCCAAAAGCAAGGGAATCAAGAGCAAAAATAAACGATTGGGACCTCATCAAGATTAAAAACTTCTGCACAGCCAAGGAAACAACCCAGAAAACTAATAGACAACCAACGGAATGGGAAAAGATAGTTGCAAATGACATATCAGATAAAGGGTTAATATCCAGAATCTATAAGGAACTCACCAAACTACACGCCCGAAAAACAAACCCAGTGAAGAAATGGGCAGAAGATATGAACAGACACTTCTCCAAAGAGGACATCCAGATGGCCAACAGACACATGAAACGATGCTCAGCATCGCTCCTCATCAGGGAAATACAAATCAAAACCACACTGAGATACCACCTCACGCCAGTCAGAGTGGCTAAAATGAGCAAATCAGAGAACTCTAGATGCTGGCGAGGATGTGGAGAAACGGGCACCCTCCTACACTGTTGGTGGGAATGTAAACTGATACAACCCCTCTGGAAAACAGTGTGGAGGTTCCTCAAGAAACTAACAATAGAACTCCCCTAGGACCCAGCAATAGCAGTGCTAGGAATTTACCCAAGGGATACAGAAATGCTGATGCATAGGAGCACATGTACCCCAATGTTCATAGCAGCACTCTCCACAATAGCTAAAACATGGAAAGAGCCTAAGTGTCCATCAACAGATGAATGGATCAAGAAGATGTGGTTTATCTATACCATGGAATACTACATGGCAATGAGAAACAATGAAATCTGGCCATGTGTAGCAACATGGATGGACCTTGAGGGTGTTATGCTGAGCGAAATAAGTCAGGCAGAATTTGTTCTCTGTATTTAAGAGTCTCTTATGGTTTGCCACCCTCTCTGTTTTTATCTTGTTTTAGTTTTCCTTCCCTTCCCCTATGTTCATCTGTTTTGTTTCTTAAATTCCACATATGAGTGGAATCATACGGTATTTTTATTTCTCTGATTTATTTCACTTAGCATAATAGGATCTTTCACTTTTAGCTGTGGGCACCAGACTGGGCCACAGAGTCCCCTGTTTAGGCCCAGTGGATTGTTTGCAGGATCTTTGTCCATCGTGACTTGACAGAGCTTGTCAGCAGCTGCAAGTTGGTGGTAAGAAGTGATGGCCTTTAGGAGTGGGCACCCGATAATGGAGCACTTAGGAAGAAGTATGTGACCTAGGCAGATGGGCATGATGCTGTGACTCAGCCCACTTCAGAGGGTGTTCTAGATACATTCTCTGGGCAGAGTAGATCACTGAGCTCCAAAATGATACCAAATGCCACATGTCTAGGGCCATGGGATGTTTCTGTTTCTCTTTTCTCTTAATTTGGGTTCTCTTCAAGGCAGGTCTTGAGCTAAGGATTGGAGCGTGAGAGATTTATTAAGGAAAGGCTCCCAGGAGGGGCATTCATGGCAAAGGAAGCAAGCTAGTGAATGGAGAAGAAACCAAGAAAGGAAGTGATTTTAAGTGATGTCTGATCCTCTTGGGAGTTCTGGAGCATTAACTCTTCCAGGGTCTGTCCTTCAGCATGGGAAGGAAGCTGGGCTTTTGTACCATGCTGTTGCATCCTATCATTGGCTGCCAGCTGAGAGCACTGGGATGGAAGAGTCAGGAAGTGACCTCCTGGGCACTTCCGGCTGTCTATCCAGGTGAGGTAATTCCAGTGCTCAAGGGCGAACCTCAGAAGTCACAGGTGCTGCTGGACGGGAGCGCAGAGCCAATAAAAGGAATGGCTGGGTTACCAACAGTAGCCAGTGGCCACTGTACCTTCTGTAGTTTTGCAATCTTTCTGGGATTAGTATATATTAAATATGAGGGGCTTCTGGGTGGTTCAGTCAGTTAAGCGTCTGACTTTGGCTAGGTCATGATCTCACGGTTCATGAATTTGAGCCCTGCATCGAGTTCCATGCTGACAGCTCGGAGCCTGGAGTCTGCCTCAGATTCTGGATCTCTCTCTCTCTCTCTCTCTGCCCCTCTACTGTTTGTACTCTGCCTCTCTCTCTCAAAAATAAATAAACATTTAAAAATTTTTAAAAAGGATATGTTAAATATGAATTAATATAAGTCAGAAAGGGCTTCATAGAGTATTCCTAGATCTGCTTGGTCTTTACCAAGGAAAAGCAGAACTAGGCTGTTTACTTCACTAATGTAACAATAAAATGCTTTGTAAGGTGCTCTCAACCCTCTCCCTAGAAGGCCTAAATCAGAAGGACCCCTGCCTGAGGTTCTTGCCCAAGCTTCCTCCTGCCTTCCTCTGGTAGCTCAGGTTCTAGGCCCAGAGCTCTGTAAGCATCCTGCTCTTCTAGAACTTTCTGTATCACAGTTCTGTGTTTGGAGTCTCTGTCTCCCTGGGAGCAGTGTTGTGGGCATCTTTGGATCCTCTAGCAAGCCCCTCCTCCACTAAGCTGAGTGCCACACACACGGTAGGTTCCCCAGAGGAAGCACTTAGAAACTGCTTTGTTAGCTTTCTTGCCTGCTTCTGGTTTCTCTGAGTGACTGCTGTCACTTGGAAAGAAAAAAACTAGACATGCATATGTTTTTTGGGCCATCAACACTATTTTATTGTGTGTCAGGATTTGTTTTATTTTTACTGCCATGTAACAAATTCCTACAAACTTAATGGCTAAAAATAACATACATCTAGCATCTCACAGTTTTTGTGGGTCAGGGGTGTGGGCATGGTTTAACTGGATCCTCTGCTCTGTGCCTACCAATGCTGCAACCAAGGGGCGTTCCCAGCTCATTCTGGTTGCAGGCGGAATTCCTTTCTCCGTGGTTGTGAGAACGAGCCCCCCACTCCTGGCCTCTTTGCTGGAAGCAGTCTGAAGCCTTCTCTCAGGCCAGGGTAACCCAAAGGTCATTGATTGATAATCTTGCCTTGAGTGAAGCTTGCATGATAGTGTGCTGAATGAGGGAAAAAAAAATGGGGCAGAATTTAGTTATTTAGAACCCTGGGAATGCCCCAGTTCAAGTTCTGGGTCTCTCTTCACACTTAGTCATGTAGACACTGTGACGTTGTTAACCTCTTTGTGCTTCCCTCTCTGTTTATGCAACAAAGAAAGGACTTTTCCATGATAATCTCTGAGGCAACCAGCTTAGTACATTCAATGTAATATATTTACTCAGATCCTGGGATCAAAGAAATCAATTTAGAATCCTGGCTCTGCCACTTACTGTTGGGATGACCTTGAATAAGTTATTTAACATTCCTGAGTTTTAGTTTCCTCAACCTTAGAATTGAGATAGAATGCTGTTTGCCTCATAGGTTTGTCAAGAGAATTAAAAGAAGAGGTCCAGTAGACACCTGAAAAGATACTCAACATCACTCATCATCAGGGAAATACAAATCAAAACGACAATGGGATGTCACCTCACACATGTCAAAATGGCTAAAATTAATAACTTGGGAAACAACAGACATTGGCGAGGATGCAGAGAAGGAAGAACCCTCTTACACTCTTGGTGGGAATGCAAACTGGTGCCTCCACTCTGGAAAACAATATAGAGGCTCCTCAGCAGGTTGAAAATAGAACTACTCTACAATCCAGCAAATGCACTACTGGCCATTTACCAAAAGGATAAAAAATACTGATTCCTAGGGGCACATGCACCCCAATGTTTATTAGCGGAATTAACAGCAATAGCCATATTATGGAAACAGCTCAAATGTCCATCAGCTGATGAATGGATAGAGAAGATGTGGTATAGATATACAGTGGAATATTACCCAGCCATCAAAAAGGATGAAATCTTGTCATTGGCATGGATATGAATGGAGCTAGAGAGTATTATGCCAAGCAAAATAAGTCAGTCAGAGAAAGACAAATACCAAATGACATTACTTATATGTGGAATTTAAGAAACAAAACAGATGAACATAGCAAGGAAGAAAGTGAGACAAAACAGATCCTTAACCATAGAGAACAAACCTAGAGATGCTGAAGGGAAGGGGGGAGGGGTTAAGTGCATGATGGACATTAAGGAGGGCATTTGCTGGGATGAGCACGGGCTATTATATGTAAGTGATGAATCACTAGATTCTACTTCTGAAACTAGTATTACACTGTATGTTAACTAACTGGAATTTAAATAAAGACTTGAAAGTAAGAAGAAGCAGAAAGGAGGAGAAGGAGAAAGAGAAGAAGAAGTAAATGAAGAAGAAGAAGAAGAAGAAGAAGAAGTCATCTAAATAAAGTGATATACTCTTACGTAGCCTATAATTACATGACTAGTGCATTAAATATTAGCTATTGTTATTATTTTTTAAAATTTGAACTTGTGGTGCATTTTAACCAGACTTGAGGGAAGGGAAGAGTCTGGCTGGGCTGTCTGGAAAGCCTGAGTTGAGGAATGGAATGTTTTCCACTCTGGCAAGTATCTTTTTCTCTTTAAACTGTGTTTGTTCTCTATCTGTAAAGTGGTTTGTGTGTGTGTGTGTGTGTGTGTGTGTGTGTGTGTGTGTGTGTGTGTGTTTGTGTGAAAGGATGACAAAGGGGAGAGATGGAGAAGATGAAAGAAGTCCCTAGAATGGTTTGGCCCCATGCTGAAGAGGAAACATGTCATTAAATCAATCCGTGGAGTAAAGGAGCACACACGGTCTCTGCCTGCCCACCTTTACCTTCTTGGCAAGTCCAAGGAAGCCAATGTCACTTCTTACCCTCACTACTGGGTAGGCTCTGTTTTCAAACCTGAAGCCTTATCTGTCACTGTGGCTTAGTGTCTAGTGAATGGGACAGGCCTAGAGGTCAGAAAGCCTGGTTCTCATAGAAGAATCTTCCTAGTCGCTGATGCATTTATTGCCACACATGGGAAGAAGTATGGTTTCATTATGGGTTTAGTGTTACCATGGCTCAGAGCTGGGCTGTCCGGCTTCCCACCCCCATGCTACCTGGTCACTGGATGTCTCCCACCATTCCAGTGACCAAAGAGAAGATAATGCCTTTGAACACTCGTTCCTTAGCAATTATACAACCACAAGCAATTTGCTTGCTGAACCTCAGGCTGACCTAAATGTGTATTCTCTGTACATCTGTCTCGAGTGGCTGCCTTGCTGTCAGCAGATACTTGATTAGTAGTGTCTCTCTAGGTGTTGGGCCACACTGAACAATGAACAAAATAAGAACACTATTTGGGCTGATTGAAACAAGCTTGTGGATCGCGCTGTGCCTCCGAGCCGCCAGTTTGTGATCTCACGGCTTTGTCTCATGGCCCAGGATGCTTTGTAGTTTCATGTCATGAAACAGGAAGGGATACTGACCTGTCACTCATAACAAGGACCCAGCAGCCTGATCCCACCAGCTGGCCAATTTGTGGAGATCGTCAAGTTCTGTTTTTAGTCACCTGTGGCATTTCCTGTGCCCAGAACCCTGCAGAACAAAAGGGTTGATGCTTGTCCCAAATGTGTCACAGACTGGAGAACTGTGAACAGTCGTGTTGCGATGTCAGATGTGTGCATCTGCAGTCTGGCTCTGTGGTCTCTGCGTGGTAACCAACAGTGGCTCCTACCACTGCTTTCAGAGGCTGCTGAGCCTAACGGCCCACGATAACCATAAAAATTCTGAAGCAGGGTCCCTCCCTGTAAGGCTGATTTTGTGTTTATCTGGTCTTCCCCTGAATGGCCTGAACCTGGGCTCCAGAAGTAGAATGCTGACGGGCCCCTGAAAAAAAAATGTTAATTCCATAACAGGTCACCATTTAGTGCTTAGTTTTGCAAAGGACAAATGATCATGGTTCCGCTGTTTGCATCGGTGCTGCTAAACTGTCTCTGTAACTTCGATAGTAATGAGGACTATTCCACATCATGGAATACAACTGTGTGTTAAACTGTGAATCTGGTAGAGAACAACATGTGACATTCAAAAGAGGTGAGTGAATGGAGTGCAATAAAGGGGCTGGTTGCAAATGTTTGGTCAGGGCTCAGGGAAACCTTAGACATGAAGCGACTCAGGAAAGGTCAGGCTTCCCAGAAGAAGTAGCTGTCACTCTAGGAGAGGGCCACCTAATGAGAGTTATGGTCTTAGAGGAGCCAGCACTGGCCACCCCAGCCCAGAGGGGCAGCCTCTCTTTCCTCCTGCCTCCAGTGTCCTGTGAGTGCTTCCTGTTGGACATCCCAGCCAGACACTGGAAGGCGAGGGAACCAAGTCCCCCAGGTCCCCAGTGGTCAGCCTCTGGGAGCAGAGCAGGGTGGGAAAGGAGAGACAGAGTCTGGGCAGGGGAAGATGCCAAATATGCAGTATACCTTGCTGACTCTTAGGAGATGCTCTGATCACATTTCCCAGGTGGCAAAGTCAGTTCATTTCCAACAGGCATTAGTACAGTGCCGTAATTATTAATGATTTAGAACTTCTCTGAAAAAGGACTAGGGAAAAAAGAGGCTCCATCCAAATTATAGAACTCTGATTATGGTATGAATTTCTAAGCTTGTTTAAAGTATGCCTTTCGAGGGGCGCCTGGGTGGCTTAGTCAGTTAAGCGTCCGACTTTCACTTAGGTCATGATCTCGCGGTTCGTGGGTTCGAGCCCCGCGTCGGGCTCTGTGCTGACTGCCAGCTCAGAGCCTGGAGCCTGTTTCAGTCTGTGACTCCCTCTCTCTCTGACCCTACCCTGCTCACGCTGTCTCTCTCTCTCTCTCTCTCTCCTAGAAATAAATAAAAAACATTAAAAAAAATAAATAAATAAAGTATGCCTTTCGAGGGCTTTCAGTGAACAGCGACAAGCAAAACACCTGAGCCAGGGCCCCAGCCTTCCTGCACTGTGATCAAAAGAATCCGTTTGGTTTGGGTGGCTGTTAAATCATGAATTGGCAGCTCACCACACGTCTCACTACCCCCTGATGTTATATCCGGTTCTTTATGTTCCTGTCTGGCTGTTGAACACCCCCTGCGTTTGTTACCCTTCATCTAAACCTCAGGGGAGTGGTTCTCAAAGTGTGGCCAGTATTACCTGGGAATTTGTTAAAATGCAGATTAATAGACTTCAATCCAGACATATACTAAGTCAGAAACTTTGGGAATGGGACCAAGCGAATTGTTTTAACAAGACTTCCTGGGCATTCTGATGCTCACCGAAGTTTGAGACCCACTGCTCTAGGCGTTAGGGCCCTTGTTATCTTGCATATGAAGTACTTTCTCCCCTGGACCCATAACTCTCATTTTCCTTCACACAGTAATTCCTAGCCTGATGTCCTCATTCAGCTTTAGGAAGCTGACCCCTATTATCAATAGTATTGGGATTGTTCTCACTGACTTATTATTGCTACAGATATTTGCTGGCTTGAAATCATGGCATCGCCAAGATCATGTTAAAAGGTCCCTAAAAGGCGGGAGTAGAGCCAAAAAGTCAGTAATGTTGGATCATATGTCTGTCCTTCCTAGGTTGGGCTGACAAAATACTGTAATAAAATAGATCCAGGAAACTCTAGACCTTGACAGTGGACATGAGAAATATACAAGAACAACGCCTTGATGAACCTCTAAAGCTACGAATGTACTGTTTTCTCATATGTCAGGGAGATCACTCTCCCCAGCTATGGGGATGCTGGGTCGCTAGTGAGCATAAGCCCAGAAGTGTGGAAATGAGCTTATTTACTTATTTGAAATGCATATTGAGTGTTTACTATGTGCCAGACACTCTTTTAGGGTTTGTTTTTCTGTCTTCTTTGCATCTGGGGCCGGGTAGCAGAGCAGGTGACATCCGTATTTACAAAGCCTACTCATGACCCCTGGCGTTTCTCCAAAGAACCTTGGCAACCAGAGCAATATCTGGCTTTACGCCGGCTCTCCGTTTGGGAATTGGAGTTCAAATTAAGAGTCAGTGATTTGCTGATTAAATTAAAAAAGAAATAAAAAGAACAAAAATGTCTGACCGTCCCTTGGAACCTGATGAATAAGGATTCCTCTTCCTATCTGCTATTTTATTTTTACTAAAGGAACTTTCCCCCCTCTAATTAATTGGTGAGCATCTCAAATATATGCAAACATGCAAAGAAATTTACTGCAGCCCTGAAGAATTCCACTGTCACTGTGACAAGCACCGAATCAGAGTTGTTTCAACACAGATGTTTCCATTTGATAAAGAGGCACTTAAAGTAATGAATTGAAACATTTAGAAAGCTTACATATTTGGCATCAGTTTTATTAATAAAGTATTAGGAGAACAAATATTTCGCATTAAATCATAGCTAACTGCTTCTCTGAAGAATAGTATAAATTTCTCCCTTCATAGAGAGGCTTTCATCTGAGACTCTCAGTGCACTTAATGGGTATTAAGTTATAAAACACTCATCAGATGACACTAAAAGGCAATGATGATCTCTGTTTTGAGGAGGAAAGAATAGAGTCATCATGGAGAAAAGCAACTTGCCTGAGTTTTCATAATCCTAACAGCTACTTCTCATCGAGCCCTTACCATGTGGCAAGCATGCTCCCAGCATGCTTTATACGTATTCTCTTTTGATTCTCAGAAAAGCTCCGTGAATGAGTACAGTAATTGACATCCAAATAGATGAAGCAACTTGCTCAGTGACATAGTAATTTACCCAAGTTCATATGCGCCGTAAGTAACAAAATTAGTGGCTAACACGACTGAAACCTTTCTTTTCAGTACTGCTCTCACCTTAGGTTTCTTTAATTATTTTAGGATGCTTCAAAGCCTCAAATTCCCCAGAATAATGAATTAGTCACCCATATTATTATGCTAACTAAATCATGGGCGGGGCCTGATTTCAGAGTCTGGACAGAAGCCAGTGTGGAGAAAAACTATCCAGTCCCCATTGACAGTGTGAACTTTCTGCAGCTGCACAGAATCTCGCGTGTAATGCTATTTGTGGCATTGAAAGCAAGGGCCAGCACAAATCCTGTAGTTTGGGGAAGTGATGGAAGCTGGGTATTGTGGTAGCCTTTCTAGCAACCACCAGCCTGAGGCAGTAGGGTAAAATATCACACCAAAAAAAAAAAAAAAAAAAAAAAAAAAACCCAAAAACCCAACATCACCAATGACAATGTGTTGTTAATACGGAAATTTCATGAAAAAAACAGACTCATAGCATGAGAGGGCCTCAGTTCTTATGTAGAGCCTAACTTGACGTATCAGAAAGATCAGAGGTGGAAATGTTGTGCTCAATGCATTCTAACAGAGACAATATCCTAACATGATCAAGTCTCAGGAAAGGACTAAGAAGAGGTGGTGGGATCTCTGACCCCATCCTTCCACATCCCCCAAAAGGAGAAAGATGAAGGGAAAAATACACACTTGGAAATGACTTAATATGGAAAAGACTTGGGCAGAGAGGAAATGAAGAAAAGAAAAAAAGAAAAGGCCATTTGAGTCAGTGACCAGGCGATGCTGAAATAATTGGCGGCTTGGGTGTCTCGTGGAGACTGAATCTTGACCAAACACCTGCCACGTGTAAGTCTCCGTGCTCAGTGCTTAGAGGGAACAGGCATGTGTCTCCCTTACAGATCGTAGTATCGAATAGCCGAGACAAGATGCAAAATAAATGAAGTTGTAATGAATTATGTGATAATTGTGCTAAATCATTTATACTAACAATGTCATGAAAGCACAGAATCGGGGGGGGGGGAAGGGGAGGATAGATTCCTATTGGGGGAATTTGGTAGGATTTAGCATAGAACACTGGGGAAAGAATATCAAGCAAAACAGTAAAAATGAAGACACAGCATATGGGAAGTAAAATAAAATGTTTAAATGAAACCAGTAGTCCAGTTTGGCTAGAATGCAGGACGTGAAGGGCGAGAAGTAACGACGTGGCTGGGAACGCAGGTAGGGAAGAGATGAAGGGAATTCTGGGGTCATCTGTGCTGAGACATGGAACATTCATTCAAGGGAAGGTCTTGGAGATTCTTTTTTTTTTTTTTAATGTTTTATTTATTTCTAGGAGAGAGAGAGAGAGACAGCGTGAGCAGGGGAGGGTCAGAGAGAGAGGGAGTCACAGACTGAAACAGGCTCCAGGCTCTGAGCTGGCAGTCAGCACAGAGCCCGATGTGGGGCCCGAACCCACGAACCGCGAGATCATGACCTAAACGAAAGTCGGACGCTTAACCAACTAAGCCACCCAGGCACCCCAGTCTTGGAGATTCTTAAACAGGAGAGTGACAGGATCAACCCCCTGCCTTCAGAAGCAGTGTGAAGTATGCCCTCTTCCCTTCTTCCTCGAAGGGTTATGGGACTAGGTGATCACACGCATTAGAATATTAATGAGGGAGGAGCGGCACTAAGGAATAACCATACTAATCTATGAAATGATTATTTCTAAACATTGGCAGTTCATTATGGGTGATAAATGAGGAGTGGCGTTACTAATAACTGGTTGTGACACTCAGGCACGAGGTGGGAGTTGGCGTAGAGTGCCAGTCCATAGCTATTGTCAACAGGAACCAAGGAAGGGTCATGGAAGCCTGTGACATGAGCGCTGGCAGGAAAACAGCTGTCCTCGCTCATTCAGGCTGCCATTACAAAATGCTACGGACTGGGGTGCTCATAACTAGACACTTATTTCTCACAGGCCTAGAGGCTAAGGAGACCAAGATCAAGTCACCAGCAGATCTGGTGTCTGGGGAGAGCCCCCATCCAAGTACACAGATGGCCGAGTTCTCCCTGTGTCCTCACGTGGTGGGAGGGGCAAGGGAACAGTCTGGGAGCTTTTTCATAAGGGCACTGATCTCCTTCATGAGGGCTCTACCTTCATGACCTAATCACCTACCAAAGGCCCCATCTTCAAATACCATCACACTGGGGATTAGGTTTCAGCCTATGAATTTGGGGGCAACACTCAGTCTACAGCAATGCCTACAGCACTCAGTCTACAGGGATGGCTTTGGAGAAGGTGGTACCACAAGGCTAAGAAGTGAAGAGAAGAGGGGCGCCTGGGTGGCTCAGTCGGTTAAGCGTCCGACTTCCGCTCAGGTCATGATCTCATGGTTCGTGGGTTCGAGCCCCGCGTTGGGCTCTGTGCTGATGACTAGCTCAGAGCATGGAGCCTGTTTCTGGTTCTGTGTCTGCCTCTCTTTCTGACCCTCCCCTATTCATGCTGTCTCTTTCTCTCTCAGAAATAAATAAAATATTGAAAAAAAGAAAGAAGTGAAGAGAAGATGGTAAGCGTAGAGCCACAGTGCATGGCTGTGCATGGCACAGGCTTCACAGGTGCCATCTGTGCATTGCAACCCCTAGAGTGATGTCACACTCACTCTGCTGCAGCCCTAAGTATCCACCCGTCCTCACCACTGGAGCTGTCACAGTAGTCCTGGATTCTGAAGTCCTATATAGGTCCTCAGATCACTTGGATATAAAGATATGCTGATGTGTTGTTGCTTTCCTTTTCAGCAGTCAGACCCACAGTATGCTTGATCAGGACAGACACTTGTCATCTTCTGTCTCTCCACAGCTCTGGACACAGTGCCGCACCCTCCCCCCAGCCTCCCCAGATGGAGCAGGCATTCAACTACTGTTGAATAACCTGCAATGCTAGAAAGAGATTATTGATGATTTATTTGTCCTCTTTTTAAAAGGAATAAGAGAGAAGGCTGGCGGTTCAACGTCCACTCTTCCTTTCTGATACACACTAAAGAACACACTGAATTGATAAGGTGACTTGCCGGTGGTAAGAGACGTGTCCCAAATGGCTCAAGCTTAGCTCTGAGGAGTCATAGCTACCACTGAGACAGCAGTAGGGGCCACCATGGAGTATGGAATCGAGAGCTGTGACCACAGCTTCAGACATCCTCTCTCTGGTTTGGAGACATTGGGGCATCTTCAACAGACCTTAAAATAAGCTGGAATGCTGGGAGCTCAGAGGTCTTCCCTTCTGTACAGCTTCCTGTTACAGGTTGAATTATATCCCCCAGGCATTCTTATGTTGAAGCCAGAATCCCTAGTTCCTCAGAATTTGACCATATTTGGAAATAGGGTCAATGTGGTTCTAATTAGTTAAGATGAGGCCGTACTAGAGAGAGTGCGCCCTAATCCATTAGGAATGGTGTCCTTACAAAAGGGGGCAATTTGGACACAGATGCACACACACAGGGAGAAAACTATGTGAACATGAAGGCAGAGATAAGGTGATGCTTCTGTAAGCCAAAGAATGTCAGATTGTCAGCAAACCACGAGGAGTGAGGGAGGAAGGATGGATTAGATTCTTCCTCACTGCCCTAAGGAGGAACTGATTCTGTTGACATCTTGGTTGCAGACTTCTAGCCTCCAGGACCATGAGACAAGAAGCTTCGGTTGTCTAAACCACCCAGTCCATGATGCCTGTTACAGTGGACCCAGCACACTAACACACCAACCAAGGGTGCTCCCCAGCCCTGATAAGGTGGCCTCTCTTCTGCACATGGCAGCAAGCACCACAGCATACATTACCTGGGTGCCATATTTTCAGAATATAACTAAGGTCTCGATTAGGAAGCAGACAAGGCAGCTAAATACATTTGTGTTTCCAGAATTGTCCCTGGTATCTACATTTGGGAGGCTACAAAGGAAATCCAAGGCTCAGAGCTGAACTACCCTCACTACAAGGTGAGCCAACAGCTTGAAGGGTACTCCCTGGGAACCCCCCCTCCTGCCCACCAGTGATTCTTTCCACACTAACCTCAGGTGTAAGTGACTGATGTCAAGCCCCCACTGCCTTCCATTCGTTCGGTTCTTTAGCAGACAGAAGAGCCTTGGTGTCGCTGGGTCCTCTCTTTGAAATAGTTTCCCTTGTGAACTTTTTCCCCAGTGAAACCTGACTCTTCTTGTCACAGTGAAGTACCCTTTCATGCCTTATTTTATTGGGCCTTGCAGGGTATTGCAAGCATTTGAGGGCAGAGATCCTACTTTTATCTCTTTTCCAAAGCTCTGGTACACTGAACATATAATTTATTTAATGGTAACCGTAAAAGGCCTTTGCAAGTAATCCTTGTAAATGGCCTTGTGACTTTTGTGATATTGAACTTCCAAAAGAATACGTACTTGAGGTCTTTTAATATATTGAGGGAAAACGCTTCTAAAAGTCTGAAGGGCTTGCCTGCAATCGAAAGAGGTTACTCAGTGGAGAGGAAAATGCCTGGAGGAAACACGCAGGCACAATCTTCCATGAGGTGGCATCAGCACTAAATAAAAAAAGGAAATTAGTGCTTGGTTAAACTGCTCTCGATTAGAATTATTTGCAAGATGCACTGTCAGCTTTGGTTCAATATCACAAATCATGTCCCCTCTTCTCATAATTATAGAGTCACAGCAGAGAAGAGATTTGAGTACATTTTTGTGTAGATCAGAACTCTCACAGTCAGCACTAAAAAATTGACATTTTGTGCAGGATAAATCTTTGTTGTGGAGGGCTTCTGGCCTGTGCGTTGTAGGATGTTTAACAGCATCCCTGGCCTCTACCCACTAGATGCCGATAGCACCCTCTCTCCCTAGTTGTGACAATGAAAAACATCTCGAAACTTGATGAAATGTCCCAAGAGGAAAAATCGCTCCCTGTTGAGAACCACTGATCTAAATGATGAAAGAAATGTGCTTCCGACATGTTGATTTTTGGTTCCCTCCTGGGAGGGAATGAGGACACATCATGGTTGTTGGTTAGTTACCAAGAGCAAGGGACCTGACTGAAATATTTTTGAGGAGACAGGAGGCACAGAACACGCATGTCTGTCCATGGTCATGCCTGTCCATGGTTTCTTACCATTATTTCTTGCCCCTGGTTTCCTGATGGTCATTTAAATATGAGCCCTGTGGCTCAGTCAGTTAAGTGTCCAACTCTTGATTTCAGCTCAGGTCATGGTATCACGGTTCAGTTTGTGAGTTCGAGCCCCGCGTTGGGTTCCCCACTGACAGTACTGAGCCAGCTTGGGATTCTCTTTCTCTCTCTCTCTTTGCCCCTCCCCTGCTCATGCTCTCCCCCTCTTTCTCTCTCTCAACATAAATTTAAAAATTTCAAAAAACTTAAGATGAAATAAGAGCCCTTTTATCTTTATATTTCATCATTATAATTCAGGTAGAATTAATAATCTAGCTCACAAAAGCTTCTGGAAAATTCTAGCCTCATCCACACCAAACTTCCGTATCTAATCTTACCCACTTGGGAAATAAAGTTAGGTCACTTCCCATTTGAGATTTATGTTAGAGAATCCGAGACCGTATCCTGCACGTGGCCTGAATGTCTTTCTTTCCCCTTGGAGCTTCCTTCCTCTGGGAACCTAGGATGCCTACACCATCTTGTGTGTTTATCTGGTTTATTATTTCCTCAGGAGAAGAAACCGGGTCCCTGACTGTTGTTGCTGTCCAGGCCCCACCTACTGCTCTGACCAGCTAGGGTCCTACTTGACAGCCCTTCTTCTTCTTCTTTTTTTTTTTTTTTAAATGTTTTTATTTATTTCTAGGAGAGAGAGAGAGACAGCGTGAGCAAGGGAGGGTCAGAGAGAGAGGGAGACATAGACTCTGAAACAGGCTCCAGGCTCTGAGCTGGCAGTCAGCACAGAGCCCAAAGAGGGGCTCAAACCAAAGAACCGAGAGATCATGACCAAAGAGAAAGTCGGACGCTTAACCGACTAAGCCACCCAGGCGCCCCATTGACAGCCCTTTTTCTTGACACAGGAGGAGGATGGACCTGTCTCCCTTAGTGTTGCACCCACCCCTGGTCCCTCTCACCCCCTTGAGCCTGGTCTCAGAACGACAGAACGTTAGGCAAACAGGGCTCTCCACTCACACTCACATATAAAGACCTCTTCCCAAGCCACCGCCACGGAGCTTGAATGGCTGGTCTCGCCCCGGCCTGTCCCCTACCATCCTCCTCCCTTTGTGAGGAGGAACACTGCCCTTCTCTTGCTCCAAGGCGGGTCCTGGTTCCTCTCAGTGCCTGTGCGGTGTGGCCGGTCCTCTGCTCCTCTGGAGACGGCACTTTCAGGGTCTGTAGTTGCCACTGTTCCTGGTCTACCACGGCACTGCAGAGAAAGCGGGTGCCCTCGGATACCGGTGCTGGCTGGGCACACTGGCTGCGCTTCATGAGGCCGCAGGCCGTTCAGCGCTAACCATTCCTGTTCACCCACAGGATGACTCGGTTCTCAGAATGCCCCACTGGAGACTCTCCAGGAAGCAGCCGCAAAGGTACAAGAGTCTGATAGTGGTATAGTTGGCAAGCTCTGGCTTATTTGGTCTTGTGAAACCCTTTGTTTGTTGATTAAGGCAGTCCGCTGGCCGTTTTTGAGCACCTCCTCTGTGTTAGGTCCTAATCTAGCTGTGAATAGGGCTACCGCGAGGTTCTACCGCCATGGAAGGGACAAGCCGTAAACGAAGAAGATGATTTCGGATTGTGACCTGTGCCTGAAGGAAATTGCCAAGCTAGTGTGTGGAGTGTGATGGAGAGGGTAACTACCTCAGAGACCGGCTTTAGGGAATCACCTCTAAGGAGGTGATATTTGGTTTGAGAACGGAGGGAGTGTACGTTCCCAACGATGCGAGGAGCTGGGGAAGAATTCCAGGCACAGGGAACAGCATGGGCTAAGACCCTGATGGATACCTAAACGTGGCCAGTTGGAGAACCTTAGAAGGATCAGTGAGTGAGAGGAGTGCCACGAGACAGGGCAGGAGAGGTGGGCAGGGGTCTGTTCTTAGAGGGCCTTGCAGGCCAGAGAAAAGAGTCTGCCTTTAAGTTCAGAAAAGCCATTGGAGCGATTTAAGCAGGGAATGGCGTGGTCTGCCTGACACTTTGAAAAGACCACAGACTCTGGCCTCTGTGCGGAGAGCATAGTAGAGGAGGAAGGAAGGGCTGTGAGCAGAGAGACCGTTGGCAGATTATTGTGGGCCCGGCTGGAGATGCTGGACGCATGGATTAAGGTGGTGGGCACAGAGTTGGAGGGAAGTGGACGCATGTGAGGTGCATTTTGGACAGAATCAACGGAGCGTGCTAATGAATTAGGTGCTGGGAGAAGAACATGAAGTGGTTGGATGGTGATGCTCTTTGTTGCAATGTGGACTCTTAGGGGAGAATTGTATTTGGGGGTGAGAGGAATAAAATGTTCGGTTTAGGACCCTCTAAGCTGGGCTAGTATTAGACACTCAGGTAAGGGCACCAAGTAGGAAGCAGGAGCTGTGATTTTGGAGCCACCAACAGGTAAATGAGTTAGAAGCACGGGCCTGGGTGAGATCGCCTGGGGGACTGAGTGTGGCCAGAGATGAGAAGGGAGCCTGCACCATGGCCCCAGGCACCCCCAACATGAATGGTGAAGTGGAGAAATCACACCGGGAAAGCAAACTAAGAAGGAGCTGTTGTAGAGGAAACCCGGAGACGCTGGGGTCCTGGAAGCGAAGAGGTGAGTGTTTAAACACGGAAAGAAAGATCAAATGCCTCCAGTGCTTCTGAGAGGGAAGGAGAGATGAAGGAAGGCATAGAAACATCGAGTGCACATCTGATACTGCCACAGTACACACAGGATTTCTTACGTGTCTGCCTCCCATTTGAAATAGCTTCCCTTTTGAAATTCTGGGACAGCTGGGTGGCTCAGTCAGTTAAGCGTCTGGCTTTTGATTTCGTGTTGGGTCACGATATCATGGTTCATGAGATCGAGCCCTGAGTTGGGCTCTGTACTGTTGGGATTTTCTCTCTCCCTCTGTCTCTGCCCCTCCCCCATGCGTTCTCTCTCTCTCTCTCTCTCTTTCTCTCTCTCTCTCTCTCTCAAAATAAGTAAATAAAATTTAAAATAAAAATTAAAAAAAGAAATAGCATACCTCTGAATTAAGTATTCAGGTTAGTTCTTTCTATTTGGTGAATTGTGTAGGGATTTTGCTATTTGCCTCAAAGTACGGAAGCATAAAAGATATATTCATTTATTTCACCAACCTTTATCTAGTGCCCATTATATGCCAGCCCCCAGAGACATAGGGGGAAAAAATAGACATGGCCCATTTCCACAGTCTGTGAGAAGCTGTGGGAGGAAGAATAATGATCTCTCAAAGACAGCCATATTCTAACCCCCAAACCTGTGACTATGTTACCTCACACAGCAAAAGGGACTTTGCAGAAGTGTATAAATTAAAGATCTTGAAGCAGAAAGAATAACCTTGATGATCTGGGAGGGCTCAGTTTGGCCATAATGTTCCTTACAGGAGGGAGGCAGGAGGGTCAAAGGCAGAGAAGGAAATGTGAGGAAGCAAGAGTGATATGCGGCCACGAGCCAAAGAATGCAGGCAGCTTCTAGAAGCTAGAAAAGACAAGGAAATTATTCTCCCCTAGAGCCTCCAGAAGGAATTCAGCCTTGCCATCCAATTTTAGACTTTGACCATCAGAACTGCACGATAGTAAATCTGTGTTGTTCTAAGCCACTAAGTTTTGGTAATTGGTTATTGCAGCAAGAGGAGACTGGTAGAGACGCTGATCGTAATTAGCAGAGAAATAAAGTGAGTGATTACAGATTGTGATATAAGGAAAGGAAAAGGTATGATAAGTTTCAACACAGGAACTGATTTTGATTAAGGAATCAGGAAGTCGTCTCTAAGGAGTGACCCTTCAACCGGGAGCAGAAGGAGGAGGAGGAGCTGGGAAGACCACAAGGGGGCAGCACGTGGAAACCTGGGAGGAAGGAGCTTGGGGGGGATTCAGAGAAGAGACAGGCTGGGTGACGAAGGTAGAGAGACCAGGTCAGTGAGTTATGGGAAAGGCTGCCCAGCTTAGCAGATAAAATTATGGGACACCCAGTTATGTTTGAACTTCAGCTAGACAATATATTATTTTTAGTATCAGTATATCCTATCTGTAATTCGTCTGACAGCAGGTGCAAGGGAAATGAGATGCAGAGGTCAGATCACACAGGGCATTGCTGAGGAGCTTGACTAAGGCTCGATTTTATTTTTCAGGGGAAAAAATACTTTGTGTGCTTTTTAAAGTTTATTTGTATTAAAACAGAGACAGCGCAAGTGGGAGAGGGGCAGAGAGAGAGGAGAGAGAGAGAATCCCACTACTGGTGCAGAGCCTGATGCAGGGCTTGAACCCATGAAACCATGAGATCATAAGCTGAGCCTGAAACCAAGAGTCAGACGGACACTTCACTAACTGAGCTACTCAGCGCCCCTGTGTGCACTTTCTGCAAGCTCACGTTAACCCCCACGTATTAAAGGTGCATGAATCACCCATGTGTATACTTTTAAGTTGAAAAATTAAGAACAGTTAACCCCCACGTATTAAAGAAAGGTGCATGATTCACCCACATTTATACTTTTAAGTTGAAAAATTAAGAAAGGGAGGAGGACTTTTGTTTCAAGGAGAAGCTAAACTGGAAGAAAAATGGCACGGGCCCCACTTGTCTCTCCAGCTTTCATTGTAGACAAATCTGGTCACCCTCCTTTCTACTGAGCCCAGCTGTGGTCTCAAAGTCCCCCACAAATTTGTTCTTTGTGCAGCCACCACTCATTCGGGACATGTGGCATCCAAGCTAAAACCCACTGCATTTCATGGAATCTAAGACTTTTAAGGTGCACCAATATTTGATATAGGTCTCAGAAGATAATGGCAATTAAACCATGACACATTATTTTCTTTTTTTAATCACTTCAGTTTCTTTATTCTTTGCTTCTTTTCCTCCCCCCTTTTAAGTTTAAACTTTAGTTAGTTAACGTACAGTGCAATATTGGTTTTAGGAGTAGAATTCAGTGATTCATCGCTTGCATACAACACCCAGTGCTCATCATAACAAGTGCCCTCCTTAATACCCATCACCCATCTAGCCCATCCCTCACCCACCTCCCTCTGTCAACCCTCAACTTGTTCTCTATCATTAAGAGTCACTTGTGGCTTGTTTCCTATACGTTCATGTGTTTTGTTTCTTAAATTCCACATGAGCGAAATAATATGGTATTTGTCTTTCTGTGATTGGCTTATTTCACTTAGCATAATGCAGTCCAACTCCATCTGTGTTATTGCAAATGGCAAGTTTTCATTCTTTTTGATGGATGAGTAATATTCCATTGTGTATATGTACCGCATCTTCTTTATTCACTCATTAGTCAGTGGACATTTGGGCTCTTTCCATAGTTTGGCTATTGTTGATACTGCTGCTCTAAATATTGAGGTGCACATACCCCTTCAAATCAATATTTTTATACCCTTTGGGCAAATACCTAATAGTGCAATGGATGGACCACAGGGTAGTTCTATTTTCAGTTTTTTGAGGAACCTCCATACTGTTTTCCAGAGTGGCCGCACCAGTTTGCATTCCCACCAGCAGTGCAAGAGGGTTCCCCTTTCTCCACATCCTCACCAACACCTGCTGTTTCTTGTATTGTTAATTTTAGCCATTCTCACAGGTGTGAGGTGGTATCTCATTATGGTTTTGATTTGTATTTCCCTGATGATGAGTGACGTTAAGCATCTTTTCATGTTTCTGTCAGCCATCTGGATGTCTTCTTTGGAAAAGTGTCTATTCATGTTTTCTGCTCATTTCTTAACTGCTATTTGTGGTTTTTTGGGTGTTGAGTGTAATAAGTTCTCTATGTATTTTGGATACTAACCCTTTATCAAATATGTCATTTGCAAATATCTTCTCCCATTCCATAGGCTGCCTTTTAGTTTTGTTGATTGTTTCCTTCACCGTGCAGAAGCATTTTATCTAGATGAAGTCTCTGTAGTTCATTTTTGCTTTTGTTTCCCTTGCCTTCAGCAACGTGTCTGGTGAGAAATTGCTCTGGCCAAGGTCAAAGAGGTTGCTGCCTGTATTTTCCTTTAGGATTTTGATAGTTTCCTGTCTCACATTTAGGTCTTTCATCCATTATGAATTTATTTTTGTGTGTGGTGAAAGAAGGTGGTCCAGTTTCATTCTTCTGCATGTTGCTGTCCAGTTTTCCCAATACCATTTGTTGAAGAGACTTCTTTTTTTATCAGATATTCTTTTATGCTTTGTCAAAGATGAGTTGGCCATATAGTTGTGGGTCCATTTCTGGGTTTTCTGTTCTGTTCCATTGATCTATGTGTCTATTTTTGTCCCACTACCGTACTGCTTTGATGACTACGGCTTTGTAATACACCTTGAAATACAGAATCGTGATGCCTCCAGTTTTGTTTTTCTTTTCAAGATTGCTTCGGCTTTTTGGAGTCTTTTGTGGCCCGTACATATTTTAGGATTGCTTGTGCTAGCTCTGTGAAGAATGCTGGTGGTATTCCGATAGGGATTACATTACATGTGTAGGTTGCTTTGGGTAGTATAGACCTTTAAACAATGTTTGTTCTTCCAATCCGTGAGCATTATTTTATTGTTTTGAATTCTTATTTTATATTTGTTGATGTGCTCTCTTGGGCTAATTTAGACATAAAACATTAGCATCTATCTCTCTTTCAAACATAAGGAAAAGTTAAATGCCTGAATTTGATCACTCATCAATTCTTTTTTTGAAGTCTGTATTTTCCATGCTGTGCCATCATAAGTGATGGGGATATATCATTTTTCACTCCATTATTGTCTCCAAAATTTTCTTACAAGCTGTTAAAACCCATAATGTAAGATATGCTGTTGGTATTTTTTCCCCAGAAGGTGCCAATGGAAGGTTTTCAGACAACATCTAGGATGCCTTTTCCTCCTCAGCTAGTCCTTAAATGGTTTATTGGCTGAAACATGAAGAGGTTGGTGTCGTCCTGTCAGGCCACTAGGAATTGCAATGAAGTTCCCACCTTCAAAGACAATGTCAGTGACTCCACAGCTGCCATTGGCTAACAGTGATTGTAAGATGTCATTAGCTCTACAACAAATCTGATTTCAGAGGCGTTAGACCTGAAACATCTACATCTTATGAAATATGGTCATCATCATTACTAAGATGATCTTTAATATTCCAAGAAACTGTAATCTTCTGGAAAAATGAAAATATCAGCTAAGCACAAGTTCATTGGTTGTTTATATGAAATCATCCTCAAAGAAGGCAGTGTCTTTTTCTTTAGCACCCAGTTGCCAGGGCAGAAACCTTTATCAGCAATTGTGGGGGCTGAGCACGGAAAGAAATGGTGATTGCAACCAAGGTTAGTTAGGAGTTCATCTAGATAAGGTTAGAGATCACCTCTTCATCTCAATCTAGAAAGTGATCTCATTGCTATTTCACTTATCAATGGGCAAGTGTGGGATAAACTAGTAAAATGAAGTAAGGCAATTAAAGTCTAATGAAGCTCTAACATAAAATATGCGGACATTCCAGCAGTAGAGACTGTGTTTGTGTTAACACAATGGTTATTTGTGTTTATAGATTAGAATTAATTATGTAATCCTCACTGTCATGTTCAAATAAAATAATCTGTAGTAATTTTCAAACAATGACTTTTAGTAAAACGGGATCAGAAGCCTAAACATTACTTATACTCACCACTTTTAATACTTCAGTTTCCCTCAGTTAATCTAGACAGATGAAAATTGCTTATCTTCATAAAAATGTCCATGTCCTTCATAAAAAGTTCCAAAGAGTTTATAAATTGTTACATAATAATATATATTGTCTTGTTCTATGTAATAGCCACAGTATTAAAATTTTGTAGGCGATCTTTCCTTTTTTGTAAATCAAATCTTTTTTTAATTGTACCGCAGAATGTTGACATTTAAAAGAACAATGGGATGAATCATTTTCTGATAATTCCTAGTCCATTCATTGTGTGAGTTTGGATGCCTAAGTACGAAATTTTCTTGAAACAGGTCACAACTATAACGGACTAGTTACAAATCTTCAGCAAGGAAATATATCTGCATTTCCTCCTATTAGTCATTTTGGAGAGTATTTGTCTTTTATTGCTGATTTTTACTGTCTATGGCCATCCAGTCCAACACACTTATTCAAAAGATGGGGACACAGAGACTCAGAGAGATCAGGCTTACCTGGTGATTCAGGCCTTGGCATCTTATTCCAAGGTCATTTCTGTGGACACTTGTAAAATGTTCACTGAAACTGAGAGATGGTATTGTTTATCACCAACTCATTTTAAAAACTATCTCTATATTTTTAATGTTTATTTATTTTTGAGAGAGAGGGTGCAAGCAGGGGAGGGGCAGAGAGAGAGGAGGACAGAGGATCTGAGGTGGGCTTTTCTCTGACAGCAGGAGACCGATGTAAGGCTTGAACCCACAAACCACGAGAACATGACCTGAGCCAAAGTCAGATGCTCAACTGACTGAGCCACACAGGTGCCCCTAAAATTAGAGATGATTTTTTAGGGGTGACTGAGTGGCTCAGTCAGTTAAGTGTCTGACACTTGATTTTGGCTCAGGGCGTGATCTCACAGTTTGTGAGTTTGAACCCCACATTAGGCGCCCTACTAACAGCATGGAGCCTGCTTGGGATTCTCTCTCTCTCCCTCTCTCTCTGGAGAGAGAAATAAATTAACTTAAAAATAATTAAAACCATCTCTATTTTTAAACTTAGCATTTTCATGATCATCTTTCCTCTGAGTAAATAATTGAGATGCAACAGGTGCTTCTGATATTGAACAGAGAAAGGCTTAGATTGTATAACTAATTGTGTCTGCTTCCTCTCTAAGCCTGGTTAGTATTTGTTCACAGGACATCTGTTTCTTTATAACACTGTATTGATTTTCACTTTTGTAATAAAGCTTCAGGCAAGAAAAATGAATTTTTAAAAAGACCAAAAGCCATTGTATCAGTGTGCACAGTCAGCCCCATTAACCAATTAATTCATGGCTCATATAAACTTTTATTTTGTCTAACTTCATAAATTCCACAGTACATCAACAGTCTGGCTCCAGTCAGGTCTATTGAGTTCTACGTTTACATTAATATCATTTGTAAGCCTTCACCTGATTCCTTTTGAGTCTCAAATGGTTCTTTTTACAGACCAAACACAAAAATATTTATATTTTCTGGATAATATTTTGATAGAGATAATATATGTGAACAAACTTTTGGGAAATATGTTATCCAAAATATGTGGGGCACCTGGCTGGCTCAGTTGGTTCAGCGTCTGACACTTAATCGATTAAGCCACCCAGGTGCCCTTCAATGATTTATTATGAGAAGTGCGTTGTTATTATAGTCAAAGGAAGGGGTTGTACTGAATGGAGAAGAGAGAAGAATTTTAATATGGAAGAAAGGGTTGGCCTTTGTCAGCTTTGAGGAAGGGTTTGCCTTTTCAAGCTGGACTTAAGATGATACCTCACATATTCCCGATGTTGATGGGCACCATGAGCTAAACAGGGTTTCTTAAGGTTCTTCTGGATACATTATCCTATGTTTTCCCTGAATTACTCCAGAACATCTGGGGAGTCATATTTTCTAAGGCAAGAGGTTTGCTGGTAGAAATAGTAATAGTCACATGTACTTGTAGATTCAAGATGAGTAGAGCTAGTAGACTAGTAGATTTAGACCATTGTCATTTATGCAATAAATTGGAATCAGTACCTTGACCCACATTTCTTAATAAATTACCGGGCCTCTCATCAAGAAGGCAATAATGTTCCTGGAATTATTTTAACATGGCCTTGTGAGATCTTCAATATGAGATCGTATTTCAAAGTTTTATCCGACACTGATGAAACAAATATGTCCTTTATTTGACTTATGTTTTGGTGAACAATAAACTGAACATAATTATGAACCAATATGAAATTTTATAGATCCAAGCTATCTCAAACAGAAGACACAGTATTAACATGGGGTGGGGAGATGAAGATTTCTCGATGAATCTTCTTTTTAATTTATACACATAGATAAAATTAAAGATGAGAAAAATGGTTTCACAAAAGAAAAAGGAGAAGTGGGAGAGTTTCCGTCATTAATGAGGAAGAATATATTTGGGGCAAGAAGCAGACAATATGGCAATTTGGGGGCATCTCTCATTATTTCTTGTCAGGTCAAATGCTGTGTAATTGACTTAATCTTCAATGTAACTAAAGAAGTTGTTTTTCAAATTGTTTTCTAAGTGCTGGCAATGGCTGATTAGGTGAACTGTTAATCAAGGTCCCTTGCTTAGGGTGATTGAGATGGAGCTGACTCCTTAATTTACAAGTGACAGATCCTTGACTCAAACTGGGTTCAGAAAACAAAAAGAAAACAAGGAGTCCTGGGCAGCTCATTCGGTTAAGCAACGGACTCTTGGTTTCCGCTCAGGTCATGATCTCACGGTTGGTGAGATCTAGCCCCACATTGGGCTCTGCCAGTATGAAGCCTGCTTGGGATTCTCTCTCGAACTCTCTCTCTGCCCCTCCCCCACCCATGCCCTCTCCTCTCTCAAAATAGATAAATAAACTTTAGAAACAAACAAACAAAAAAACAGAATTTATTGTCCTGTAAAGTCCAGGGGACGTATTGAGTTCAGGAGAGGCTTGATATGAGTGCCAGAACAATGATGACCTTGTCTCTCTCCATTTTCTTTTGCGGTAATGACGGTCCCAATAACTCTAGGCTCTCATTTTACCAATATAAGTGATCTCAACAATAAAACAGCACCCTTCCATAGGGTTCTGGTAAGAGTCCTGGCCCTCACTGCTTTGAGCCTTTTGTGGCTGAGTTACGAAATAGACTGGCCAGCACAGGGTCACGTGTCCATCCCTGACTCAAGGGCATGGGGAGAGGGGTCTAGGTTCACCTAAACAATATAGACCTAGAGTGGAATGGGGGCGGTTCCTCACAGGAAAATGCTAGGCGTTTATCGTGAAGAAGTGGTTTGAGGCAGGCAAGAATGATGTGTGTTCCCTCCAGCCTTTCTCTGCAGCAGCCTCTCAGAAAGCTGTCTCTTGCTTTAGCCCCATTTGACTGTAAAACACCAAACTAGCTGACTTCATGCCCTAGTCTCCTCAGGAAATGTTCATAATAATGTTCATATTAAATTCTATTAAAACAATAATTTGGAATATGTAAAATGGTAGAGTCCAATGGCGATCATTCCTTTTGGAGGTGACTTTTAGCACCCCCATCAATTAGCGTGGAAGATTGAACCTGCTTTTTAGTACGGTAGTCCTGGCTGGAAACCTCCTCTTTGGGAGGATCTCATTTTATATATTCCTACATTTGCATGTGTTTCCATGTAATATGCATCAGACTGCAGGCTTTTTTATAAATTACATTTTTTTATCATACCAGTTAGGTCAGAATTTTTAGATTTCTTGTCTTTTTCTCTATGTCAATATCAATAGTTTCTGAAAACTCATATCTTCATATCCTATTGACTTCATATCCTATTGGACAACAATATCATTGCTTGAGGATTAAATAAGATAAGGATCTAATAGAATCAGTAGAGCTTACAACCCTGTCTCAGTTTACATTCCACTTCATCACCCGTATGAACTTGGGCTGCTTAATTCACCTACGTATGTGCTTGAGTTTCTCCTTCTCTGTAAAATGGGATAATAATAGTGCTTAGTTCATAGGAATATGATGTAAACTGACAAAAGTTGATGTATAAACAATTCAAAGAGTTCCAAGAAATTGTTTATCACACAAACTGGCTAATTATGATGGCCCTCCCCATCTCTCCGTTCCTTGGGTTCCCAAACCCTGTTCTGTTGGGGTCATGTCATCTCTCTTGGGAGTCATCTTGGGCAGGATCTCTTTTAAGACCACCAGGCCAGCTCCCTCGATGGTCCCCAGCATATGGACATACTGATTCGCCCAGTCACTGGGAGAAGGGCTACTTGCACCCAGGGCTACTCTTTATACACTGTGGTCACACATGCACATCTCCAGCTGCCAAAGTCCACCTTTGAACTTCTCTCGGGGAGACTCAGGCTGCAGACTTCATGAACCCCAGACCCCAGTGGACACGTGCCAAGTTGCTCCTCCACCCAAAGTGAGGAGAATTGCACCCCCTCCCCCACCTCAAGGTGTGGAGTCCAAGGGGACCATGACATATCAGCAACTCTCTCCAGAGAGGTCTCTTTTATAAGTGGGCTTAGGTGATGTGCCCTGACTTTAGGACCAGCGAGACTTTTGACAACTTTTATATTGTTTTCTGCCCTTGTGGCCTCATCCAAAACTGAAGGAGAAAGAATTCGATTTTAGGATGCTACTTTAGCTGTTATCATTGTCAGCATCCAGAATCCTATAGAAAAAAAGGCACTTGAGCTGCAGATTCATTCACTGGTTTCAGAGTGTCAGGACTTACTATTTACTCAATGCAAGTCATATGGTTTCTCTAAGCCTTGGTTTTCTCATCTATAAATTGGGATCAGTAATCCTTCAACTGCCTAAGATCCAATGAGATAAATATGCAAAATGCTCTGTAAACAAAAAAGTGCTTTTATATATAATAAAGGGATCTTTTTCTTAGCTAGAGCCTTATAATTTGTTGTCTAGTTATGTTCCATTCAATAAACATCAGTCTGTGCTTTGTGTTTTGTTGGTAGATAGAATTTTTCAGGAAAAAACCCATTTTGAATCACTGTATACTATAAAAGTAATAAAGAGGGCTCTGTTGGCCTAGGTGGTTTGTAAAATTGTTTCTAATGATGATTTGTGAAGGTTGCTAGATTTTGCATGAGAATACAGAATGTCCAGTTAAATGTGAGTCTGACAAATATTAAATAAATTTTAATATAAGTCCATCCCACATATTGCATGGAATTTTATCTGGTAACCCCAGTAATAAGTTGCCGTGGACTGTGAGCACAAATCCTACCTAATTTGTCTTTTATTTCTAGATTCTAGCACAATGCCTGGCCCCTAGCATGCACTTAATACACGATTTTGGAAAAAGGCAGTATTAGAAGATGTACTTGGAAACCTGTTGGCCATGCGACAAATTACTTTTAGCAACACTTTTGAGCATTGGTTTCCTTCAGTTAAGCAAAGATAAACTCCTCCCAGATGAAAGGAGGGTAACATGACATGGGTATTTGAACAGTCTTTATAAATTGTGAAAGCAACCCCCAGGGCGTTATAAACAGCACAAGGACTACACTGTTGAGGATGGTATTTGGGGGTCACCTTGGCAATGAAGAGTAGAAAGTAAGTTTTCAAAATGTTTCGATAAGATCGACATGTTGAGTGCGTAAATCCAGTGTACAGAGAACAGTCCCTCTTGGGCTATTTCCGTCTCCTACCGTACCCCCTGGGAAGAGGCTTCACCCAGTGGATAAGCTTGAATGGGTTTCTACAAGGAATTAAACTGTGCCCAGCGCCTTCTGCTTCTCCTAGATGGTTGCATGCCCATCGCTGCTCCCCTCATGCCTCAGGCTGTCTAATTTGGTGACTGTAAAGCAATTACGAAGGTTCGCTGTGGAAGTTCCTGCTAATTTGCTTGAGGCATCTGTGAAAAGCATGCAAAACCTACTTCAACACATCAACAATAAGATCCGAAACAGGAGCAGAAGCTGCTTGGCTTCACCTAGGGTAGCCAGGAAGCTCTGAATTGTGGCTAGGTTCTTCCTTGCTGTACTGTTTCGCACGCCGCTGGGGAATGAGTGGTTTCTAAGTGCCATATGTGTTGGCGTAATTACATCCACTGGCACAAATTGTTTGATGGAATTCCTCAAACTTATTTAAATTTGCTCTGAGACATCAAAACAGTTCATTAGCTTCCAAGAATACGTTCGTAGTTCCTGGAAAATAATTTCTTTTGGCGTTTCAAATGTGGCATACTCAGCCATCATCCTTGAGACCTTTCTGAATTTCAGTCCACAGATGCTTATAGAGTAAGCATCTGTCCCCTTTACTGTCTCCCTCTCCATCTCATCGCGAAATGTTAGAGGTCTGGAGGCTCCATACCGTTTCCTCTCGTGGCTCTGTGTGTTAGCTGACTTCACCCAAACCTGTAGCAATTTAGAAGATCGCCCTGCTCCAGCTCAGTGTTATGCCATGTTTTCTCCAGCTCAGTGTTCTCTTCTGAGCAAGAGGCTGCGATCTAGCAGCCTTTAGTACAACCCCCTGCCCTTGGGTGTCTCAGAGACTTCTCAAACTAAACACACCTGAAATGGATCACTTAGTCTACCCATCACCCATCTCCTGTATTTGTTCTTTCTCCAGTGTTCAGTAATGTCCATCCAGTTGCAAAAGCCAGAAATATAAGGCTTGCTCTTAATGCATTCCCTCCCTCATTTTCTACCTTCCACCATCTCCTAGCTTAGACTGGATAATCTGTCACCAAGTCTTGTCAGGTGTCTCCCAAATTATCTTGGAGTTGCCTTTTTGTCTTCATTCGACCATTCCGGTCAAGACCACCACGGCTCACCTGAAGTCTTCACTCCATTACAGTCCACTCTCCAATTATCCCAGTGATCCTTTTATACTATTCATAAGGCCAGCCTACTTCCCTGTTTAAGACCACCCAACAGCTTTAGATTACACTTAGGAAAAAAAAATCCACGAAGCTGGCCTTTTCTGCTTTATGTCACACCTATATATTTCCATTCATGACATTACAGCTACCTAGGCATTTTCTGTGTCTGCAATGAGCTGTGATACACCCCGCCACAGGATGTTTGCATATGCTTCCCTTGCTGTGGAATAGCTATCCTCCACCCAGTTCATTACTTCTCATCATCCAGATCTTTCAGCTTGTATATCACTTCCACAACATGGAATGTACACTTGGAACCTTGTCCATATTGCTTACTGATATATCTCCAAAATCTTGCACAGAGCTAGCACATACTAGGCACTCAATATATCTTGCACAATGAATGAAAAAATAAAAGCAGAAAAGAATGAATGAACTGTAGATTAGATCTGGTCCCTTGGTTATACATTCTTGTATCATTCCCTTTCTTTTGCCCATACTTATCCCAATTTATATTTCATAGTAAGGTTATCTGCTTGGCTTAGTTTCTACATCTAGGCTCATGAGAACAGAGACCATGTCTGGTTTTGCTTCCCATTTTATTCTCAGGGCCTAGCATGTCCCTAGCATGTGGCAGGTGCCCACTACCTTGTTAGTCGTGGTTGTCCTGCTGAATTTCGGATCCTTATCCCACTCAGCAGCCTTTGGCACAGCTGAGCACACAGTCCTTGAAGCACGCCCCCGTTCCCCCACTTCCGGACTCTGGCTCTCCTGCTTTCCCTTCACTGGTCTCACTTTCATACGTGGGATTCTTTCCTTCTTTCAGACCCTTAGATATTAGTGTTCCAACTGGGGTAGACTTGCCCCGTGGAATACTACTCTGCAATAAGAAGGAACAAACTAGTGGTACACGGGCCAATGTTGGATGGACCTCCAGGGCCTCATGCTGTGGGAGGTTTTGGGTGGTGATTAAGCTGTCGTGTATCCTGATCATGGTGGTGGGTCATGCAAATGGGTATAGACAAATCTATACATGCAATAGGATGCTTGGTGAAGGGCCCACAGGATGTCTCTGTGCAATGTTTGCAGCTTCTATTCCAAAATAAGTTTTTTGTAAGGGAGTATTTTCCAGGGCTCAGATTGAGGGCTACTTTTCTTCACCCCCTGTGCTGTCTCTGTGAGTTGTCAGCCCCTCCCGTGACTGTAGTCTCTGTTCCCATGCTCTCAGCTCTGTCCCTCTTTTCTGGGCTCCCTCTTGGACGTCCAAGTGCATAGCAACCAGTCAGAACTATCTGTGCCGGTTGTGAGTAAATGGATGCATACGTGGAGGTAATTTCTGTGACCACAAAATGAGAAAATTCTATTTCTTTTCTATTTATGGGAATAGTTTGCTCTTGGAGGTTCTATACAAATTAATCACCTTTCGGGGCGCCTGGGTGGCTTAGTCGGTTAAGCGTCTGACTTTCGCTTAGGTCATGATCTTGCGGTTCGTGGGTTCGAGCCCCGCGTCGGGCTCTGTGCTGACTGCCAGCTCAGAGCCTGGAGCCTGTTTCAGAGTCTGTGTCTCCCTCTCTCTCTGACCCTCCCCTGCTCACGCTGTCTCTCTTTCTCTCCTAGAAATAAATTTAAAAAATATATTCAAATAATTACCTTTCACCAAAGTCAGAATGTTTGCCCTGGCCTCATAGTCTTTTCGTGTGATTGACCCAATGAACTCAACAGGGTTCCAAAGATTTTGTTGCCTTTGCTTCCTTCTGGTTGCACCATGGAAATACTGTGCTTCAGTTATGTTTATATTACTACATATATGAAAATATGAAATGACATTATCAATTTACCAATCTGGAACTTAAAAATATTAATATATATCGTATACACACACACCTTTATTCTATTTATTTATTTATTTATTTAATTTTTTAAAAGTTTATTCATTTTGAGAGAGAGAACAGGAGGGGAGGGGCAGAGAAAGTGAGGGAGAGAAATAATCCCAAGCAGGCTCTGTGGCGTCAGCACAGAGCCCAATGTGGGGCTTGAACTCAAGACTGTGAGGTCATGACCTGAAACGAAACCAAGAGTCAGATGCTTAACCGACTGAACCACCCAGGCAGCCCCCATGCCCCACCACACACATATCTTTAGAAAGATAAGGTTTTATTAGTTCAGCAACCCTGCTGTACTTTTAGTGAAAAGCAATCTTGATTTTCCCTTTCATTTTTCATAGTTTTGCACTATGCCTAACAATTGCTTAAGATAACACTTTTAGTGGAGGTCAAATACGGCTTGAACATGTGACACATGGTTTCCCAGGGAAACGCCACATCAGCGCTTGCGGCTTCTGGTAGCATCTTCAGAACAGCACCTAGACACCAGCCATAGCACCATGTTTGCCAAAGAACAGGAGACTCAACCCAACACAGAAAAAGCACTGTGAACAAGGCGAATCATTTCAAAAGATGAAGAAACATTCCTCAAGAGTGATGCCCTTAGCATCCTACAGTGTTTCTGAATGAAACTCCCCTCTCCCAGCCGGTAAATGCTGTTTTATGGGGCATTTGTCCTTCTCCATGTCTGGTTTTATGCTCTTCATGCTCATTATTATTGTTACTGTATTTATATTCTCTGTAGAAATCCTTGAAATACGGCTTACATTATTACCTATTGTCTACATTCGGGTTTTACTCAAAGAATTGGAAGTTTGGAGATGAAAATTATCTTAGAGAAAATTTGTTAGATCTTCCAAAAGAGACGACTTTTAAAAGTTGCTTACATTTGGGGCGCCTGGGTGGTTTAGTCGGTTAAGCGTCCGACTTTCGCTTAGGTCATGATCTCGCGGTTCGTGGGTTCGAGCCCCGCGTCGGGCTCTGTGCTGACTGCCAGCTCAGAGCCTGGAGCCTGTTTCAGAGTCTGTGACTCCCTCTCTCTCTGACCCTCCCCTGCTCATGCTGTCTCTCTCTCCTAGAAATAAATAAAACATTATGAAAAAATTTTAAAAAGTTGCTTACATTTGACTCATTTAGGTATCAGTTTATTTGGAGCCTGAACTCTCTTCTTGAAGTCTAATTACCAAAGTCTAATTACCACAGTTTTTGTCTTTGACTTCTTTAATGTTTCAGTAATCATACTTAGTTGTCATTCTTTTCACAAAAGACATAAGGAAAGTATATAAGGTAAAACGTCTGTACTAAAGTCTAAGTTGAAGAAATACGGGAATACAAAAGAAATTGAATAAAATGTTTCTTTTCCTACATAGTTGAATTGAGATCCTTGTCAATGTAACTGACATAACTGACATTTCCCGTGAGTTTGGGTTGAGTCTAACTCTGAAGAACAAAGAGAGACACAACATTAATTGTTTAAGGTGAATCTGTCAGTCCTTTTGACCCATAGACATTAACTAATATTGAATCTTATAGACTCATATAGTGAATCCTGGTTTGTTTAAGGAAAAGAACTAAAATTCTCTCTTTTTACCAATCCTACTTGTGTTGGTTTAGATATCATATTTTTAAGTACTGGGTTGGTAAATTGACAATGTCTTTATTAATGAGGTAATATTTTACAGCTACTTTTACCAAGAACTGCTTTGTAAGTATTGTATCCAAGAATGGATAATATGGTAATTTCTGTTTCTGTTACATTACTTCTCGGGTTCATCTGGGAGACTGTGTATTTCATTCATATTTCTGTGATGAAAAGCAACAAACATCAAATTAATTAGGCAGAAAGCTCAGCTAAGCCATAATAAAGTTTTAACTAAAAAAGTCTTCTTTTTATTTTAAAAGAATTTAATGTTTATTTTTGAGAGAGAAAGACAGAGAGAGACAGAGACAGAGACAGAGACAGAGTGCAAGCAGGGGAGGGACAGAGAGAGAGGGAGGCACAGAATCGGAAGGAGGCTCCAGGCTCTGAGCTGTCAGCACAGAGCTTGACGTGGTGCTCGGACCCACAAACTGCGAGATCATGACCTGAGCCAAAGTCAGACACTTCACCGACTGTGTCACCCAGGTGCCCCAAAAATGCTTCTTTTTTTAAAAAGCAGTTGAATTATTTCAAGTAGATACAGTTTCATAAACAATTATCCAGCAAAGTTTTGCTTAGACCTTATCTAAGGAATATATGCTACCGCTAGATAGTGTATTCACTGTTGATATTGGATATGCAGATGATGCTTGCAGAGGGGTCTGGCAGGTTTACTGCCCTTCAATCTATTTCTCTACTCTCAATGTGTTCACCAGAACCTTTTTTGAGATTACAAAACTAAACTCCAATCTGGTTTATGTCCAGTTGATCACAAAATGTAAAATACTTAAATTCCAAATAGTGGAATATGTCCATCCTAAAACAAGCTTTGGGGCCTGAAAAGTCTTCCATTACTTCCATTTGGCAGAGCTGGAAAAAAAGGCACTCTGTTTTCCAATTGCTGATTTTACATCCAAAAGCTAGTGATCTGAAAACCATATGTTGCAGTTGCCTTTGGATGGACTTGAATTATAATTTGCACAACATTACCATAGACCAGGAAAGAGAAGAGGGAGCATTTGAAGACTCCATTGTCACATTTTGTATTCTCTAGCCTTTAGCCAGGAAGATCCCATCTTCACTTCCAAAGGATAAAAATCTCATGTTTTTCTTTCTTTTAAAAAAATTTTTTTTAATGCTTATTTATTTTTGAGAGAGAGAGTACTACAGAGAATAGCATGGAGGGACAGAGAGAGAGGGAGACACAGAATCCAAAGTAGGCTTCAGGCTCTGAGCTGTCAGCACAGAGCCTAAGGTGGGGCTTGAACTCCTGAACTGTGATATCATGACCTGAGCTGAAATTGGATGCTTAACTGATTGAGCCACCTAAGCGCCCCTGTTTTTCTATTTTTTTTCCCTAATGTTTATTTGTTTTTGAGAAAAAGAGAGTGAGAGCACAAGTAAGGGAGGGGTAGAGAGTGAGAGGTCAGAGGATCCAAAGAGGGTACCATGCAGTCAGCACATAGCCTGATGAGAGGCTCGAACTTGAGAACCATGAAGGTCATGACCTGAGCCGAAGTCAGATGCTTAACTAACTGAGCCACCCAGATACCCCAAACCTCATATTTTACTCTAAAATTTTTCAGAAAGAAAAGTCCTCCTCTCCTTTTTAGACACGCGACTCTAATGATGATCAGTCTTTACTAGTTGGAATTCCTTCCTTAAATTGGCTTTATGTTAACCAAAATCTTTACTGCTATCTTTCCTAGAGAATACCTCCAGTTTGAAACTCTACCTCCATTTCTTAATCTACATATGGAAAAATTCATAATTGATGATCTCTAAAGTTCCATCTGGCTCTAATTGCCCTTGAGCACTTATGCCAGCCTACAGATGTGTAGCCAATTAGTTATGGAATAGCTCCCCATATTCTCCCCGTATTGTGTGTAGGTAGTGTGTACATACACACACTTTTTAGATATAATTTCCCAACAGTTGGTTTGGGACTTCTGAAACCCTTGGGCCCTGGGCAAAGATCTCCTGATGGACCACATGCATCTTTTCATGTGTAAGTTCAGAATTAACTGCATGTAGGCACCACTGGTAGAGAATTAAGGCATTACTGATGCTTTATGCATGACTGGATTCTTTAAATGAAATAGACAAAGTTTTCCAACATTTTATTTTCAAATCTTGGTTGTGCCATCGATCTGTCTTACTCATATACTAATAATAAACTCTAAGTGTTAGATAGACACACTGAAGGCTGGTTTTAAGTCTCTCAGATCCCACCTGACATGATTTTATTACTGAAATGCAAAAAGAAAATAAATCTCATCAGAGGACAGCATCATTATTTTCCCCAAGGACTAGCAGACTCTACTGTATTCAGATGGCATCGTCAAAGTCCTTTCTGTTGCCGACACATCAGGTCCGGGTTTATCTTCGTTTTTGGATAAGAGAAACATTTAATTTTGGAAGAACAAATGGAATTATCATGAAATGGCTTGCCACGTATCCCAGGTTTCCTACTATGTTGCTTGGCTAAGGGCTCCTGCTTAATATCACTTCCCCAGAAGACTTGTCTGAGCCCCTCACCTGGGTAGATGCTCCAACCACGGCTCATGCAGATCTACGCCACCTCTCCTGTCACAGTGCTTATCTGTACTATGGCAATTGCCCATTTGGGGTCATATTTCCCTAAAGACATTCAAGTCTGTGAGGGCGGCTACTTTCTCATTCACAGTTATATTCCCAGCACCTAAATGGTGCCCAGATATGCAGGGTATTGAGTAAATGTTTGCCGAGAGAATGGATGAACAAAGCATAACTCATTGTATATGATATCTCTGATTAGGTAGCTTTGTCATTTTTTTAAAAAGAATAAGTGGTTAGGTAGCTCAGATTTTCAACACGGGATTTCTCTGCATGGAAGTCTGACCTATAAATCAGAAAGCTGAAGCTCAATCAAATTATCTGATTTAATACTGATGTTGTTCTTATAAAACATAGAAACCCACGTTTTTGTAGTGTTCAATGCAATGGCTGTGGCTCTGGTTGTGAGTAAGAGAGAGGTTAAAGGGAAGAGAGAAGAGGGATGAGTGTTAGCCAGCTATGGCCAGGAGATGAGCGGAGAAGGCTGACTTACAATGGTGCGGGATTAAGCAAAAGGGAAGCTTGTCTTTATTGAAGATGAGGGTGGAGCTGCGCATGAGGGGTGTGAGGACCTCAGACATATGGACAAGGAGGAGAGGCAGGGAAACAAGGATGGTCCAAAGCAGCAAGTCAAGGGAACTGGATTCAAAATGAACCCAAATAACAGAGAGGACACAGGTGAGCACTGGAGCCTAGGAAATCCCCAGATGCAGTGATGCTCAGGGCGTCTCTTCTGCACAGATGCAACCAGCCCCCCTGATTCGTCCACTTCTTTAGAAGGTTGATCTTCCCAGAATGCTTAACTCTGTTAGCCTTCTCTGAGAATACTTGGTGTTTTCCGCTAAGAAGGATAAGATTCCCTTTGGTGTGCTTTTCACAGGGGGAGTATCTACATTCAGAGATCAATCGTTCGAGTTCAAACTTTTGAGTGTAATACAAATAGGCTTTTAATATCAGAACTTGATATGTAAAACTTTGTAGCATATTTGACATCAAACCAGCATTTCTGCAATTTTCAATTTTCCCTTTATAATTCTGTAAAATTATTTTCGCACCACCATAATAAGAGGGTACATGGTATGAGAACTCTATCGGTTGATGCTCTGAGTGGATTAAGAGAAATACTATTAACATAAGAGAATAGGTATTGAGTTACAGTTTGGGAAGATGAAAAAAAAATTGGAAACAATGGTAGTGATGATTGAACAACAATGTGAATATACTTAATGCCACTAAACATTACCCTTATAAATGGTTATAATGATAAATTCTATGCTATCCCATGATAGAAATATAAGAGAATAGCAATGGGTTTGACACAAAGGAATAGTAGTTGTTTCCCAGTTTCATACATAGAAAATCAAGAGACAGAATGACGAAAGAAACATCCAGGAAGAGATACTTAGTCAGGAGTTAAACTGACCACTAAGCCCTGGGAATCCTAATTTCTGGTACAATGTTCTTTTCAGGCAAAACTCCAAATTCAACCCTATGCCTCTGGTATGCATAACTGAGATTTCCAAAGCCTCGTAACGTTGTTTTATAAAAATGGTCAATTTCACAATGTGAACAGGGCAATTTTATTTTATTTTTTTTCTCTTTATTTTTTTATTTTTATTTTCTTTTACAAATAGTTTATTGTCAAATTAGTTTCCACATAACACCCTGTGCTCATCCCCACAAGTGCCTTCCTCCATGCCCATTCCCCCCTACCCCCCACATCCATCAGTCTCAGCCCTCAGTTTTTGTCAGCATTCAAGAGTCTCTCATGGTTTGCCTCTCTCCATTTCCCCCACCATTTCCCCCCTTCTTCTCCCCCTTAATCCTCAGTTAAGTTCCTCCTAATCCTCCTATACATGCAAACATATGAAATTTGTCCTTCTCTGCCTGACTTATTTCACTCAGCATAACACCCTCAAGGTCCATCCATGTTGCTACACATGGCCAGATTTCATTGTTTCTCATTGGAACAGGGCAATTTTAAAACCATGCCTTTTGATAAAACATGAGTTTAATAAATTTGTCATCTATCTTATTCTATTTTTTCTGGAAAGTTCATCTTTAAAGCAGCATTTAACACTGCAAAGTATGAACCATTTTAATATTTTAAAAGAAAGGCAGTTTCTGTTTCTTATTCTTTCAGGGATTCTCATTTAGATCTTTTACTCTAGGGAAAGTTCCAAATGCATTGATATTTCCTGAAAAATACTCTGTCTTGTGTCTAGGTATAAGTCTGCAAATCCCTTCCTTAGAAGAAACACAGGATTATTTCTCAGTTGTCATGGTGATGCTTAGGGAAGATAACTTTTTAAGGAGGTGAGAGGGAAGAACCATTTTGGGTTACATAATCAAAGTCTATGATTTTAACTTGCACTTCGCTGGAAACAGTGCTAGCTGGTATTAAGTCACAAGGTCTTCATAAAATTAAATATTTTTACATGAAAATTTCCCGTAGAGTGTCTAGTCCCACCTTCTCATCTTATAAATGAGAACATTCCAATATAGGAAGGTTGAATGATTTCCTAAGGTCTTCACGTTGCCTTGCAAAACTTCCTTATGCATTTGTTTAGAACAGATATGAAGTTCTCAGAATGCTGATATACCACAGAGAAGCCATTATGGGGAACTTTCTGTTTGGAAATTGAGCATCACTCCCATTTTCACCCTCAGAAGGAGGGAGCTCATTTTCCTCTGTTGTTTCCTCACCTTTGTATTAAAGTGATTGCCTGAGCACCCTCCTACACTGTTGGTGGGAATATAAACTGTTGCAGCCCCTCTGGAAAACAGTGTGACATTCCTCAAAAAATTAACAATATAACTCCCCTATGACCCAGCAATAGCACTGCTAGGAATTTACCCAATGGATACAGGAGCGCTGATGCATATGGGGCACATGTACCCCAATGTTCATAGCAGCACTCTCAACAATAGCCAAAACATGGAAAGAGCCTAAGTGTCCATCAACGGAAGAATGGATCAAGAAGATGTGGTTTATCTATACCATGGAATACTACATGGCAATGAGAAAGAATGAAATGTGGCCATGTGTAGCAACATGGATGGACCTTGAGGGTGTGATGCTGAGTGAAATAGGTCAGGCAGAGAAGAACAGATACCATATGTTTGCACATATAGAGGATTGGGAGGAACTTAACGGAGGACCATGGGGGAGAAGAAGAGGAAAAATAGTGGGGGAGAGGGAGGGAGGCAAACCATGAGAGACTCTTGAATGCTGAGAACAAACTGAAGGCTGATGGGGATGAGGGGGAGGGGAAGGGGGATGATAGGCATGGGGGAGGGCACTTGTGGGATGAGCACTGGGTGTTATATGGAAACCAACTTGACAATAAACTATTAAAAAATAAATAAAATAAAATAAAGTAAAATGATTGCCTGAGGTAGAATTGTCGCGCGTGCGTGCACACACACCCACCCACCCACACACACACACACACACACACACCTATTTTAACTCCATTTACTTCCCATTTCTTTTTCACCTTTTCTTAGAGTTATTATAGAAAATCTCTGTTGTTTGCTCAGTTTTCCTCTCAAGCATCCTGTTTTTCCTTCCAGTTGCCTATATCTTGGGAAATAACAACTGTATTCTTGAAACCCCACCATTTTGGAGCTAAAAGAAATGTTGATCACGCTGATAAGCAAGGAATTTGATACCTGTATCGAAGAAGGAAGTCCTAAGGTTTGATGGGAAATTAAACAGGATAAAGATGCAGGGCATCGATACTGAGAGCCTTTAGGGAAATACACAGAAGTTTCCCTCAGGATCCCCTCCAATCATTATTTACAACTTCTTCCTCTTCCTTAAATTAAATCTATGTTTCCTCAACCACAAATCTTCCAGATAAATATAAAACTACTTTTTAGTCAATGTTGTCTTGTTTTGCTTAATGACTATGCTTCCCCAGTGCAAACGTACAGTATTTTTTAAAAAATTACACACTAAATGGAATTTTAGTATCAATCTGTGGTCAAACCACAGTTTATAACATTTTTTATATGGGGAAATGCATTTAGAGTTGGGAAAAACTCGTTTATAAGTCAGATTTTGCCTATGATATATCTCTTGAACTTAAGTAAAAATCAGTACACTGAATTTTTAATGTTTATTTAGTTTTTAGAAATAGAGACAGAGACAGAGCATGAGCACGGGCAGGGGAGGGGCAGAGAGATAGGGAGACACAGAATCCAAAGCAGGGTCCAGGCTCCGAGCTGTCAGCGCAGAGCCCGACGTGGGGCTTGAACCCACCAACCATGAGATCATGACCTGAGCTAAAGTCGGATGCTCAACTGACTGAGCCACCCAGGATCCCCAGTACATATTGTTTGAGAGCCCTTCTGGGTGAAATTCACCATTCCGAGTGCTATCATGTTCTGCAAATAAAATAATAAGGAAGTACATTATCTCAGCTAATCTTTACAACATCCCTACAAGGTAGATATCACTCTCCTTCTTGTCAGTGAAGAAACTGAGGCTCTGAGAGGAAAGATCACTTGTTCAAGAGCAGAATCTGGTGAGAAGCAGAGCTGCTGTGCCATCCTCAGTCATCTGACTTCCAAGTCTGTGCTGTAGTGCAGAAATTATGCTCTAAGGAGACTGCCGGGAGCCATGCTGGACCTTAGAAAATCCTTGGAAGCTATGCTTCAGCAGCTTCCAGAAAAAGAATTCGTGTTAAATCTCAGATGGGAAAACGTTTCCTCTGACTATTGCTATATAGAAATGCATCTTAGTGAATGCTATTCCAGGTTACTGGGGGATCAGAAAGTGTCATTGGAACAACTGGGACTCTGGAGGACAGAGAGACCTGGAGCTTGTACCTCTATGCAGCCCATTGGTGAGGAGAGAAGGGGATTCAGGGGGAGGCATAAACATCCATCTTCTGGTGGGGGGGGGGGGTTGTATGACAGACTCTCCTTTTGTCCTTCAACAAGACTCTGTAGATATCAAGCCTCATATATTTCACTTTTGATCTAAGCCCCTGCTGGAACCAGATATATAATATTTCATATAATTACTCTATTAAGATTTGCCAGAAATCCTAGAAAGCTGATTCTGTTCTCCACACCTGCTGATCTGACCAGCTCAGCATGTCTGTTAATGGTCTTCATCCAGAAGATAGAAAGAGAGACACAAAAGCAAGACCGTCCTTGCTTTCCAGATCTTAACTGTGATCGCTCCTTAGAGTCAACTGCATCTGGCATTCATGAGAGATCTAAAAGCAGTTGCCAGGGAAGTTTCTGTGTTGTACTCACATTTCAAAGATGCAAATATAAGGAAATCCCTTTGAGGGGTTGGAGGGAAAACCAGCTGAGGCTCTATTTTGGAAAAGACACCTGAATTGGCTTTTTAGTTGGGGGCATGGCCAAGATGGAGTAGGCAGGGCAGTAGACTCCCCACCAAGGGCAGGCTGAGGACGGGGCTGAGCCTCAGGTGGGTCTTCTGTTCCCCACTCTTCACTGCACAGCTCCTTTCCCCTAAAGGCTCTATGGCAGCCATTGGAGGGTGGAGACTGGGCAGGACCTCAGTGGCAGTTCACTTGGACAGGACATCAGAGGACTCAGATGTCAGTTTCCATTGTGGGTCTCAGTCTTCTTCACAACCACAGCCTGGGTGGAGCGGACATGCCTGAAGGAGTTCAAGCCCGCACCAGCACCTAAGCTGGACTGGAAGGAGCTCAGACCATAGTGAATGCCAGTGCTGATGAGACCATTCGCACAGAGTTCGGCCCACTTGAGAACCGTTGGTGGTCGCATTGGGGATATACACGTTCGGTGTCCCTGACTCCAGCAGCTTCAGTAGGTGGCCATCTCGCTGTCCAGGACCAGCCTGACATTTATGAGCTCCCAGTACTCACACAGACTCATGAGGTCAGCGTCCTGAATGGCCCACTCCCTGACACTTCCTGGCAATCAGCAAAGGCCGCCTCCACGGAAGCCCTCTGGCCTTTGAAGCCCTGGATCTTAGCCAGGAGTCAACTGATGTTCCAGCTCATCTAGAAAATCTCCATCTTTGTGCTTCCCAGACAACGTCCGTGCTCCTACTACTTGATCTGGTACAGCCCTCCATCTCGGCCCACAACAGCCGGCAGTCTCCTCATACCGAACCTGCACCTGGCAATGATGCCATCTGGCCCAGGGAGCAGCTGCTGTCCCTGGGGAGGACTGTGAGGTATTGGAGATCTGTGGCCGCAGCTCTTGGCTCTCCTCTTCACACTGCAGCCTGGGGAAGGCCATCTGGTCAGCCAGCCCCCCCACCCCCCACCCCAGGCTGACTCCAGCTCTGCCTCGTTCATGCAAGCTTCACCCACAGCCTTCTTGATGACGACAAATGCATTCCCCATCTCTGCACGCTCTTTGATCTCTTCCTTCCTTGTCTTTATTCTGAAGTCCTCCACCAGCCCCTGCGTATTGCCAAGCGCCACCCCCAGCTTCAGCTTCTCCTGGACCACTGTGTCCAGCTGCCAACAAAACTTGTTGATATAGCTCCTGAGCACATTGTCCTTGCTGCTCAGGACAATAAAAACACGAGCTGTTTTCTGCTGCTACAGGAGACTCTGCCTGGTCTCAAGAATCTTGTTCTGCCCTCCAGCTTCTGTGCCTTGTCAATAAAGAAGGCAAACTTGGGTCACCTGGGTGGCTTAGTCGGTTAAGCGTCCGACTTTCACTTAGGCTATGATCTCGCGGTTCGTGGGTTCGAGCCCCGCGTCGGGCTCTGTGCTGACTGCCGGCTCAGAGCCTGGAGCCTGTTTCAGTCTGTGACTCCCTCTCTCTCTGACCCTCCCCTGCTCACGCTGTCTCTCTCTCTCTCTCCTAGAAATAAATAAAACATTAAAAAAAAGAAGGCAAACTTGCCATTGAGGGTCTTGATCTGCTCCTTCTCCTGGTACACACCACCTAGGTGTTGGGGTTCACCTCCAGCTTAAGGGACTTCAGCAGGCTCTGGTTCACCAAGACAGCTGTGATGCCCTGCCAAAGCCACAGACCATACTCACACTGGTGTCCAGGCCACCCGAGAAGCCACTGCCCACCCAGGGGAAGGCTGAGAAGCAGATGCAGCACAAGGCACAGTTGTATGAGAAGCTGCTGAAGGCCCCACAGGGCCAGAGGTGGATCCCTTGTAGGACTTCTGGGTTACTCTGATGGACATGGTGGAGGCTGGAGCTGACATGAGTAGCCTGGACCAGAGAAACCAAAAGGAGCTGAGAAGCTCCTTCTAGGTGGGAGTGAGGGAGTCTTGATGTATCTGGAGTTTATTGACTTCCCTGCTCAAAACTAGTTTCACAAGTATTTATTGAATAGGTAGTGTGTGCCTAACATCCTTTGGTAGAGGACTAAGAGACTCAAAACAAGTAGAAATTAATTCTTGTCCTTAATTAGGGCATTTCTAATCTTGCCAATTTATTCATTAAACATATATTTCTTAAACATGTTTTAGGCGATAAGACGTATACACATTAAAGTTATTGACCATGCGGCATGATTAGGTGCTACACTTAGTTTCTCCTTAAGGGCCAGGCACCTGCACAAATGCTCATGAAAAGCTACTGAGTGTGAGGCCTGGGGACACAGAAATGGCCCAGATAGAGCCCATACTACTAACAAGCTAACAGCCAGGGAGCAAAATAAGTAGACCGGAAATTACAAGACAATATGGTGTAATTAGGTAAGTGGAACATCCATAGAGGAAAGCAAACGGTCAAGGAATGCCATTGAGGGTGGGAAGCATTTGCATTGAGTCTTGAAGCTCAAATATGAGCTCACAGAATGTAGGCCCCGGGGGTTGGAGGAGGAGAAGTGGTCAACGGCTTGGCTAGAAAAAAAGGCGAGCTCATACCTGCTTGTGACCGTCTCAGAGGTCACAGGCCCGTTCTGTCCATCTGCCCTATGAATTGCAGGGGCCCCAAACTTTGATCTCTGCCTTTTCTCCTCCATGGTGCCTCAGGGCTCTGCTCAGACTCACCTTTCTGCTCCAAGGGGAGGAAACTGTCTCCAAGGAAAAGGTGGAGATCAATGGGATGACCTTATGACCTGTCTTAGGGATCACAGTCTCATGCCACCTGTTGGCCAATGGCTAGAAACAGTTGCCTCCTATGGTTTGTCAAGTTTTGTTTGCAGTGGGAGGGAGGATTAGTCCTATACAAGCTACTTCATCGTAGTTAGAACTTTCCCATGTATCTTGAATAACCGTTCACTCGACACTGATGCCGAATCTTTCCCAATTTTCTCAAACCTCTGCCTCCTTTCCTCTTCCTTCTACTTCCTTCATCTCCCCTCTATGGAAACTGCTTCATAAGTCACTTATAGCCATAGTTAATGAGGATTTCTTCCACCTTCAGTCCCTCTGACCTCTTGGTAAGATTGGAAATGGTTAATGGTATCTCCTTTTATAAACTCTCTTCTCTTGAATTCTTACCTCTGTGACTCTGCTTCTGCCTATGACTCTCCTTCATTTTGTTTGCTGGCCTCAGTTTCTCCACCACCTGATAACAGGTATTCCCCAGGACTCTTCCCCCGAGTGCTCCTCCTGGATCCTCTGGGCATCTACTCTGTGTTCGTAGCTTCAGATGGTTAATTTCTTGTCCTGCCTTCCTCTGTCTTCTTTATGTTAATGATTCCATTCTGTGTGACCAATCCTGTCTTCTTCATCTGAAGTGTTTGCCCTATTAAGTATTGTTCCTACTTCTGGAATCTTGGAGTTTCTCATACCCTCTAGGCTCAAGTTCTTTAAGATCCTGATATTAATTAAGCCCAAGATTTGTCAGTCTATCAGTGTTTTCCTTGTTAGGTTATAATTCATCTGTTTTCCAGCCTCTTTGCCCCAGTATACTCTGAACCATAGCAGAGAGACTTGATCTTCACCCTCTGCGAAGCTCATATAGCCTAGTTTAATGTCTGGCACACAGGAGACCCCTCAGTAAGTGCGAATGAATGAATGAATGAATGAATGAATGAGTGGATGGCAGGATGGATGAGAGTGGCCAAATCTCCTCTAGCCGAAACAGGTGGCCAGGAAAATTAGTCTCTGGGCTATAGGTGTGTGGGTCAAGGTTTACCCAGAGTTTTCTGCCTGATAGCAGATGACTTCCATCCCCACGTGACAACTTTGTGCAGCCCTGGGGGTTGGCAGCGTGTGGCAGCCAGTTATGCAAGAAATAGCCAAAGGAGGGCATAACGCAGGGGATTGTAGGGGTCAGGATGGCAAGAGGAGATAGATTCAAGGAATGTGTAGATGGTGATGTCAACAGAACCCTTTAACTGGTTCTAGGGCTATGCAGTGAATTTAAGCCATCTTCCAGACCGTGTGAACATCAGAAGTATCTTCCACTCCATTAGATAAATTTAGGGTTGCAAGAGGAGAGCACGTCTAACAGACTGCAATAGCTGCATCTGCAAGAGAATGTTTAAATCTGTTATGCTCAGCCATCAGCACCAGTGCAGCACACATTCCAGTCATCTCCTAGCTGCTCTGATTTGCCTCTCCTGGGTGAATACAGTACTCCCAGGGGATCATTTACTCTCATTTGCTTACCACAGGAACAAAACAAGCACTTTAATATTTATCCCTCATCTCTGGCCAAGAAATGGCCTTGATAGTGAGGATTCTGATGGAACATTTGAAAGGACCGTGGGGGGCAGGCAGGGAGGTTATTAACATGCTGAGTCAGTTTCCCTTGATTCTGGGTAGGAAGGTTTGAGGAAGCTTAAAGAAAATTTCAAAGCTTCTCCTATTAGATTACAGCACCGTGCGTGATTTTTATGAATCTTTTTCCCTGTGAATAAGGGACTCTTTCTTGTAACAAAACTATCCTGAATTACCTGGTTCTGCCATCTTCCGTCCATCCATCCTGCCGCCCTCATTTCCATTAAGCCGGGGATTTGTCACTGTATCAGGGCTTTCCATGTTGGGTTATAATTCACCTGTTTTCCAGTCTCTGCTCCAGTGTACACTGTGAACTAAGGCAGAGAGAGACACTTGGTCTTCTCCCTCCCTCCATCCTGCTGCAAAAAGTGTTTATTCCCATCCTCTACATAACAGACTTGGAATGATTTGCCTACCCCCTAAAATAAAATTCTCTATTTGCGCAGTCTGTATAGAAAATATTGCCTTTCTCGTTGCACTTGTGTGCTGTCAGTGCTGCCTGCTTGTGCTTTCTCAGCTTCCATGCCTTTCTCAGGAAACGCCAGTCCCTTTGCCCCTGCTCCTCCACCAACAGTATTCTTTCCACAGTCAACAATGACTAAAGCCAAACTTGGCGCCTTGACCTTCTCTTCCCACTCTCTTTCTCTAGCTTCCATATTGTTGCATCCTCCTCTTTCTTCCCATCACTTTTCTGGCTGCTTTATTTTTTATAGGTTCGTATCCCTTTAATTTCTGGTTTTCTTGAGTCTCGTCCCTGGTTGTCTGTGTTTCTCAGTTAGCCTTCTCTGTCTGAATGATCTCATTCCCTCCCGTATGAGTTTACTAGGGCTGCCATAACAAGGTACCACAAATTTGGTGGCTTATAACAGAAATTTATTGTCTCATTGTTCTAGAGGCTAGAAATCTGAGATCACGGTGTCAGGAGGGTTTCTTCCTTCTGGGGCCAATGAGAGGGAATCTGTTTTATGCTTCTTGCCTAACTCCTAGTGATATGTTGACAGCCCTTGGTATTCTTTGATTTATGGAAGCAACACCTCAATATCTGGCTTCATCTTTACATGCTGTCTTCCCTGTTTGTATGTCTGTGTCCAGATTTTCCCTTTTTGTAAGGACACCAGACCTGTGGTGTTAGGGCCCACCCCAATGAACTCATTTTAATTTGGTTACCTCTGTAATGATCATGTCTCCAAATAAGGTCACGTTCTGCTATAATGGGATTAGAACTTCAATATATGAACTGAGAAGGGGTGGGATATATTCAACCCATGACATCTCCTATAGGTTTAATGACTCGGCCATATATTGATGACTCCCCAATCTGTGTCTACATCCCAAACCTGTCTTCTGGACTCCTGACTTGTGTGTCCAACAATCCACCTCCCTTGAATGATTTTCATGCACCTTACACTCAACATGTCTAAGAATGGTGTCTTATCAATTCGGTTGTCCTGAACAGAAATTGATACTTATTCTTGATTATTCCTTCACCCTCTTTCCTACACCTACGCCCAATCGTTTACCAAATTATGGCAATTCTGTGTCTGTAATGGCTCTCAAATTAATCCCTCTTTGACCTCACTGCTACCACCTCTGCAAGGCCACTATTGTCTCTTCTCCAGACCACTCCAGTGGTTTCCTAACAAGTCATTCTATCTCTGGTTTTATTCCCTTTCAAGCCATTCTCCAGACTGCAGAGCACTCTTCTAAAAACCCAAAGCTGATCACTCCATTTCCTTGCTTTGGTCATCAGTGGTAGTGAGTGCCCTTGGAAGTAGACATTGGACCCAGACAGCTGATGCTAGGCCTCGAGCTGGACATTGAAAGGACAGTAGAATCTAGGTGAGTGAGGAAGAGGTTTGTGTGAATGTGGAGCTTGTACTTAACCTTGTGGGTTTAGATTCAAGGCCGTGTCAGCCCCCCCACCTACTAGGTGTGGACACCCATAACAATCGTGAAAATGACCTGATGCTGACCATGTAGCTCTTCCCATATCTCCCGAAATGGAAAGTTGCAAAGAGTTGTATTTAGATTGTGGCCTAAATCACAGCAGAGCTGCCTAAGCAGCTGCCTCTGCCTGTTCCTGACTTGTCTTCCTCACCGGTGACAAATGAGTATGCTAACAGTATTAGCTATACCCTGGCATGCTCTTCTACCCATTTATTTCTTTCTGCTCATGTATAAGGCATAAATATTTTGTGAACTGATCCATAGGCTTATGGTTTAAAAGCTAGTTCCCAAATGAGAAGATACTGGTGGACCATTGGAAGTTACAAGGGGCTGAGCAGTCATTTGGCTCCCAGATTAAAGCTGGCTTGTCCACCCATTCAGAATTTGGTGCAGTTTATAGAAATTACTGTGTAATTGGTTTTTCCCCTCTTAGACCATAAGAAAATGAGGGTAGGCATCATGCCTTCTTGTTTTTCTTGCACTTAGCAGAGGGCCAGACACATAGTAGGCATCAATCACCTCTTATTTAATGGGATATCACACAGTTAGGTCAATAGCCACGGGTCTTTTGGGTTATCCTGAGTTAGTTTTTGACTGCAATGAATCATGAGACTGCCTTGTGAATGCTTTGTCTAATCCATCAATTACGAAATTCACCAGGGCCATTTGGAAGGGAAATATATTCCAGGAGAGCCTACCAGGAAGGATCTTGTAAGGACAGGGTTTCTACAGTCAGTAGGGCATCTCTTTCAAGATTTTCAGAGCAATAGTGACATTGCTGGAGGGTAGTAGTGATGCTACAAGTTACATAGGGATCTTAGTTCCCTTTGTTGCACGTGCACGTGTGTAAATACTCCAGTTCAAATTACAAAGACATGAAGACTTTAGAAGCAGAAGAGACAAAGGCTCAACTAGAAGAAAGTCAATGTGAAGGCTTAATGAGGAGCAAACAGGATCATTCAAGGAAGCAAGCTAAACATAGAAAAATCTAGAATTAGAAAACAAATTAGAACCAGTTATTTATTTTGAGAAGAAGTTATTATTTCAATCATAAACACTCCCACTGCATCTGAAATGTGATTAATGTAAAATTAATCAATTCATATAAAATATTGGTAATACCATTACATTATTTGTATGTGTTTTAAGAAAAGGGCGTATGGTATTATAAAAACCAAAATAGTTGTGTTCTTTTTAAAATGTTTTTAATGTTTTTATTTATTTTTGAGAGAGAGAGAGAGACAGCACAAGCAGGGGAGGGGCAGAGAGAGAGGGAGACACAGAACCAGAAGCAGGCTCCAGGCTGTGAGCTGTCAGCACAGAGCCCGACATGGGGCTCAAACTCATGAACCATGAGATCATGATCTGAGCTGAAGTCAGACGCTTAACTGACTGAGCCACCCAGGCACGCCAGTTGTGTAGTCTTCATGCTACTGTCTTACCAATTGAGACAGAGGGGTGTGTATTCAAAGGTACAATTCCCAGGACTGCATTTAATACTCCAGGAGTAACCAAGCTATAGATTGATACCAGACCAGGTATATGGCCAGCAGTTTCTTATCTCTCTTGCTTCAATTTCAATTTCTCTTGCTTTCAATATTCTAAAGTTGACGCTCAATTTCTTTTGGTTTTCCTGGCTTAAAGTGAAGATTTCAGAACCATCAGGACAGGTCTTTTTACTGTATGGCCAATGAATGTCTGTCTGCTGTTAGGCATCACAGTGCCTGAAGCCACATGGGAAAGAAGTGGGGTTGGTGCGTCATAGAGATTCTCCCTCTCCACCTTCACCTGGGGATCAGCCAGCTCTCTTCCAGGGGAAAACTTGCCTCCAGGTGTTCAGCAAGGGTAACGGCCAGCCATACTGCCTTAAGAATGTCTGCCATTGGGTTCTTATAGCATAGCTGGCAAGAATTCCAGAACACCTTCCTAAATCTTCCCAAATCCCTTGGATTTGACACACACTGAGACCAGAGTGAAGGTCCTGGAGAGTTGGTCTTAGACAGGGCTCTCGACTGGGAGCCTCTGAAGTTGTTATGGATGGTTAGCAAAAAGGAGATTTAGTGGATGGGCTGGGGAGGGGAGACTCACAGAACCTTGGAAAATATGTGGGAACTGAGGGCCTTCACAGCCAAGCAGCCAGGACAGCCTCTGAGATGCTATTGTTGCCATCACAACCCAACACCCAGCGGGCACTGTTGCTCATGGAACTTTAACCATCCTAGTTTCTCGAGATTTATAGTGTTGAATAGGAGGGCTTGATGGGGTGAAATCCAGTCATGCCTGTCCCCCATTGTTGAGGGCAGGGGGCAGGGAGAGCATTAGACTTCCTGAAGAGCCTCATTTGAGGATACTTGGGTGGCTCAGTCAGTTGAGCATCCGACTCTCGATTTTGGCTCAGCTCATGATCCCAGGGTCATGGGATTGGGCCCCCTGTAGGGCTCCCTGCTAAGCTTGGAGCCTGATTAAGCTAAGATTCTCTCTCTCTCTCTCTCTCTCTCTCTCTCTCCCCCTCCCTCCCTCCCCCTCTGCCCCTCTTTCCTGCTTGTGCTCTCTCTAAAATAAAAAAATAATAATAATAAGTAACTTTTTAAAAGCCTCCCTTGACTTCCATTGTGGGATATGGGGCACTTTCCCAACAAGACTTATGTAATTTGGGTGGAAGGTACCCCTATATGGGAAGGGAGTTGAGTACTGAGCAGTTAAAAGTAGGGCAGAGGCCTAAGGTAGTCACATTAAAAAACATTCAGGGAGTTGTTAATGGGGCTTAGAGAGTTTTAAAAAATCATTATTTGTTCTTTTGCAGTGAAAAACACTTTCTATCATCTGGGAAATTATTTAAGACTGAGACTATCACCAAAAAAAATGTTAAAGGCAATTTTGTACTATTTCTGCTGATTCATATCTAGGATCAGCCAAATAGATTTGAAGTTCTTTCTTAGGTACATTGGGAATACTTAAAAATCTATTTCAGATTTCTATAAATGTTCAGCAAAAATCATCAAGGTCAACCTATAATCTAACTCTCCAGATGACAGAAGGTGTACGGAGTAACAAGGCTGAGTAGTCAGAGACTGAGTGTGGGCAAGAGAAGAGATAGCTGGAATTAGGAAAACAACTCTAGACTTAATAAAATATGGGCATGATTGTGGCCATAGCTGAGGGGAGGGTGACAACTTTGAGCAGCACTGAGGAAATAAACGCTTGATACTGGATAGAGACATGGGTCTAGAAATTATCTAAACAAGCAAGTGTTAAGGATAATATGTTATTTGGGAGAAGGGAGCCAGGAGAAATGCATGTTGATCCCAAAATCCTCTTTAGAGTACAAATCCAGAACATGTGCTTGACAAATCTATGGGTTGCCTAAGTAAGAATGGAGCCCCTCTGGCAGACCTAAACCTGGGGTTGGGTGTGCTCTGGGTGCATCACACAACAAGGGTGAGGTCATGACCATGAAGAATAAGTATGACCAGTTTACAAGCAAAAGATCCAATGATTATTGGTGTTCTTTCCACTTTTACCATGTAAATGCCTGGATCTTAGCAGGGGAAAAAGGGTCCCATTGCAGTACACATTTCTAGAGGGGAAGTCCTGTCTCTCTTTAAAGAGCATGTTTTTGCTTGAACAACTTCCGCTGGATGTCTTCCTTCCAGCTTCTATTTGTTCTGTCTTCCAACCCATCATCCCTCTTCAAAATACCTCTTTTGCTCTCAACAACTAAAAAGACAAAGCCCCCACTTTCCTTTGTTGGAAGCCGTTCTGGGCTCTCTGCCTGTGTAAACCCTGCCCTGCTCTAAGATCTGCTGGAACCCATCTTCCTCTGCTAAGTCTTCTGTAACTATCCAGGCTGAAATTGATCTCTCTGAACAATCATTGTCCTTATTTTCCGAGCCATGGAACGATTTCCCCTACATACAGAAAGAGCTCAACGGTGCCGATTAGCTGAAATGGGGAGGGCAACAAAATGTATTGGGAAGAATATGGACTTTGGAACTGACCTCAACTTTTTAAACCCTTACTTGGGCTGTCAAAGATTCACTTTCCTTCTCTGTAAAATAAGAATAGTAAAGTCCACCCCACAGTACTGTGTTGTTTAGAGATCATATACGTAAAGCTCTTGGCACATGGTAGGTGTTAATTAAGTGCTAGACGCTTTTATTTTTACATTGTAAAAATAGGGAGAAGTGACATATTTTTTAGTTTTAAAGTTAGTTATAGGTAGAGAAAACAAATTATATTCCAGATAGAATAAATTAATACTGTTTTAGGAACAAGACATGTATAGCAGAAATACAACAATGATTAGTCCTTTCTTCTAGTTACATATTTTAGATAAATAAAAATGAACTAAGTTTTAAAAGATTTTTAAATTTTTTATTTAAATTTTTTTAAATTTTTAAAATGTTTTATTTATTTCTGAGAGAGTGAGAGAGAGAGACAGAGACAGAGAGAGACAGAGACAGAGACAGACAGCGTGAGCAGGGGAGGGTCAGAGAGAGAGGGAGATAGAGGATCTGAAGCAGGCTCCAGGTCCTGAGCTGGCCGTCAGCACAGAGCCAAACATGGGGCTCGAACCCACGGACCGTGAGACCATGACCTGAGTGAGCCAAAGTCAGATGCTTAACCGACTGAGCCACCAGGTGCCCCTAAAATTTTTTGTAATGTTTATTTTTGGGAGAGAGACACAGAGCACAAGCAGGGGAGGGGCAGAGAGAGAGGGAGACACCGAATCCAAAGCAGGCTCTAGGCTCTGAGCTGTCAGCATAGGGCCTAACGTGGGGCTCCAACTCATAAACCATGAGATCATGACCTGAGCTGAAGTCAGACACTTAACCAATTGAGCCACCGAGACGCCCCTAAAAGGTCACTTTAATATGCATGTATAGGTACCCAAATGTTCCATATTTACATCTTGAATAAGATAAGATAATTAACAATAAGATAATTGCCAAGTCTTAAAAAAGGCTTTTTTTCTTTTGTATCAAGATTTTTGATACAAAAATTATGGATGATAATATAACCAACAGCCAGGTTATTTTAAGAGAAATTTTTCTATGAAATGAATCAAGAATGTTCAGAGCTACAGAGAGTGAATAATACTAGTAAGTAAAACAGTGCTATGCCAGGAGGCTTTGGGCCTTAAAGGGTAAGGCAGTGCAGAGTTGAAATGGAAAGTTGGTATATTGCCTGTGTATTAACCATCCACCATGCTGACCCCTTTCAATAATTCTAGGATTAAGTGTTTACCTAGTAAATGAGTAACTTTTTTCCAAATTCCATATGGACTTCAATGAAAACTCAACCAATACTGATGACAATAAATATTCTCTCACTATGAGGAATATTTGCTGCCATTGTAACTTAATGGAATATGAGTTTTTAAAAAATAAGCTGAGAGGCGCCTGGGTGGCTCAGTCTGTCAAGCGCCTGACTTTGGTTCAGGTCATGATCTCATGGTTAGTGGGTTCAAGCCCCACATCGGGCTCTGTGCTGACAGCTCAGAGCCTGGAGCCTGCTTCAGATGCTGTGTCTCCCTCTCTCTCTGCCCTTCCCCCACTCATGCTCTGTCTCTCTCTGTCTCTCAAAACTGAATAAACATTAAAAAAAATTTTAAATAAGCTGAAATATGTCTTTTCATGGAACCTTTTGTTGAATTGTTGGTATCTTATCGGTTTTTATCAGACAAAATGTCAAAGTGATCATTGTGACTTCCCACCAACTCCAAGTCAAAAGTCAGGATTATATTTCTGTCTTTGATGTTTCTTCAGTGATTGTAACATCTTGGCAGGAAAGATCATGCATTTTGAAAGGAACACATTTATAAAAGATTATTGGAATATAGTCAAAGCTAGTTTTATGCTTAAAGTGTGACTTTCAAGAGATTGGTTGGAAGAATCATCAAAGAAGAATCATTAATCAACGAAGCTTCAAGCTAGAAGATCTTGTGGTCTAGACCCTAATTTTGTGATTATAATATTATTGTAGAAACATGGTATGTAGATACCTTTGTCCCTCTAGATTCTTTTTCCACCTGCCCCATAACTTCTCTCTACTTGTCTTCCTTTGTGGCACGTGGATTGTAAGGACAATAGAAATAGGCTCTCCTGCCCTCTGGCTTTGGTGTGCTCATCATTGGGGAGTCCCTAAGAGATATCAAAGGAAAGGACTATTTTCAGGAACTCTCCGCTGGATACCCACCTTAATGAAAAGTCATAGCTCATCTCAGGCAAGCCTCTCCTTCCAGATTTTTCCAATCACTTCCTCTCCTTGCCCCTTCAGGCCTAAGTATAGTAAAAGCCCTTCTGGGTTCTGCCCAATCCCCTGTAGTATCATGCACAGCACAGTAATTCTCAAAATTTTTTTAATTTTTTTTTATTTTTTAAATTATTTCTGAGAGAGAGAGAAACAGTGTGAACAGGGGAGGGTCAGAGAGAGAGGGAGACACAGTATCTGAAACAGGTTCCAGGCTCTGAGCTAGCTGTCAGCAGAGAGCCCAATGCGGAGCTTGAACCCACGAACCGTGAGATCATGACCTGAGCCGAAGTTGGAGGCTTAACCGACTGAGCCACCCAGGTGCTCTAGTAATTCTCAGATTTTTAACTTGCACTGGAATCACCTGGAGAGCTCCTTAAACCATAGGTTACCCCCACTGCAGTCTCTAATTTAATAGTCTGAAGTGGCTGCTGAGAATTTACATCTCTTTTTTAAAAAAAACTTTTTTTAAAGTTTTTTTTTGCTTTGAGAGAGACAGGGCATGAGTCGGGGAGGAGTAGAGAGACAGGGAGACACAAAATCCAAACAAGGCTCCAGCCCAGAGCCTGATGTGGGGCTTGAACCCATGAACTTCAAGATCATGACCTAAGCCAAAGTCCAAAGCTTAACACACCGAGCCACCCAGGTGCCCTGAGAATTTGCATTGCTAACAAGCTCCCAGGTGACGCTGCAGTGTGTGTGGGGGTGGGGGGGGCGGAGGGCACATGCAGGGTAATGCGGGCTTAGGGAACCATATAGCCCTATAGCCCTAAACCTTGACCACCTTTTTAATAAAGCATCCTAATTTGAGTTTGCTCTTTCTTCCTTCTGGAACCCTGACTAATATAAATGGCTATAAAAAATTAGTTGAAAATCGACCAAGTTTGTTTTATGCTGAAACATGATTTGCAGGTGCTTGTTTGAAACACCTTTAAATCAAAGGAGAGGAAGCTACAGGGATTTAGGAAATCATTTTGTTCAAACATTAAATTTCAGAGTATAAAGAATACAGGCAAAGAGAGGTCAAGTGATTTACCTGAGAAGACGTAGACAATCGGTGTCCTGCCTTTCAGGGAAGTCTTTCCAGAACTTTATACTGCCTCTTTTCATACAACCCCTACCCCCCCCACCCCACTTTCCTTCCCACCCCCACCCCCCACATCCTCCATCCCCAGGACTGTGTAATCGCCGTCTGTATTTTCATTACCTCTGTCGTTGTGTTTGGGCATCAGGGCTACCCTAGGTATTTCGGTAAGTATGCAGCAGAGCTTGGGGCAAGTGAGGATCCGATCTCTAGCTCACTGTTCAGTATAAATGCTTAGTAGAACCAAATATGTCCTTGATCTTTTGTGTTCACGAGAGATGAGAGTCAACGGCAGAGCTTTGGTTAGAATGCTATCTTAGAGTCTGGTCCATTATCTTCCAAGTCATCTTGTGCTTGCTCACGCAGAATCTTACCTGCCAGGTTGCTTCTTTCTCATCTATTTTCCAAAGACCTTTTCCTAGTTACTTTTTATCGCTTGGCTTTTCAAGTTGTCATCTGAGAACCCTACACCTTACATTCTGATTAGGCAGTTGCTTTACTCAGCATCTCTTTGCCTTTCTTGCTTTGAGGTTTCTAAGGAGAAGCCCAGGGCCCTGTATCCCCAGCCCCACTTGCCCTTTCCTGGTGTTGTCACAGTGATCTCTGGCCCCAGAAGCTGGACCAGGCGTCAGTGTGAGACACAAGAGTCTTCCTCAAGATTTTTGACTCTGGGCAACTAAATTTCTCCCAGGGGGGCTAAAGCTGCAAGACTGGAAAGCTGGGAGCTTCAAACGGTTAAATGCTCTGCAGAGAAAGACAAACAGAGGCCAAGTGAGAAGACATGAAGCCAGCACCTGCGGCGGGAGATGGAGACTGTCCGTCTACACCCTGCCCCACGTCCCAGGTGTTCCTGAGGTTTAGGGACATTCCTGGCTGCCCTGTCCCTTGGTTGCTAAGCTCCTAAAAACTTCCCATTTGTGCTTAAACCAAATGAGTTTGGATTTCTATGATATGAAGTCAGACATTCTAACTGTTAAAGTACCGCTAGTGGTCATTTTTGTTGACCTCCTTATCTCTCCTTATAATAGTGTGCGTTGATTGCATACGTTCTGTGGACCATTTCATCTGAACAACACTCCTCAAAGGATTTTCAGTGCTTGTTAGTACTCAGAATTCATCTCCTTAGAGTTGCTCATCTCACCATTGTTTCATAGCATGCTCTTTCCCCCTCTGAGTATTTGCTCCTGCGGTTTCCTCTGACTCTGTTGCCTAGTCTCAGCCTAGAACTCTGCCTGGCAAAGCCCTGCTCATCGTTCAAAGCCAGCTTTGATGTAGCCACCCATAGAGACTTCCCTGCTCCAGGCAGACTGAATCACTCCCTTTCTTCTTGTTCTCCAGTTCACGTTAAATTATGGTTAATTGGTTCCAAGTCTGACTCCAGTACCATGTTGAGAGCTCCATGCAGGCAGGGACCTTGTAGTTTTCATTGTCTAACTCCTGTCCCTGACACAATACCTGCCCAGGAATCTGTGCTTGATAACTATTTGTTGAGCTAAATTGATTTGGGGAGCATGCCGAGCCTAACCAGTGCAAATGAAGAAATTATATCATTATGCAGGGACAGATACGAAAAATGGCACAAGATGGCCCTACTGCTATGGCTCACATGAGCAGATGTCTTTACAAGGGAGAGTGGGGGCCGTCTGGTGTGACTAATGAGAGACTTCCAACCTATCACTTCTGATACAGTGTACTCTCAATACCTATTAAAGTCTGAACACTGTTCACCAACTGAATTTGTGATGCCCAGGCACTCACTGTGGCATGGAAAATAGATATGATTTATTTATGATCCTTGAGAGCATCCCAGGTGACATTCTGAATATTATTTCTGTCAGAGCTGGCTTTATATTAATTGAGTGGCACAACACCGGGTGGCGGTATTTTCGCTTCCAGGATTGGAGATGACTGTTTCATGGTCCAAGCCCTGAACTTGCCTCTGGGCCTGGCTCTGAAGTTTAAAGTTTAAGCCCAAGGATTTCAATGTCTCCAATGGCTCAGTGGCTCTCAGATTTCTTCCATAAATCAACCAGTGTGAGGCAATTGGCAGCGAAAAATGGGTGTTGAGCCGTGTTGCCTATGGACCAGAAGGTACAGAAGCCAGGACATAACATTTCAGCGAAAATGAGGAAGTAAGAGAAATCACTAGTTTGGCTGACAAGTCCAATGCTCCCAGATGCACGTGACTTACCAATGTCTTACTGTCTATGGCCAGTCTTTTATCTCAATCCTTGCTCAACTAGCTCCCTAGCCTATTTTTGGACTTCCTCCTCTCTGCCTGTAATTGCCAAATGATCACAAAATGAAACCTGCTATTCACATAAGAAAACATGAGAAGGCGCAACTCATTTATGAAAAATACTTGAAAGATAAAAATGACTCCTGAGTATCTGAGTGTCAGCCTCTCTTGAAGAACATAAATGAGAGTTCACTGGATTTTAGACACACTCTTTTCATTGAATTTGAAATACTCAGTTAGAAACATAGTTGTGAGGGGTGCCTGGGTGGCTCAATCAGTTAAGTGGCCCACTTTGGCTCAGGTCATGAACTCGCTGGTTCTTGAGTTCGAGCCCCACATTAGGCTCTTCGCTGGAGCCTGCTTCAGATTCTGTGTCTCCCTTCCTCTCTCTCTGCCCCTCCCACTCACACTCTGACTCTCTCAAAAAGAAATAATCATTTTAAAAAGTTTAGAAAAAGAAACATAGTTGTGAAAGTCACAGTAAACATCTTGCATATGTAAAATGTATATATAAGAACCTTATGCCTTTGAGACTTTTATAATAACAATATTAATATAGCATTAATTTAAGCATAGTAATTGCTCTGTAATTCTTCTATTGATTTTTTGAGTAGTCATACTTTTTTTATTCTTTTAAATGCAAGATTATATAATACATCTTAATTAGGGCAACTTGAGACACTTAATAATAGATGCTATAGCTAATTCCATTTTTATATACTTCTATTTGTTTTCCCCAAGATTGAGCAAAATGGAAAAGGAAAGGAAACAGGATACACTTTTGTCAAAGATGGGGAGGCCTGGACAGCAGAACTAACACTCGCACCTAAGTTACTCTGATGTTCTGCTAGGTTTTTGCAGAAAATGATGGTTCAGGAACTCAAGCTTTCTTTTTCTGGACATCACTGCTTCCTGAAGTTCTGATTTGATTGCTTTACGTGATTACTCACACAGTGCGTGATTATTCATGTCATTGCTATTTCAAGACTTTGCATTTCATTGGTGGGTTTCTACCATCTCAGAACCACCAGGCCAAGATACAGACTCCATGACCCAGAGCGGATAATAGCTTCTGTTCTTCCCCTTGTATCACTGAAATAGAGACACTCCCAACTTACAAGGAAAAATAAATGTACTCTGGGAACAAACCTAGGCAGCTAAGGAGACATGATGGCTGAATGTAATGTGGGGTCCTCCTGGGTGGAGTCCTTGAACAGGAAAAGGTCATTGGTGATAAAGCTGGTGAAATCCAAAGAAAATCTGGAATGTGGTCAATAGTACTTACCAATATTAATCTCTTCATTTTGACAAATGCACCAGGGGGTGCAAGATGGTAACATTAGAGGAACCTGGGTGAAGAGCATATGGGAACTCTTTGAACTATCTTTCCAATTTTTCTGTAAATACACAATTATTTCAAAATTAAACGTTCATTGCGAGCGAGCAAGAGTGAGAGTGTGTAGAACGCAGTCTCTGACATCAGGCAGCTTCTGCAGATGGAGTTAAGCATTTGCACATGAGAAAATGAAGCACTGGGGCAGCTAGTACATGACTGCTGTCAACATGAGCTCAGTCAAGAAAAGTTCAAAGAAAGTGTAGATGCATGGGATTTAACAGCAAAGGCTAAGTGAACCGATCAGGATTTGATCTTAGTGTCTGAAGGCTTGGGTAGATTCAGAGTGTTCCAGGTAGAGGAACAACCCAGTTAAAGGCTTACAGCTATCAGTACTAAAGGTAAGGTGTCGTAACACAGCCAGAACCAGCCTTGCTGGGATGGAGTATTGAGGTGGGGGCAGGGTTAGCTATGTAATTTGAAGTCCTGGTGCCAAGTGAAAATGTAGAGCCCCTTGTTCAGAAAGCAGAAAATGGTTTTTTCCTGTCTTATGTTCTCTCTCCCTGTCTCTCTCTATCTCTGTCTCTGTCTCTTCCTACTTACCATGGTATTTTATATTTGCTATTTAACATGGGTTCCCTTGGACCCAGGGATACTTGCTGGGTGAGTGCAGGCCCCCACAGACACTGGGAGTCTCACCCTGAGATCCTAACATTCACCATACCAGTACCCAGGACCCTGTGCGGTTGCTGAGCAAGGACCCAGGAGTGGTGGCTGAAAACTCCCGCCAGGAGGTGGGGAGACAAAGGGAGGCAAGACTAAGCCTGAGCTGGGGCTCCAAGCCATCATCCCATCAGAAGTCACTTACAGGGGCGCCTGGCTGGCTCAGTAGTTAAGCGACCCACTCTTGATTTCATTTCGGGTCATGAACTCACAGTTCGTGAGTTTAAGCCCCGCATCGGGCTCAGCACTGACAACATGGAGCCTGCTTGGGATTCTCTGACTCTTCTCTCTCTGCCTCTCCCCTGCTCATGCTCACTCACACACGCTCTCTCTCAAAAGTAAATAAACTTTTTTTTAAAAAAAGAAAGAAGTCACAAAACACAAACTGAAAGGTAAAAGAATTTCCACGTGGCAACTATGGACTTTGGAGACAGGTGGAGGGTGTGGGGTCCTTCTGAAGAAGCACAGCACCCCGTGTGACCGCACCAGCTGCAGGTCCAGGAAGCCAACCCTGGGTGGGGGTTAGGGGAGTGGTGTCCATGGCAGATTAATCAGGCCTGAGAGCGGCTTAGCCCGTGCAGGATCCTGAGGCCTGGGTTTTCATCTGGAAGAGTGGATAGAGGCCAGAGGTGATTGAGGAGACACAACCAAATTGAATGAATTTTGGTGACTAATCCGATGGAAAAGCACAGCGTGGACTTGATCTGAGTCACTGTTGGCACTTTCACTAGTTAGGCATTCAACAGCCAACCTTAGAAAGAACAGGGAGGAAGCCAGCATGACATCCCTCAAGAGAGGGAAACTGACTGTGTTAGGAGTTCTGATTCAGGACAGATGTATTCAGACCAAGCACCATTTCATTTTTGGTTGACAGATTTATTTAAAAAGATAAATCTTCAACCTTCATCTTAGGGACACAGATGGTGCCAATGTAGAATCTTCTTTTTAGGAACCTCTCTGATAAAATTAGAAATGGGCTCAAGGAAAGTCCCATCAGGGCTGTGATTGCTGCTGTCATGTATTTTACTGCCAGGGCATTTAAAATCTTGTTCCAGGGCACCTGGGTGGCTCATTTGGTTAAGCGTCTGGCTCTTGATCTCAGCTCAGATCTTGACCTCCGGGTTGTGAGTTCAAGCCCTGCATCGGAGCCTACTTAAAAAAATAAAAATAAACATGAACAAAATCTGTTTCCAGTTTTTCTTCTGGGAGATTCTCAAACTGGTGTGAACTCTTTCTTCCCAGGTACCTCCAGATCATCAGTTACTCGATGTAAACCAGGAGCCAACTGCCCCAGCTCACACAGTGGCATCAGTAGGCAACTGTCCCCTCTCTCTGTCACCGAAGATTCTTCCGCTCCTATTCTTGAACTTCAGAGCCGAGGATCTTCTGGAGTTTGCGGACATAGAGTCGAAAGGCAGAACAGAACAGGTAAGCTGGTGACCTCCTCTTAAATAACAGTACATCTAGGTAACCTTCGAACCAGCCATGAAAGATGGCACCATTGTCCCAGAATGCAGGATGTCACATGGACTCCGAGGAGCGGGAGTGAGGAAAGTTTATCTCGTGGGAGGAGAAGCAAGAAGGGACATGTATAGATACAGTGTAGCAGAGAAACTGAATACCAAAACCTGCTATTGAAGGGCAAACCACATGATTAAACAGTGACACCCTATTAAGTTTATAAGGTAACTAGTTTTCTCATCTTGAAGATGTCAAAAGCCAGCATGCTTGATCTCATCCCCAGGATTCACTGAGAGCGCACTCCCACTCCAAGAAGAAAGAAAACACATTTAGTAAAATCACAGACTCTGCTTTTGTGCTTGTCAGGACTTCCGGTCTTTGGAGCCCTTCTAGTTTCCCAAATTTTACACCTTCAGGACACTGCCTGCCTCCCTGATAAGCATTTAACTAAATAGTCAAGTCCTCTACATTTTCTTCACATCCATTTGACCACACTCAGCAACTCCCGGGTTGGGTTGTGGTTACTGGAAATGCTAGATAAATCTCATAACTAGATCCAGGAGTTTCCCAGCAAATTTATAATTTCCAAATGGAGCTGAGTCAACTAGGCTGTTGCCCATGCTGGTACTTCTTGGTGGTGGACACCTTATTGCCTTCCCCGGAGTATGTATTATGTGCTCAAGTACCCAGTTCATACTCACATCCTCTCATCACATGACCACACTTCCGTTTCTGAAAAGAACAAAACGATGTCTGCCAGCAGATGCTTTCCTCTCTGCCTCAGTGTCTCCATTCTTTTGTTTGCCAATGACCATCATTTTTGGGACCACCTTTAATGTGTGTGTTCTTCTGCCTTTCCGATGTGAACTCCTTTTCTGTGTCCATGATCACCTCCTCTCCATCTCTTTCCACCTGCATTTACAGTCTCTCCTTTCACTCAGTCCTTCCACTTGATCAGTAACATTAAAATCTCTTGCATCCTTAAAAAAATAATAAAACAGCAAAAAAAAAAAACACACCAACAAAATACTCCATCCAAAATAAATGGTTAGTTGAAAACACAACAAGACTGAGAAAACTGGCTTAAAAAAATAAACAAGAGAGAAATGGAAACTCAGGGGACTCAGTTAGGAATGGGGGACAGTAAACAAAGGTACACAGGAAATATGAAAGCCTCTTCTAGGGTTCTACTCATTTGAGAAGAGGTTTTTATTTATATAAGAAAATATATTTTTTCAAAAAGTGGCAATATTTTAAAATACTATAGCATCAACTATTGACCCTAAGGCTAAGGCTCTTTTTTTAAAAAAATGAAGAAAATGACATCATAAATCTTCAGAAAATTTTAATTGGCTTTAATAAGTTGCAGTAATATTCCTATTGTCCCAGTTATCTGCAGGATAGAATGTTCCAGTTAATTAAATATTCTGGTTAATAAAGACTTGCCGTATCCATCATATGCAAACTACAAATCAAATATTCTGATTAATAAAGACTTGCCGTATCTATCATATGCAAACTACACATGTTAAAGGCTATACCATGAAAGATCACATGGGACATAATTTACTCTTTCTTTTTTTTTTTTTTTTTAAATATTTACTTATATTTGAGAGATAGAGACAGTGTGAACGGGGTAGGGGCAGACAGAGAGGGAGACAGAATCCGAAGCAGGCTCTAGGCTCCCAGCCATCAGTGCTGAGCCTGATGTGGGGCTCGAACTCACAAACCTCGAGATCATGACCTGAGCCAGAGTCAGACACCCAACTACCTGAGCCACCCAGGCGCCCCATAATTTACTCTTTCTGGGATGATTCATAAGGCCCTTCGGGATATTCCAGGGCACCAAAGAAAAAAGAGAAAAGGGAAATAATCTGAAGAGCAGCTCACCATGCTTTCAGAAATGCTCTGTACATAACCTCAGAACAAATCCCATGAGGCAAATATTATCACTGTTTGACAGATAAAGAAGCTAAGACTAGAATCAGACATGTGCTCAGGGCCATACAGTGGTTTTACTCATGTGTCCAAATTCCAGTGGCCTCTACCACTAATGGCTCTAATCCAGGTTCAGAGTAGTAGATGGAATGTCTGGTATATCAGTTTGAATGATATATACAAGACCACAAATCTAAGCAGGACTGTAGAAAACTTTAAATGACCAGAAAAATAAAACAACTCTGGAGACCCAGTCTTTCTAGGGTATTGATAGGTGGTGAAATTAAAAGATTGGCAGCAATTACATCTGGTTAGCAGAAGAATGGCTCAATGCTATGGAGGGATTCAGGTGGCTACTGGTGTCACCAAAAGTACTGTTCATGGTATGATGGTGGCATCAAGCAACCTTCAAAGAAGGGGACAGTGAAGGCAGATGTCAACTTAAAGGGATACTGAGAATCTCTGTAGAATCATTCCTCCTTTTTGAGATAGTCCCTGAGTTAGTTAGTAATCTGAAACGTCGTAGAGAGCACACCTTTCTCTTAGGTATCACTCCTCTTAAGCTTCATGCAAGACTACCATTCCCATCAGGAAGCAGAAATGTTTCTCCAAATCATTTCTGAAACTTCCAGTGCTGGAACCTAGACAGAATGAGTGTTCAGACTACAAGATTTGGACCCTAGAGTCATGCTGACTTGGATTCAACTTGGATAACCTTTAACACAAGTCTCAATTTTTTTATCTGTAAAATGGGAGTGATAATACCTACTTAACTGGGTAGGTTAATGTTTCGTTCCCAGCCTCCCAACACAAGAGTCTCTTATTCTACTCTCTTACTCATTTTATTTTTTCCCCTCTGCTCTCTGCATAAGCCACATGGCTGTGGGGGGAGGGGGGATTTGCAGAATGGTTATCGGTGGCAGGTATTATCTACACACCGTAAAGGGAGCTAGCTAGCTCACACTTTGAGACTCAGGTCAATGTCACTGCATCATGGCAGTTTCTCCTGATCACTTCCCACCCTATCCCTTAACTAGTGCTTCTCCTCTGCCTAGTATCTATCATCTTTGGCCTGTGTATTGAATGTGTTTTCTGGCTTTCCACTGGGCTGTGAGCTCACATCTTTCATATTTGGACCCCAGGAACCCAGCTAGCTAACCAGCTCATGGTAATCTCTGTAGGATTTTGTGGCATACATAAATAAAAGAACACCAGTTTTCATCTTCTAGAGGCCCCAGCCCTGAGAATTCAGTACTGTTTATAAGACTCGGAAGTCATGCAATACTTGCTGTGTTTGTCATTACTTGGTTTATATTCCCCAATACAGAATTCACCTTCAAGGCTTGCTACCCCCCTCCCCAAATAATTATATCATAAAGCCTTAGCTGTGTGAGAGTTCTCACCCCAGTGGGGCAGTCATGCCTGGCTCATTAAGCAAGAGGAGGAATGTAGTTCAGCACAAGAGAATCAGCAGGTTCCGGAAGGTAAAATGATGACCATCCACTCCCACTTGGAATCTGTGGGCCACACCACTTTCTTAACACTTAGGATCAACCTTGTGCTCAAAGGAGGTACCTGGAGACAGGAGAGAACTTGCAGACAATTCTGCCTCCCTTCCCTCAGGATTCTACCACCCGGGATCTCAGCTTGGGGATTCAGGATGACCTCTGCTCCCTTTTAGCTTCCTGACAGGTGAATTAAGTTATTGTGTTGAACTTGTTTTCTCTATCAAGGGAGAAGACCTTTATGATTGCTTCAGAGAGTGTTGACTATTTTAATATTAAAAAAAATGCTACTAAATTTTCTTAGTAAGTGGAAAGATACAAAGCTGAACTCATTGTGCTCCCAGAAATGCGTTAAATGGTAATTTGTTCTGAGGTGGGAAATGATTTTGTGTAGTCAGGATTTGCCCTGTTCTTGGGGCTCATTGCTCTTTAATTTAATAGTCAGCTTTGCTGCAGTTTCAGAAAATCAAAAAACAAAATGAAAAACACCTTTGTGGATTTTAACAACAAATATTTATTTCTCCCTTACTTTTCATGTCAGCAGATACAAGGCTGCTTTGGTTGGGTTCTGCTCATTTTCTCACAGAGGCTGAAAAGACAGATCCTATTTGGGAATTTCCATTCTAGGGATGGAGAAGAAGAGCAAGAGAGTTTAGTGGGACCTTGTCATGCCTCTTAATGGTTCTGCTGGGCGGTGGCATATGTCACATCTCCCTGTTCACATTTGATTAGATAAAGCAGGTCATGGGGCCAAGGCCAAAGTCTTTGGGGGCAGAAATATGTAATGTTTGCACAAGGAAGTGGGTAGGATACATAGAAGGACAGTGTAGCATCACCAAGCTCATGATCATTGTCATGGCTTGGGTGGGGGATGAGATACATACTGTACCTTACAGAGTAGAGATTCTGGAGAGAAAGTGAGCCAGAGTTATTAGTCTCTTTAAATGATGATAAAAGAGAGAGAGAGACGAAGGAAGGAAGGAAGGAAGGGAGGGAGGGAGGGAGGGAGGGAAGGAAGGAAGGAAGGAAGGAAGGAAGGAAGGAAGGAAGGAAGGAAGGAAGGAAGAAAGGAAGACCGACCGACCCTGGTAATTCTATTGTTTGCCTCCTTGGTTGCTGTTTTATAACCTGATTTCTACACATTTGTATTCCTTTCCTGTTTTCAGGGGATGATGGAACACAGACTCATCCTGAGAACAGCAGCCAAGAAAACAGAATCAAGGCTCGCTGCCAGTCATGCACATCGATGGTTCTGAAGGCCGTCTGGGGACTCTTGATCATCTTGTCAGTGTCATCGTCTTGGGTCGGAACCACACAGATTGTAAAAATTACTTACAAGAACTTCTACTGTCCATTTTTCATGACTTGGTTTTCAACAAACTGGAACATTATGTTTTTCCCAGTCTATTATTCTGGTCATCTAGCCACCGCTCAAGAAAAACAGTCTCCGATGAAAAAATTCAGGTAGGTTTCATGTAAAACAGCCCCAGTACGAGATGTTTCAAAATAATTTCATGAATAGAGCCATAACTGCATCTCTTTGGTGTATGAACTGAGTGGACTTGGGGAATGTGGAGAGCTTGGATCTAGGGTTGGTAATGAATACCTGAGCACTAGGAAAAAGAATCAGCACCCCCCACTCAAAAAATTGTTGAATGTCCACAACATGCCAGGCACTGTGCTGGTACTTTTGTAGATCGTATCTTAAGTAATCATCATTGGTGGTAGCATCTACCTTTGAAGGTGTGTTATTATTCCCATTTTAACATGAGAGGAAACAGGTTTAGGAAGATTACGTGACTTATCCAAGGTCACATACTTATAGATAACAGAGCCCAGATTTCAATCCAGAATTATCTCTGAAAGTCATGTGTGTTTTTTAAAAATATTTTTTAACTTTTATTCATTTTTGAGAGACAGAGAGATAGAATGTGAGCAGGGGAGGTGCAGAGAGAGAGGGGGACACAGAATCCAAAGCAGGCTCCAGGCTCCGAACTGTTAGCAAAGAGCCAGACGCGGAGCTCAGACTCACGAGCTGTGAGATCATGACCTGAGCCGAAGTCAAACACTCAACCGACTGAGCCACCCAGGTGCCCCTGAAAGTCATGTTTTAAAAGAATACCTCAGTGTCTCAAGCCCAGAAAAAAAGAATGTATTCATAAGAATAATTGTTGTAAAAACACTTTCTCAGTATTCTGGATGCTGTGGTGCCTAATCAGATAAAGTGACCTGGTTTCATGGAAACGGAAGTTTGGCCCTGATGGTTTAGAAGATGTCATTCTTTGCTGGCTAGGAGCACATGGGGCCTTCATTGTTGGTTCGCCCGCTGGCTCTGAACTTGGTAGTGCCATGGTTCCAGTAGTTGCTCCGTGCTGAACTTGGCTTCTGCCACCCCATCTTAGAAAGCTCTGGAAGCTGGCAGTACCGCCCTGAGCACCACCCAATGGGAGAGAGACAGTTCTCCACACCAGCTTATTGTTCCTTGGTAGAATGCCAATAAATTCATTGTGCAGAAGCCAAAATAACATTTCTTTCTTGCCCCGTGCTTCCTGAAAAGCAGCAAATTATCAGATAAACCGCAAAGCGTGCATTTTCAACTTCCATTTTCTATCAGCAGCTTGGAAGTACCCTGGAATGTTAAAGGCACACTGCGAATTGATTTTCCACGGTATCTATGATAATTGAATTAAAATTGAACAAAACCAATTTATAAAAAAATAAATGTTTTCTGATTTGAAGGAAAAGAATAAGTCTTACAGCTGTTTGTGACTGCTAAAGAGATTTTGTATTTGACTCCCATCAAAATAGACATGATCTTGGGGAATAGGTCTCTTTTCTAAATTTTGTTTTAAATGTTTATTTATTTTTGAGAGAAAGAGAGAGAGTGTGTGTGTAAGCAGGGGAGGGGCTGAGAGGGAGATACAGAATCTGAGTCAGGCTCCAGACTCTGAGCTGTCAGCACAGAGCCCGATGTGGGATTCGAACTCACGAACTGCAATATCATGATCTGAGCCGAAACCGGATGTTTAACTGACTGAGTCACCTAGGCACCCAGGGGCATAAAGTCTTTTTAATAACAGCATTTAATAAGCGATTGTAGGGGGCATGAGTATCAGACTAAAATTCTCCCTGTCTGAAAATAGTTTACCCATAGCACATGTTTTACTCCAACGCTCCTATGGTTTAGACATGCTGATAAAAACAACAAAAGTTTAGTATGGGATGTAGTCCCTCAGAACATCTCAAAGCAAGACAAGCTGGTTTTATTTAAGATAACACATTACACCAAGAGGCTGCTGCTGACAGAAATGTTGTTTTGGGAAATGAGTCTCATCCCCACCACATCTCTCATGTCTGACTCACTCTGAATTTAGGGAGACCTGTGATTTGACAAGACATCCCCACCTGTTAGTGCAGGTAGAGTGAACTTGATCACTTCTGAAGCTGAATCAAAGCGCTTTTACTGTCAAGCAGAAAACATTGTCTTCGAAGAGAATATTCTCCAGGGGTCCCCTCCATATGAGAGCTAACCATCGCCAGAAAATCCTAAGATCCTTGATCTTTTTTCCCCATAGACTCATTAACACCATCTGCCAAGAAAGCACTCCACGAAGCTCTTGTGGCAGAGCAAGGGGGAAATGGAGGTAGCGTATGAGACTGGAGACAGAATTTGTCCCATTGCACCAGACCCTCTATTTTCTCATTTTCTCTTGAACAGTACAAAGGCATTTTCAGTGTTTCCCTTACCACCAACCTCAAAAGAATTTTCAATAATGTATCAGCTCTAGATTGTAGGAATTGTGCATTGGGAAATAGTTTCGGATATTACACTCATTCTGTTTACAAACCATGAAGACAATTTAATTGTGTCAAGTGAATTTGAAATTTCATAAGAGAAAATTTATAAAACCATAGTTGTCACAGGGGTGTTTCCTTAAAGGAAAAAAATCTCTCTAGAAAACATGAAACTAGAGCCGAAGATATATTTATCTATGTCAGACACCTATGAAATATGCTTAAGATGTCATCTGACATACAGAAGGGATTCAATAACTACTAGGTGCTGTAACAATGTTGAACATAATTAAATTGTTAGTGTCCCCCATCTTCTAAACTTCAGTCTCAGCTTTACCACCCATCACTGCCTCTTGTCTAGAAATTCTGATCTCATCGTTCCAAGGAGAGACCCACTGTTACTTGCTTATTGTTAGAAATCTTTTCTTTTTTGAATTTTCCCATTTCTTAGCACTTAATGCTTACAAAGCATAAGGTTCTACACGGGTGACCTGGTGTTTGAATGGAGAGCATTTTTTAATTCCTGCTCTAGCAGTGACAAACGGGGAGAAGGTTGGCAGTGAGGGGAGAGAGAAAGAAGGGCACAATAAGGAAGCCAACACCAGAGAGGGGACAAGATGAGCCAGGTGAAAGGAAGTCTCTGCTCCCCCGGGGGAGGGGCTCTCCCTGTCCCTGTGTCTCCCTGTGAGTTCAGAATGTGCCTCTCCTGCATTAAAGTCTTTGCTTGAGAGCACTCAACCCAGCAAGATGGTGGGCTCTGGGGAAGGAAGAACATGGGAAAAGAAATCCTTTCATCAGAAATGAGTTTGTTGTGGTTCTTCATAAATGTGTATTTAAAAAGCCACTTGAGGGGTGCTTGGGTGACTCAATCAGTCGACTGACTTTGACTCAGGTCATGATCTCTGGGGTTTGTGACAGCACTGGGCTCTCTGCTGTCAGCGCGAGCCTGCTTCCAATCCTCTGTCCCCCTCTGTCTGCCCCTCCCCCGCTCATGCTCACTCTCTCTCTCAAAAAGAAGCATTGAAAAAATATATATAAGAATATGTTTAAAAATTAAAATAAATGCAAAGCCTTTTAGTAGTTATAGAGGTCAGGATGAGCCTGCGACTCTGAGTGCCAGCCAGCTCTCTCCGACTGACTTTCTCACAGAGCAGATCCCTCTGTGAGGACAAAGAGAATGCAAAACGCCTACCATATGTCCCGTGAAAACTGCTGCTTGTTCTGTGCGTGGATCTGATTCAGTGTATCCCCATGGCTGCACGGCTTGAGAGACATCGTCCGTTTCTGTGTGTGTGTGAGCTGTGCGAAACTCTGTTTACTTTACAGAAGACTTTGTTTTTAGGTTATTTCATCTCTTCCTTGAAGTTTTGTCTCTTTCAAGTTAAAATTTACCTTCAAGAAATCACATTTTTTAAAAAAAGTTTATTTATTTTGGGAGAGACAGCACGTGAGCATGTGGGAGTGCAAGTGGGGGAGGGGCAGAGAGAGGGGGAGAGAGAGAATCCCAAGCAGGCTCCGTCCTGTCAGCCCAGAGCCCATCTCGGGGCTCAAATCCACGAATGAAACTGTGAGATCATGACCTGAGCCAAAATCAAGAGCCCCACACTTAAGTCACATTTTTATTTTACAAAAATCCTTCCTTGTTCATTGTCTCCCACTTAAACAGTAAAACGATTACAGAGGTTTCTATATGTGCAATATGCATTTTTAACCTCCCTGGATTTGCTGGCCTACAATTCCCAGCATTCTAAGCTGCCAGGAAGCAGCGTTTGCCAGGAGACTTGGCATTGAAGGCCATACTCCAGTGCTTAGAGCCTCACCACTTTGTCACTCCCTCCTTCCATGTGGCCCTCCTGTGGGGTAAGTTGCTTCATGCATGTGAGGCAGGCATTGGCTAGAGATTACTTTGGTTTGCAATACTTTAAGGCACAGTTGTTTCTCTTCAGAAAAGTTAGAAGAAAAACTAATGTGAGTACTAACTAGAACCACGTAAATAGATTCATTATAACCATCCAAACATTAGCGACTTGTTTAAACAAGGTATTTCTACTATCCTTGAAAATACACTGCCTGGAACATTATTGTTGTCTAGTAAATGCTTGGATGCTCATGAACAACTGAATGAAAAAAATAAAGCTGAGTTATCCCAATGGCAAGCCTGTTTTCAGTCCATAGTCAAATAAACAGTTATTCTATCACATCATTATTGCTTGTCTGTATCACTAGTTTGAGTATGTTGATTGAAATGGCACCTGGGCTAAATAATCAAATAGTCAGGGACTCCTGGGTGGCTCAGAGGGTTAAGCGTCTGACTTCAGCTCAGGTCATGATCTCATAGTTTGTAGGTTTAAGTTCTGTGTTGGGCTCTGTGCTGACAGCTCAGGGCTTAGAGCCTTCTTCGGATTCTGTCTCTCTCTCTCTCTCTCTTTCTCTCTCTCTCTCTCTATCTGTGTGTCCCTCCCCTGCTCAGGCTCTGTCTCTCTCTCTCTCTCTCTCTCAAAAATTAAATAAACATTTAAAATATATATACAATCAAATAGTCAAAAATCAAACAAATCAAATATTTAACTGAAGTGATTATTTTTTACACAATAATTTCACGTAATTCCTCCAAAACAGCCAATCGTGTGCATGTAAATACAACTTGCATTTGATTTTTTATTTAGTTATTTTCCCATTTGGAGGCTATCACAAAAGCTTTCTTCATTTTTTTTTTTTTTCTGTCTTAGAAATGCTAGAGGAAGAACAAATTAGTCCACGGGGCAGAAACGTAAGAAAGAGGCATAGTCTCTTAGGAAAAATAAAATCCCCAACTGTGTGCGGCTTTCCGTGGTATGTGAAACTGCAAGTTGTCTGTACCTGTTCACACAGTAGTGGCCCTCTTGGTCCTAATGCATTTGCCCATTGGGAAAGAACCTTCTCTCTCTTCTCATAGTAACTCTGAAAACGACTCATTTCTGTATTTCTCCAGGATTCTCTGGAATGTTCAGCCGAAGGGTGGCCTCAGCCATCTTGAGAGAACATCTAGATAGGAAAGGGCCTTCGCTCTGCGCCTGGAGAGACATGGACTTTTTTTCCCATGGAGCCCTGTGCCCTGGGGTGGCCCATAGAAGGGAGGCCTGGGTACAGGGAGTTCCATAGATGCACGATGGGCGTGGGCATTTGTGCACTTGCCAGAAAATGGCTGTCAAGAGTCAGACAACACAAAATATGTCACAATTAATACCTGACAACCTCTTTTTCTTTCCTAGGGAATGCAGTCGGATTTTTGGTGAAGATGGTCTGACACTGAAGCTCTTTCTTAAAAGAACTGCTCCCTTTTCTATTCTATGGACTTTGACTAATTACCTGTATTTACTGGCTTTAAAGAAGCTGACGGCCACGGATGTCTCTGCTCTGTTCTGTTGTAACAAAGCCTTTGTCTTCTTGCTGTCGTGGATCGTGCTGAAAGACAGGTTCATGGGAGTGAGGGTAATGGCACACTTGATTCAATGTGTGAGGCCGCCCGCAATTGTAGATCCTTGGCATCAGGAGAGCTGCTCTGTCTCATGAAATTTCTGTAAAACTTTCCCCATTGGTTCTGAGTACAAATTAGGATTTGAAGATGTGATTGGACACCCAGGCAGTTACAATATCGTGAAAGGATAAGGAGACGGTCTCCCTTGGGCTGATCTCCCGCCAGTCAGCTGATTGCGACTGGAGGCACTAAAAGAGATAGAGAACATAAGTTCTTTTCTTAGAATTAATGGTATGATCAACTCCTTCTGTCCTTGTGGGAAAAGGGTCTGAGAAAATTAGGCACAGCCAAGATTATGATTATTTTTTCAGTCAACATACGTTGGGACAACTCCCTCATGTTTTCCCTCCCCCTACCCTGAGATGGACTTAATTAACATTGGTGTAAGTAGATAAGGTTACTAAACGTTAATTAAAGTCACTGGTAATGGCACAATGCTGTTAAAAGTGGCTATATATCTAGTGTGACTAATCCAGAAATGGAACGGAAAGCAACAACTTGTACTTTGGGGCACAGATCCTTAATTGAACTGTATTAAACTTCCGCTAACCACTTCAGTTCTGAGTTTATTCCTTTCCGAAGTGATATGGACTTTTTTTTAAAAATTTATTTTGTATGCTTATTCTATGTTAGATTGATTGAAAGCCATGAAGGTTTAAGGAGCCTTCATGTAATCTGGAATGCCACCATGATGAAAATATTGAGAAAATAATTCTTTAGAAAGAGGTATAAATGAAATGCCTTTTCCCAGAAGATACACATCGCACAATTATTGTTCTCTGAAAGAGATGTCCAAGACTGGGTTTGAAACCTATTTTGCTATCAAAATATTATTCTTATTGCAATGATTCCAAGGTCCTTGTCTCCCTAATTGCTGAAATTAATATTAGAGAGTTGATGACAGCCATTAACCCTTAAAACTTCTTTTTAATAGTCAGCAAATTCTGATTATATCTTGGAAGATACTACTCAGAAATTCAGAACCGAAGCTTGATATGAACCAGAAGTGGAAAGCTACAATAGAAGAAGGCAAAATGAGAAGGGCACCCGGGTGGCTCAGTAGGTTGAGCTTCTGACTTCAGCTCAAGTCATGATCTCACAGTCTGTGAGTTCGAGCCCCATATCAGGCTCACTGCTGTCAGCCTGTCAGCGCAGAGCCTGCCTTGGGTCCTCTCTCCCCCCAACTCTGCCCCTCCCCCACTTGCGCTCTCCCAAAATAAAAAAAAAAGAAGAAGAAGAAGACAAGATGAGAAATTCTGAATCAGTCCATGATACATTCGAGTACACCCAGATGTGGTATGACACTCTTCCCCAGCTAATCTTAGATTTTAAATCCAAAGGGCTTAGCATCATATGTTTACTTGTAGAGCACGGGTGCTGGCCTACCATCAGGTAGCCCGAAAAATCCCTGAGAGACAAATCCCTTTATTGCTGGCTGCCCCATTCAGGATGAGGGGAAAGAGAGGAGATTTAGGGTCTTTTTTGTCCTTTCATTGACATCTGAATACCCAAAGGGAATCAGTACATTCACTATTAGATTTACCAGTGAGAAAATCAATTATATTAGAGTGAATGAATGCATTTAACCATGGCACTTACTGATGTAAGATGTCTTATCAAAAGAGGTTCTGTGTTTATTTGAGATTTTTAAAAAACCAAACTCAGCTGTGTTAACTTATATTTAAACCACTTATATTTAAATCTGCCTAGAGGCTACAAACCATAGCCATTTTTAAATGGGCATCTATAGGGACACCTGGGTGGCCCAGTCAGTTGAGCATCCAATTCTTGGTTTAGGCTCAGGTCATAATCCCAGGGTCATGGGATCAAGACCCCCGCCCCCCCAATCAGGCTCTGAACTAAGCATGGAGCCTGCTTAAGATTCTCTCTCTCTCTCTCTCTCTCAATCTCTCTCTCTCTGTTTCCCTGTCTCTGTCTCTCTCTAAAATAAAAAATAAAAAATACATTGGCATCTATAGTGAGTTGAATGATGGTCCCCAATAAGGTGCCCACACCCTCACCCCCAGATCTTATGAATGTGACCTTATTTGTAAAACTGGCCTTTGCAGGCATAATTAAAAGGATTTACAAAGAGAAGATCATCCTGGGGTATTTAGGTGGCCCTAATTCCAGTAGCAGATATCCTTATAAAAGACACACACACAGGAGAGACACACAGAAGAGAAGAAGGCAATGTGACCGCAGAGACAGAGATTGGAGTGACGTGGCCACAAGCCCAGGAAAGCCAGGGAAGTCACCAGAACCCCGAGGAGTCAAGGGATGCTTTGTCTCCTAGAACTGCCATTGGGAGCACAGCTGTGCTGGATTTGGAACTTCTGGCCTCCAGAACTGTGAGAGAATAAATTTCTGTTGTTTTTAGTCACCAGGTTTGTGGTAATTTGTTACAGCAGCCTCAGGAAACTAATACAGCATCTGTGAGTAATAAGACCCAATAGAAAAAAAAAGTTAAATAGTCAATGAGCACCTGTTAATAAATATATACATAAATTAATCTATCATAGATGGCAAAATGGTAAACATTAATGTCAAACATGCTGGTAGAAGTCACATGTTTTTCTTTTTAAATGACAGGAAATGCTTCACTCCTCACTGTGAACCATTAGGAAGTGTTCAATGTCATGTTCCAGAAGAATGCCAAAGTGTAATTTTAATGATGCCCATAATCAGGCCAAGGAATATGAGAAGAACCAAAACATATTCAGCATTTTGCCTTTTGACAGTATCAGCAATTCTTTTTTTCATGAGATATTGAAAACATGTATCATTGGGTCATTTGAGAAATTAAAGGAGAGTAAATAGAATACTGACAGCATAAACGCGGCTCTGATTACCTGCATCCATCCGTAATCAGAGCAAGGCCTGTGAAAGCCACCCAGCTTGGACTGCTCTTTTTTTTTTTTTAATAGTTAAAGTGTTGCTTTCTTTTTTTAAAAAAATGTATGTTTATGTATTTTTGAGAGAGACAGACACACAGAGTATGAGCGGGGGAGGGACAGAGAGAGAGGGAGACACAGAATCCAAAGGAGGCTCCAGGCTCCGAGCTGCTAGCACAGACACCAATGCGGAGCTTGAACCCACCAATGGCAAGATCATGACCTGAGCCAATGTCAGATGTCTAACCAACTGAGCCACCCAGGCGCCCCTTAAAGTGTTGTTTTTAGTCATCAGATTAAAATGTGTATTTTTGATTCATTCTAAGGCTTCAGTAATTTACAAATAGATCGTTTTCAGATTGTTAATTGTCCTTTGTTTGACCAAAAGAATGATCACATTTAAGATGGTCACATCTCCTGCTTCTATTTTTCACATCAAAATAATACCATGAGGGCACCTGGTGACTCAGTCAGCTAAGTGTCTAACAACTCTTGATTTCAGCTCTGGCCATGAGGCCATGGTTTGTGAGATCAAGCCCCGCACTGGGCTCCGTACTGACAGTGGGAGCCTGTTGGGGACTTTCTCTCTGCCTCTCTCTCTGCCCCTCCCCCACTCATACCATGCACTCTCTTTCTCAAAATAAATAAATAAACATTTAGAAAAATGACACCATGGACAGAATGAAGGATGCTTTAAGTTATAATATCAGTAAATATGTGTTTCTCTGGAGCGCTAGTTGGCTAGAAGTAGCAATGATCACATAAAAACTAATTACGTATTATGAATAACTTGTTTATATATTTTTTTGGAATATTAATTGAATTACAGATGGAAAGGTCATTTGTTGTACATTTAATTTTCTATCATAAAATCATTTCAGCCAATCTGCTGGTAAACATTGGTGTGTTAAAAACTCTTTCATGACCAGTTGCTTACAGCGGATATAGGATCATCCCATGAAAATTAGTAAACTTTTTAAAAGATCTTTTTTTTAATTGCACAACTATTGATGAGAATTCAAACTCTTTCAGCTTTGAGGAAGGGTGTTTTCTCATCTTCAAGAGCCTGTCTTGCTTAGCTGCAGTTCTTAAATTCATGAAAACCAAGGAAATCACATTAATAAAAAAAAAAAAAAAGCTTCTCCTCAAAGAAAACGAGCCACTGGTTGGGGGTTTTCTACTCTGTCTCTGGTATCAGTTTCACTCAAATTTGAAAAGTAAATGTCAGACTGGAAAGTTGAAACTCTTTCTTTCAGATCTTGTTCCTCCCTTAGGTTTTACATTATTAATTGAGATTTTTCTTTCATTTTTAAATTTCCTTGAACATAGGGAGAAAATTGGTGGGTGGTGAGTGGTTCAGCAGACCCCAAACTTCCTTAGCAGATTTAGGAAATGAATTTGTATCTCTTCATTTTGACACCCACATATTTCCTAGCTGTAATTGGGTCCCTATACAGTTAACTTTCCAAACTGTGCCTCTTTTGGACCCTTTCCAAGATCCACCAAAGACCGACTGGAGTATGTCAGTTAAACTGAATCTTTCATTGCTCAACCTACACTCCTCCAAATTCAAATTGGGCTCCAGAGTGCCTTAAATCAGGGCACTGGAGCTGAGCTCTTACTGATTTGTGCCAATATTACATATTTAGATAAGGTTCAAGATAACCTTTTGTTTCCATCTCGCCTTTGGTTGACATTGATGCAGTAACTGTGCATTCATGTGCAGTGCAGAATCTTCTATCCAGAACCTTCATGCTTCCTGGAGGAGGCAGCAGAGGATGGGTACTGGGGCTTATCCTTTTCATCCCCCTCTTGGCAGGAGAAAACTTCGTGAATGCAGAGAGGAGAAAGATGAGGTGGGATGGCCCTCCAATTTTATGCACACAAGGAATCCGTAACCCCTTAATAAGATGCCATATCAATAGATCTGCTCTATTCTGCATGCACATCTGTTAGTCTTTCCATCTGGTACTTATTTCCCTCTTTTCCATCCTAGTCTCCCTTTGAGATCATTTTCAGACAGATTTTATTCACAGGAAAATATATGTGTGTGGAGGGGTGTGGACGGTGGGAGTCTTGGTTTGAGGCTCTGAACTCCTCGGGTTTGACCTGTCCTCAGGCACTCCCCCCCTCCCCCCGCCACACACACATAACCTGTACAGCTATACACTGCCCACCTCTTTCATTTCTCACACTTCAACTCTTGTCCAATTTCACTGGATCTGAGTAAAACATATGGTTCACCTTCATGGAACCTTAAATGTAGCATGCAGACAAGTTGAAGGATTCTGAGTAGTCATAGTTCCTTGAAAATGGACTCTACTGGGGAACCTGGGTGGTTTAGTCGCTAATGCATCCAGCTTCAACTCAGGTCATGATCTCTCAGTTCATGAAGCCCCTCATTGGGCTCTCTGCTGTCAGCACAGAGATCCTCTGTCGGATCCTCTGTGCTCCCCTCTCTCTGCCCCTTCCCTGCTTTCACATATTCTCTCTCTCTCAAAAACAAATAAAAAAGAAACATGTGAAAGAAAGAAAGAAAGAAAGAAAGAAAGCGAAAGAAAGAAAGAAAGAAAGAAAAAGAAAATGGACTTTATTTAAATGTACTCAGAGAAGATAAGGTTGATGATCAGTGCAGGTCTCTTTGGCCAAGCTATTAATGCGGAACCCTCCTTGAGCTGCTGACCTTTAGTCTTGAACTTGAACTATAGCCCTGCCAGCAGTGTTGCTTTTAGACCCTCCATTCTCGACGCTGCTGTAGTCTTGGGATTCAGGGGTCTGTTGTGAGCCAGTGAAACTCCTCCATGCTCACCCAGCTTTAGAAACAGAGTTAACCACAAGGCGACTTAAGGAAAGCTCTTCCAGTTGCAATTAGAAAGAGAAGCAATTAAAGCTTCATCTCAATAACCTGAACCCTAGAAGAGCTGATATTGTTACTCAAATAATAATTCTAGAAGCCATATTGTCAATGAGAAACACAGTGAGGTAATGAGGCTGGTAAACCCTCATGGACATCAAGAGAAGGGCCGGACGCCTGTGGTTTTTGAGGGCCTGAGACAAAAAAGGGAAGAAATGATGATACAGGGAAGTAAAAACAGTCAAAAGCCAGATGCTTCTCTAGCTTTTATCTCTAGCTATCTATCTATGAATTTTTTGAAAGGTGACAGAAACCTGGCTTTCCTGCAGGGTCACAAGTGGTGTATGCCACAGTGGGGTTATCAAATGTGTACTGGAAAGCCATCTTTGGGCTTCAGGAAGGCTCTCAAACAGCCTCATGGTCCCCCTCTGATTAGCCCTGGTAGTTGATGAGAGGCTCTCACAGGGGGCTGAGCCTGCAGAGGAAGGTAGCTGGCTCAGGAGGAAACATCCCTGAAGAGGTATGCTGGGAAAATGGGCTAAATAAATTCTTTTCCTTGGGTACTTCCCTCTCCCCACCCAAGGTGGGCACACCATGATGTGAGGAGACCCAGAGGTTTCCAAAGTTGAAACCGAGGCTTTGGCAGTTTAATAGTCATGATGGTTACTAACATTCTCACCCAAACCAGATTGAGGTCATGGTAGTTGTGCGTTTTCCGTCTTATTCAGACAGACCACGTCTGGTTGGCTAGAGGGCTGGAACTGGAATAGGTTGTAAGGGGAGTCACGTTTTTCTGAAGCCAAACAGGTGCCACCATGAAATGGTATGTTTTCAGCAGAAGCGTCCCCTCAAATGGATGCAAATGGGCTCAAAGGCATTTCTGTGGCTGTCACCATGTGGACGTGCACACATGTGCATTTCTGACACAGTATTTAAGGCACTTGCTTTCTGCAGGCACATTTCCCATGTCCTGAGCCCAAGGAGAGTCATTTTGTGTGTGTTGTGTTTTTTTTTTTTTTTTAAAGAACAGACTATTAATCCTTCCTTGATAACATGAATTCTGAAAATGCCTGTGACTCAGATCTGTGCTTAGGCTACTTGGTCTTTGGAAATTTGAAAAGTATTTATTCCGCAGTTAACCAGTGGTGCCAAGGAGAGGCACTGTGGGAGCATCTGAATGATCACTCCACTGAGCCTTCCACCCAACATGTCCCTGCATGTCCTAGATTCGCTGAGCTCCTGTCCCTTAGTTCCAACTGTGTAGCTAAGAAGCACATTGAACATTTCTTCAAATGCAGCCACAGAAATGTTCTATTAGAGAGTTGTGAGATTTAAGTTAAAAAATGTGGTAGATAATTTAACTTATCTCCCCCCAACAGTAAACCTATATAACCTTAAATTACTGTTCATACCATAGAGAAGAATTTTTCTAACATCTCAAATATTCAGATTTTCATGCTTGTAGAACTTAACTAACTGCATTGTTCGGCACCGTGATGTGAAAAATGCTTCTCTCTATGAAAGCAATTGAAAAAGACACTGGTGTAATTGATATGTCATCTTAAGTGGTCTGGCTAATATTTCCACAAGCACTTAAACATAAAATGTAATGGAGATCTTTAAGAGGCTCATCATAGTTATAATTCTGAATTGCTATAAAATGTATAATGTTTCTCCATACCCAATTCCTATCTTGGGAATACTTATAGTAGACATACTAAGCATATATATTTTTACTAAAGGCTGATTCAGAAAAGGAAGTTCTCCTACCCGAAGTCATATCCTGGGGGTAATAGTGTTAAATGTTCATCACTTTCTGGGCAGGGTTCTGGTATTTTGCTTTTTTTCGTCTTGTATAAGCTGTTTGTTTTCATAATTCCCTAAACCCAGAATTATATATTATACACAGTTGCCTAAACCCAAATATTATGGATTATAGAATAATTTTGGTAATTTTAAACATGAAACAGTACATCATGTTAAAGTTCATTACGATTAACACTATATTCTGCTAATCCCATCTTGATGTGAACAAGAAAACACAACTGGTGCTTGGCCTAAAGGAAACAATACTGATTCAATACTGATTCAAATGTATTGTCCTACAAGCTCAGGCTTATGAAGACTTCGACCCATGAATATTACTTAAACACAGAAATGAAAACAAAATGCCAGTGTCTAACATGCCTTTTCATTGGTCTGAAATCAGACTGCCCAAAGGATTGTCGCAAGTCCTTGGCTGAACTATAAATCCCTAAATTGAAGAAAATGATAACCCTCACACAATTTCCAGGTCTAGATAACCCCTTCACCATGTTTATTTATAAGTCTATTACTTCTTGTTTGGAAAATTTCCTTGACATCTCATGATGTGTGTATTAGATTCTATTCCCTATAGTGTGAGGCATGGTCTAACTAGAACACATGCCCGGGAGCTGTAGAGAATACGATATTCACTCAGCAAGAGAAACGCCTCCCATCAAGCAGCCTCCTGGAAAAACGCTTTATGAAGACAGTTTTTCACTGCTGACATGTCAGCGTCTGTTCTCAAGTACTCCTGCTGTTTTTCATAAAAGATGCTTTAGGATGGCGCTAGGTCTGAAACCAACAGTGCACTTGCCTTTGGTGGTCATTAACGAAAGAATTGCTTTAGCAGCATCTAAGTGATATGTGTCATCCCTACCATACTCGGCACTGGCCTGGAGCGAGTCCGTGGTTACATGTTGAGGATCTACATTTTGTTGTAGTAAATAATTCACTAAAAATATTCAGAAGGGCCCAAAAAATCACGTATGTGGAAAAGCTATCTACAGAGGAATTGATTTACTTGGGAATGCTCAGAACTGAAACCTGACAAAATTAACGACCAGGTAACCTATAAATTTCTCGGAAAGTTGCATCTTGATTTAAAAGCGAGGGAGACTATTTCACAAGGAAAGGACATATTGTTCCCTATTCCAGGGCCTGTTATTTTCCTGTTTACTATAACTTTGAAATGTTTTCCAGCAGAATCAGCTCAAGATCATAAGAAACAGATGTAAATCAGCATTTCACTAAGGGAGTGGACTCCTGTTTTGAATATTTCAAGCATCATATCAAACTATAGTACCATTAGCATTTTAATCAAATTATGGGTTTGTTGTGCAGTGAATGCTCTAAAGCACTGGGATGAAATTGTCTTTTTGTGGTTTCATTTGCACGTGAAAAGAAGGAAGCACTAACTTCCCTTTGACATTCCAAGTACCAGTGAAAACTCTGCCCACTCCTTGTAAATCACTATAAGAGATGATTTGCTTTTCCTTTTTTCCCCTTGGCCTAAATTTTGCCTCTCAGCTGCATCCGTGTTAGGACTCCCTAATCAAGTCCTGGTTATGTGTCCATCTTCAAAATCACACATTCATCCAAGGAGCTGATTAAAATGTATGCTGACTTGTTTGACGAAAAAGCATATGGTATATAGATGAAAATGCTCTGGAGTGATTTCCTATTAAATTCATTTCACCAACACGGATATTAATCTCTAAGAAGTTGAGTGAAAAAATTAAACTATAATTACTCACCCTTAATTAGAATGGGAGCAGCTTTTATATTCTCTGCCTGGATGTCTCAGGAGCATACTAATTCTTGTTAATACTGACCCTTCTTGCATTGAAACAGCGACATACAAGAGGTAATTGGGTTTGAGGAAGCATTTAGCAATTCTCACCAAGTCTTCAGTTGCTTGCTCTGAGATACAGAGGCATCAATTTCTTTTCATTTCTTTGCATTCCATTTGACAGATAGTTGCCGCAATAATGGCCATTACCGGCATCGTCATGATGGCCTACGCAGATAATTTCCACACTGATTCAATCATAGGAGTGGCATTTGCAGTGGGCTCAGCCTCTACGTCTGCATTATATAAGGTATGTTGTGCACTTTTTTTATGTAGTCATGAAGCTTAGACTTAAGTAATAAAGAAAGGCAGGGCAGAGAAAATCTTGGCTAGAGGAGGGGAGAAGGGGGTTTAAATAAGAATAAGTACCACTTATGGAGTACTTGCTGCTACATGCTGGGCACTTGCCAGAAATTTTCACCTGTGTTAACTCATGCTTATGAGGCACAGGTACTTATCCCCACTTTGCAGGTGAGGAAACTGAGGTTTAAAAGATTAAATAACTTGCCCAAGAAAGTGGGCAAGATAGGAAGTGATAGAAAGATTTAAATTCCCAATGGCCACCTCCAAAGTCTCTGCTCCCTGCCTCTGCCCTCAGAAATCATCAACTGGCTGCCACAGGGGCTGAGAAAGGCCCCTCTGCTCTTCACATTTCTTTACTTTATCTACCTGTGGTCCTTATTTTAACTCCAATGAGGTGTTAAAAAGAATAAACAAGCTGTCACTTGAGAGTTGACCGCTAACCCCAAGCCACAGGAACTCCTGTTATTAGCGAAATGAAGGGCGTCCGTTCCTCTCTGATGGATACTCTGGGTCAGCACTATGTACTTACCACTCATTCTCCACTGGAGCTGCCTGTCATCAGTGGAAAATCTATTCAATCATTGCCCCTGACTTCAGAAGCAAGGACTAAGAGAGAAGACCTAAAAGGTTATCCCCAAAGCTCCACGTTTCAGAGGCAGCTTTCGGGATGGAGCTAAAGCACTGTTCCACTTTTACCTCTCTTGGTGTTTCAATGAGAAGATTCTCTGTGAAAAGGAGAAAACGCCCTTTGCATCCCTCCTGGATGCCTGTTCTGATTATTCGCCAACATTGAAGCTCCAAGGACAGTGGGTCTATTTCCATATTGACATTTCCTGGCCCACTGATTCTGTGACAAGCTTGACAAGTTTTCACTCAATTGCCGTTTGTGTCTAACTCGCCCCCAACTGAGACCCCGCTGAGGTGTCTGATGTGACCAAAGAATAGCACGTGGTCAAGTTCTCTTGATTAAGTCTTTCAAGAGCAAAAGGAAATAGTCCAGTTGATATTAAAAGCAATGTGTGGAATTGCTGTCACTGGGATGACTATCGTATGGAAAAAATTCTCCTGACCACGCAATAGAGGTATTCATTCTGGGAGTGGTAATATTTGCTGACACGCATAAAACCATATGGGCACCATTGGAAAGATCTGCTCCACTCTACATTGTTTGAGGATTCATATAGGAAACAGAAGGGCTATACGGTCAAGAAGTACGAACTACAGGCTCGGCTTGTCCTCAGTCCAACATGACTTTATGGTAGCCATTGACGTCTCCTTCCTATCTTCTTCTCCTGTACACAGGTTTATATGCAGGGGGAAAAAAAGTTGTAATCAGGAAAATAAAAACAGAATGTGTGCAAATATTTTAAGCTCGGAGAGGAAAGTGCTTATAAATCCAAGACATCATTATTATTCTCTCAACAACATAATGACAGGCTCTCCTTGTCTAATTTAGTTTTCGGTATCTGTCAAAATGAGGGTAAAATGAATCCCATGCTTGAAGGGAAGAGTTGATGGCATCTCCATCCTAGATTTTCCTGGGCTATGTGTACTCTTATTTACCATTCACCCTACACCCATAACTGAGGGTGCTGTTAACAATATACAGGACCTACGGCAGTTTCAACAGCATGAGGAATTCATTTTATGGCATTTGCTGTTTCATGTGAAGACTATAGGGCATTTTAATCATTTATTCAACAGCCCATTTAGTGCCATGGAGATGGTGGGATAAGGAGAAATAGAGTGTAAACCCTGGGCTGGTTAGCTCCCTGTGTAGACCCTGCCTTTCTGCTCTGGCAAAGTCTTTGTGTGGCTAAGGGGTTTCTTTCCCAATCCAGGTTTTGTTTAAGATGTTTCTCGGAAGTGCCAACTTTGGTGAAGCAGCACACTTTGTCTCCACGTTGGGTTTCTTCAATTTAATCTTCATCTCTTTCACCCCGGTCATCCTGTATTTCACCAAGGTGGAACACTGGTCCTCATTTGCAGCTCTGCCATGGGGCTATCTCTGTGGGATGGCCGGGCTGTGGCTGGGTAAGTGGCCCCAGGTTTTGCCTTCCATTCCCTATGTCACTTGAACTTTCCTTGCATAGAAAAATGATCATAGTAGGGTTATTCCCTTGGAAACCTTTGTCTTCTATTTTCCAAGCTTACCTAAAGTTGGTTAATGGTTAGAAGGTCCTTTGCAGTCTATTGCCTGATTAGATCAGAATTTTTCAACTGGTATACCTCCCATGGGTTAAGGTGTGAGCTGGAGGCCCAGGCCACTCTGATCACCACTGGTCTTAAAGCAGCCTTGTCCATTCTTCATGATATATTGTATGATGCTACTGTGTCCCAGGTGTAGCACAGTGTATCAGGCAGAGGGAATAAGTAGATGGTGCATTCGAGGGACTCAGAGTGGATCAAAATGGCTGAAGCACCAAGTACAGGAGGAATGGGGAGGAAAGAAGGAGATGACATCTGGAAGGAAGCAGGTCATGTCGGGCCTGGAGAGCTGTTGAGGGGAGTGGATTTAAAATCCACATAATAGGGGCGCCTGGGTGGCTTAGTCGGTTAAGCGTCCAAGTTTTGCTTAGGTCATGATCTCGCGGTTCATGGGTTCAAGACCCGCATCGGGCTCTGTGCTGACTGCCAGCTCAGAGCCTGGAGCCTATTTCGGAATCTGTGTCTCCCTCTCTCTCTGACCCTCCCCTGCTCATGCTGTCTCTCTCTCTCTCTTCTAGAAATAAATAAAAAATATTTTAAAATAAAATAAAATAAAATCCACATAATAATCTTTAAGCAGAGGTGACAGCTGCACATCTACATTTTAGTCACACACAGGCTGGCTGTGTGTGGAGAATGAATTTGAGACTGGAAGCCCTCAGCAGGCAAGAGAAGAAGGCAGAACTAGACTCGGTCTCCCTGCTAAGTATAGGCTGTGCCTAGTCAGTGACCAATTGGCTTGAATTCTTTAGTGTTCTCTCTCAAAACTCCCCAAACTCAAGGCAGTCCGCTTCACCCAAGCAACCAAGGAGCTCCCACTTTCTAGCTATGTTGCTTCTGTCACTCGACATAAGAGGAACCTCAAAGATAACAAGCCTGTTCTTCTCACCCCAAGCAGTCGAACAACAGCTACCACTAAATGACTCAGTGTCCCATTACAGCCAAATCACTTTCATTCTGCTCCTCTCTCCTCACCCTTCCTAAGGGTCTAGTCCCCACTGACCCCCCACACTTGACCTGCAGGATATCTGCCAACCCTCAGCTGACCTTCTTTATCAAGGTGACATAATCTAAAGCAGCCCTGGAATTTCTGAGAGACTAACAGGCCCTGGTTTTCATTCCCACATAGACACTGGGCCATCTTTCCTCTACTTTGGCCCAGGCCCCCAAGGGGAGGTCTTAGATAAGAGCAGGATCCAACAATAACATTGGTCCTTTGAATTCTACTTTGGAAGTCCAAAAATATGTAGTTATGACCTTTCATAACCTCTGCTAAATTAAGTAAAAATCAATAGCAATGTTCCCATCAGACCCAAGCACCCTAATTAAAAGTGCCTAGATAATTCCCTGGCCAAAACCAATCTAGATGGGAACAGTCATAATCCAAATTTCACTGACTCTCGGCCCCAACTGTGGACACACATCTCTAGCTTGCTGCAAAGTACCCTTCACCAACGCATACACCTTGGCATGTCTAATCCACGCTCCTCCACAAGCCTGGCTTGGGCTGGGTGGTATCCAGGCTATTGGGATACCAGGTCTGCACCAAGCAGCATGGTCTCCATACTCCACTGGGTAGAGCATCACCCGGAACTAGAGCTTTCCGCCCAGTCCCTCTCCAGCGCCCTGCAGTCCTCACTGTGCCAAAGCTGCTCTGTGACAAAATGAGGAGACCGCCTCTCTCCTGACTGTATTACACACTGCAGGGTTTTACGATCTTCACGGCTCCTGTTCTTCTTTTTTTTTTTTTTTTTTTAAGTTTATTTATTTCGAGAGGGAGACAGCATGAGTGGAGTTGTAGCAGAAAGACAAGGGAGGGAAGAAAACAGCATAGGCCATCTTTGGATAGATCTTCTTTTAGGCAGTAACACTAGAGCCCATTTGTTATCCTGGGATATGGCATAATATAGCGAAGCATTAAAGGAAGAAAGCCCAAACTTCAATCAGTAGTGTGCTTTCAACCTCTGGCTGGCCCCAATCTACCTTTCTAGTGTTAATAAGTGGTGGAATGAATTGATTATTTCACTGCTTTGCATTTGCTTCACACACCCTTTGCCAGCCAATTGGCAAGAGATCAGGCAGCCAAGGTGGCAGAGGAGAAAAAAAGAAAGGACTACTTCAATTGAGAAACTCCTGCATCCATCTCCCAAATCAGAGGCTTAATTGACCAAAGGCGAGGACAAGTTTAGAAGGCGCGCTTAGCAAAAACATTGGTTCTATTATGTTAAGAAGGAAAGAGCCCAGCAGATCCACTTCCTTTCATCCTCTGTTTCCTCCATTATTTTACAGCCTTCAACATCCTCGTGAATGTCGGCGTGGTGCTGACATACCCAATCCTGATCTCCATTGGGACAGTGCTCAGCGTTCCTGGAAATGCAGGTACTGGTGTGATTTGACATGTGTGCAGGAAGTCTCTGCTCGTGTTCCTTTTACACCCTGAGTTGTTTCTTCGAGCAATTGTGAATTATGTCCCTTGCCTGAGAAGATGTTTTTAAATATCGTGAAGGTGGCAGACAACAGAATAACTATGCAGCAGATTTAAATTTTGCAGCTATAAACACTGTTTTTTTCTTAGTCGTGCTTTTAGAATTAAACACCAAATGTATCATTTGGGTTTCATGTAATCTCCCTGACAACCTAATTTTGTGGTATTTTTAGAGGAAGTCCTACGGAAACAAAAGGCATCCCAGCAGAGGCCTCTCAAGTAAACGTCACTAATGAAAGTGTAGGAAATGTACAGGGTGTTGGCTCCCCATCAGATTATCCATGGGGCGCTGCAGAAGCTTCTCCTGGGGGCAGAGCAGATGGCCCTCTGGAACAGACACAGGAAAAGGCAATTTGACTCACTTCAGGGACAAGAAGAGAAGCGATCTTTCCAGAGTAATCTTTTAGTGAAACCTGTCCATGGAACAAGTAATGAAAGTGATTTGGAAGACTGTACAGTCCTTTCAACTGTAAAATTCCATTTTTCCAAGTCTTGGGCACCCAGCTTTCTTTGCCCCCCAGGCAATCAGCAAGTGTTCATTGAGCACTTACTAGGTGCAAGACTCTAAAAGAAACAATAACAAAAACAAAAACCCACTGGGCATTCCCATAAGAAACTTTCGCTGGATTTGGAAAACAAGACCAATATATGGGAAATAACTTCCAGCTCCATAGTAGAATGTGTTAGTAAATGCCAAATTGTGTGAGACAGACTCCTGGGACTGTAAGATATTCAGAGGAAAGAAATATCAGAAAGGAGTGGAGTTGTCCAGGAAGGTCATTCATTCATCCAGGGATTCATTCATCCAATAAAGCATCGCTGAGCACTTAGGATATGCCAGAAACTGTGCTAATGGTGGTGATAGATCCTGAATAGACACAGTGTCTGCCCTCAGGACCACGGGGTGTAGAGAGGGAGACAAAAGGAATTGAGTAGTTATGATGTACAGACAGAATTGCTTTGATAGAGGTATGTATGTAACAAATGCCCTGAGAGCACCAAGGAAGGGCATCGAGGAAGGCTTCCTATAAGAGGCCAAAAGGAAGAGCTGATGGAGAGACTAGCTGGATGGGGTGGATATGAGAAGGAAAGGGCATTCCATGTAAAAACACAACCCGTATGATCGACAATTCCGCTACTAGGTACATATGCCGAAAAAACTGAAAACAGGGACTCAAAAGTATGCTTGCACATTAGTCATTGCAGCATACTCAAAATCGTCAAAAGGTGGAAACACCCAAACGTCCATCAACAGATGAATTGATAAACAAGTTGTGATACAATGGGGTCTCAGTCAACCATAAAAGGAAGGGAAGTATGGATGCATGGTACCACATGGTTGAACCTCAAAAACTTCAGGCTAAGTGAAGGAAGCCACACACAACAAGCCACATATGGTATGATTCTATTTATACAAAATCCCTAAAATGGCTAAATTCATGGAAACAAACAGCAGATTCCCAAACAGGATCTGGGAGGCAGGGGCGGGGGCTAGGGAGTAACTGCTTAATGGGTGAGGGGTTTTAGTTTGAAGTGACAGAGATGTTTTGGAACCATATGGAGGTGGTAGTTGTACAACACTGTGAATGTAGTTAATTTTAGGGGTGCTTGGGTGGCTCAGTCAGTTGAGCATCTGACTTGATCTCAGCTTGGGTCATGATCTTATGGTTTGTGAGATCAAGCCCCGCATCGGGCTCTATGCTGACAGAGTGGAACCTGCTTGGGATTCTATTTCTCCCTTTCTTTGATCCCCCTCCACCTCGCACGTGCTCACGCACATGCATGCTCTCTCTCCCTCTCTTTCTCTTCTCAAAGTAAATACGTAAGCTTTAAAAAAAATAGTTAATTTATATGAATTCCATCTCAATTAAAAAATTTAAAACAGAACAGCATGTGTAAAGACATAGATCTTAAAAAGCTTTGCTCGTTTGAAAAAATTTTCAGTGGCCCAATGAAACTGGAGAAATGTGAAGGGAGGGATGCAGAGGAAAAGTTTCAAGAAATAGAAACTGCGGAACTGTAATTAAATGAGATGACATGGGCCTTGAAGGAGAAGTCTGATTTAGAGAGAGGGAATAGAAAGCAAACAAAGGGAACAGTATAATGATATGGAAAAAGGAAACACGAGTTCAAAAGAACAAGGGAGACTTTAGAAATTTCTAGAAGTAGTTGGGGCACCTGGGGGGCTCAGTCAGTTGATTGCCTGACCGTTGATTTCGACTCAGGTCATAATCGCAGGGTCGTGGGATCAAGCCCCTCATTGCACTCTGCGTTCAGCTCAGAACCCACTTAAGATTCTCTCTCTCTCTTTCTCTGTCCCTCACACCCCCCCAATTGAATTAAAAAAATTAAAGAAATTTCTAGAAGGAGCAATGACTTTGGTCATTTGTTCTCAAAGCAGCTTAGCAACAGTCACAGACAGTTTTAACTGTATTAACTAGCTTGATTTTTCTTCCCTAGCTGTGGATCTCCTGAAGCAGGAGGTGATATTCAATGTTGTCCGCCTGGCCGCTACTATCATCATCTGCATTGGGTTCCTGCTGATGCTCTTGCCTGAGGAGTGGGATGAGATTACCCTCAGATTCATCAATAGCCTGAAGGAAAAGAAGAGTGAGGAGCATGTGGACGACATCACTGATTCCAGTGTACACTTGCGGGGCAGAAGCAGAGCCAACGGAACAGTGTCTATACCACTGGCTTAACGAGGGACACATTTTGAATGCACGTGTATGTATATTCTGTGAATATAATAAAATTTTCTCACTACCTGTACACTCAAATGCCAGTATTAACTCTGAATTTGGATAAGTCATATGTGAAATAATGCCAATGATAAAAGTTTACATTTATATGCTTATCAAGGGATTGGTGTAAATACTCATAATAAACATTTTTTATTAAAACATATTCATCTTTGTTCTATTTCTTCTGTTTTGGAGGGAATTGTCTCCTCCCCCCATTTGCAAATTTTCCGGAAAACATGAGATTCTACTAAATTATGAGTTTATCAGGACTTCACCCTCACCAGGAACTAAGACTTTTTCATTCAGTCAGAGAAAATTGCATAAGAGGAAAACACATGAAAAGGATACACACTTTATATATATTTAAGTCTAAGAAGAACATCAGATTTTAAGTCTGGAAAATAATTAAATGACTATCAAAAAAGCATTTGCTATATGCAAGACCTATACTGGGAAAAACAAAGACGTGAAAATATAGAAGACACAAAGCGTACTTCTAATGTGCTTAGAGAAGTACAGAGAATAAGAGTGGTTACAAATACAGTAAAACCTTGGATTGTGACTAACTTATTCTGTGAGTTTTCTCCAGATGAGCAACCATTTCTAATAAATTTCAACTTGATAAACACGCAACATCTTGCAATATGAGTAGTAAGTGACACTGAATGCCACATGATCACAATTGAGCCAATGGTTCTTGACATTCACTTTGATACACAAGCACTTTGGATTACAAGCATGTATCTGGAATGAATTGTGCTCGCAAGCTAAGGTTTTTCTAATATGAGGTAGACGTTTAAAAATGGCACAGGGATTACAGAGAGGACATCTCTACAGCATTTGACATGATGACCACTCCTTTTTCCTGAAATATCCTCCTTACCTGAATCCCATATGGTTTCCTCGTTCTCTTTTTTGCCTCACTAGCTGCTTTTCTGGGCTCCTCTTCCACGGCCGGTCTCCTCACTGTCAGCCTTCATCTTTGGCCTTCTTAGCATCTCATTCCATACTCTCTCCCTCAGGGCTCTCATCTACTCCCATGGCTTCAAATGTCATTCATGTGGTGAAGGCTTAAAAATCTTTGTCTCCACTCTTGAATGCTGACAAAAACTGAGGACTGATGGATGTGGGGGGGAGGGGAGGGTGGGCATGGAGGAGGGCACTTTGGGGATGAGCACTGAGTGTTATGTAGAAACTAATTTGACAATAAACTATTTGTAAAAAAATTAAAAAAAAAAATCTTTGTCTCCAGCCCATTTCTAAATACCTTCTGTGAGCGCACTTGGATGCCTCATTGTTGACTTCAAATTCAAGAACAAAGTTGAATGTATCATCTCTCTTCTCCAGATCTATTCCTTCTCCCTTGTTCCCTTTCGAGGTTGATGGTGCCATCATTAGCTAGCTGCCCAGGCGAGGATGAACAGTAACTTCTGCCTTCCTCACCCTCCACATCTAAACTATAAGTCCTGCTGATTCTCTTTCTTAATATTTCTTGGATCCATACACTTCCCTACTATGCTATCTATTCTAGCCCCCTTATTATCTTTTTCTCTAATGAATGAAAGACTCTCTCTCTCTGCACTGGTCTCTCTAACTCTCAGCCTTGCTTCTCTCTAATTCCTTTTATGCCCTGCAGAGTAACTTTTAATATATAAATGTGATCATTCTACTCTTCTACATAAAACACTTCAGTTGTGGAGCGCCTGGGTAGCTCAGTCGGTTTAGTGTCCAATTCTTGATTTCGGCTCAGGCTCATGATCTCATGATTCATGAGATCGAGTCCCACTTTGGGCTCTGCACTGACAGCTTGGAACCTGCTTGTGATTCTCTCTCTCCCTCTCTTTCTCTGTCTCTCCCCACCAGTGCACACATGCTCCCTTTCTCTCTCTCTCTCTCTCAAAATCAATAAATATAAAAAAAAAAAAAACACACACACACACACACGTCAGTGCCATCTTATTGTTCTCAGAATAAGCTCCAAGTATCTTTGCGTGTCATTCAGAGTTCGTGCAGAGTTTGTCGCTGACTGGCCCCTGTCTACCTCTAGAGCAACACCATCCGATGGAACTTCCATGATGATGAAAATATTCTATATCTGCACTGTGCAACACAGTAGCCACAAGTGGCTATCAAGCTCTTTAAATATGGCTCGAGCAATTGAGGGGCTGCATTTCTAATTTTACTAACTGTTAATTGATTTGAAATGAAATTTAAATAGCCACCTGTAGCTATTGGCTACCATATTGGGCAGCACAGCTCTAGAGCCTCATTCCACCATCCCACCCAACTGTGGCCCTTTGAATCTGTGCTTTAGTGATACTATAACTTCCTGTAATTCTTCAACCAAGCCATGCTGTCTTTCTTGTACTTTTTTCCTCTCTCATCACCTGACTAACCATTACCTAGGCATCATGACATGATTTATTCCTATTTTCCCAGAAAATCTTTTCTTATCCCCCAAGCTGAACAACACGGCTTCCTAAGAATCCTCTGCTTACCCCCATTGTAGTGCTGGTCACCCTCTGTGATAATTACCGGTCTACTGGCCCGAGTTCCCAGGAGACCAGGAGCTCCTTGGGAGCAGAGATTATGTGCCAGTCATCATTGTGTTCCTAGCACATGTCTGGCGATTGCAAACATCCAATAAGTAAATAAATGGGTTGCTTTACCCTGGACATATGCCCCTCCCTCAAACTGTATCAGATCAGTCTTAGTTAAGGCTTTTTTCTAGATGAGATTGGTTAACGTAAGGAACATAAGGGGTTAAATGAGCCACAGCCTTTGTTATGTTGCCACAAAATACCGACTTGCTGAATTGCTCAAAGGTACTTCTTTCCAAAGAGGCTGGTTAAGGCATATAGCAATTTAAGATAATCTGCACTTTCTGGGACATTTCGTACAAGAAGCCAAACTTTTCTGGCATCTATTTTACTATTCTTTTTTTCTCAAGTGTCCCCCCAAAATATAGGTGAGACAATCACAGGGCAAGAAAAGGGGACTCGGGATATCACGCCCACTGGGCAGCGTGGTAAGTGAAAATCTTATTTTTTTTTTCATTTCTCTGACATTTTTTGAAAAGGCAACGCTAGTCTTCTGGCACAGACAGATGACATGATATTAGCTAAAATAATAATGATGACTCACTTTAAACTCCATGGAGAATGGCACAAAATAAATGAAATAATGCATTATTAATACATATGAATTAATTCATTATCTAAGTAGAGTTGGTTTTGACTATTTGGGTGCCATATTGGTACAAACATTGCTCTTGCCTTGTTTTTAAATTACTGTTAAATAGCAGTAATCACTGACTAACCCACTCCAGCATCTTGCCATTACTTAGCATGACATTTAAAATTGCATTTTGACATGTTTAAGAAATGAGTTGTTTTGCAATTTTTGACGACTCACTTTGAAAAATGGAGTCAGCCACCCTGGAAAGCACTAATTCAACCTGTGACTGATCACCGTAATTAGCTTAGTCTATATTAAGAAAACAGTTCCGTTATGGTCTTCATTCATTTATTCATTTAAAAATTATTAAGTTCAGGGGCGCCTGGGTGGCTTAGTCGGTTAAGCGTCCGACTTTCGCTTAGGTCATGATCTCGCGGTTCGTGGGTTCCAGCCCCGCGTCGGGCTCTGTGCTGACTGCCAGCTCAGAGCCTGGAGCCTGTTCCAGAGTCTGTATCTCCCCCTCTCTCTCTGACCCTCCTCTGCTCAAGCTGTCTCTCTCTCTCTCTCTCCTAGAAATAAATAAAACATTAAAAAAAAATTATTAAGTTCTACCTCTGGCTTTGAAGGAGGGTATTATGTTAGGCCATCACCAACCAGCCTCTGCCTGCTTCTAAAGCAACACTGTCTGATAGAATTTTCTGTGACCACAGCAATGCACTCTGCACTGTGGGGAAGGGGACACAAAATGTACAGGAAGTGGTTCCCCGCACCTGGGGCCTTTAACCTGTATAGGTAAGTTGTCAACGTGACAATTAAAGTGACTCAGAAATTTACTTGAATCACTTAGGGAATGTGAGATATTATTTTCAATTCCAGTAAAGTAATCATAAATAGTGATAATAATACCTTTCTTTCCCACCTGTTATTGTGAAAATCAGATGGGATAATGCATTTTAGTCACTGAAAAAATATGGGTGCACTTTCTGTATGTTTAGGATGAAGCAGGTTCAGTTGGGCCTGAAGGATACTAACAAAATCCCTGTCCTCATTGGTGGAGAAGTAGCTGGTTGAGGTTACTGCTATCTGACCTCTTTATCCAAACATGGTTCCTTCCCAGAGTCCAAAAGACAATGGCTTGAATGGGTAGCACAGTCCAGGGATTAAAAGTACCCGTGTTGCAGCCACGACTCTCCACTTCTTAGACGTGTGACTTTAGTTCATAACCAACCTCTCTCTGCCCCTTGATTTCACCATTAGTGAGATAAAATGTTAACGCCTGTCATTTGAGGTTGTCGAGCGTATTAAATAAAATCGCATGTCGAAGAGCCTAACACAAGGCCAGACAGTCCCAAAGTAGTAACTACTATTGGAGTTTCCTCTGTTTACCTTTTTCTGGGACCTTATCCAGAGCACTTTTCCACAGCACGATGCCCAACAAAGTCACAGAGGCACACAGCGTGTGCGGGGAATTTTACCTCAAAAAAGCCAGGGAGACAAAAGAAGCCTGGCACTCAGAGGAAGCGAAAAGAAAGGGAAGACTGCTTCCGCTTGCCGGTTCCCCTCAGCCCCTTGCATCACAGCATTCTTGCCCAGCCAGTGGAACTAATAACCTGACAAAAAGACAGACTGGTGACTTGGGCCCTGAAATTAAAATCACTTCAACCACGGCCTGATCGCTCCACAAACAAATTCTAGGCAAGTCAATTTTGCTCATCCAGGTTTTGCACGCCTGTTAGCTTTGCGCGGGCGCTTTGTCAAGATCCACCAGAGGACGAATGATTTGGAGAAGGACAATGCCAGCGACGAAGGAGTGCACAGTGCAACGGGGCTAAGCATCGGACTCTTCCTGATAGTTAAGTACAAATCCTCTTTCTTACTTATTCGTAAGCCCATGTCAGAAGGACAAAGGACACCGACCACAGGTGACGCCGGTTTATCTGGCAGGCTGGAACAAGACGTCTCTATTACTGTTAACTCGTTTTATTTATTGGTCTGCCCCCTTCCCCACCCTCCACACCTGTAGCAGCTGAGCGTGAAGTAAGAACAGAAGAAGACAGTGCAATCTTGTCATTTGCAACAATGTGGATGGACCTAGAGTGCATTATGCTCCGTGAAATAAGTCCGTCAGAGAAAAACAGATACATGATTTCATTCGTATGTGGCATTTGAGAAACTCAACAGATGAACAAAGGGGAAGGAAAGGAAAAATAAGAGAAAAACAGAGAAGGCGGCAAACCATAAGAGACTCTTAAATACAGAGAACAAACTGAGGGTTGCTGGAGGGGAGGCGGAGGGAGGATGGGCTAAATGGGTGCTGGGCATTAAGGAGGGCCCTTGTTGGGATGAGCACTGGGTGTCATATGTAAGTGATAAATCACTGGGTTCTACTTCTGAAGTCAAGACTACACCATAGGTTAACTAACTTGAAGAAAAAAGAAAAAAGAAAAAAAAGAACAGAAGAGTACAGGACGGGAAGGAGTTGGGTGTTAGTGCCCAAAACGCAGAGGCAGAAAGAGCAAAAGACCCACATCTTAAAGTTCTGATTGGTCAGTGTGCCACCCTCCCCCCTCCCACCCCCGGCCCGTGTAAGCCACAAAAGCAAAGACTACTTTGTCTTTGTTTGCTGGAGACGGGAACGTCAGATCCTTGGAGACCTTGAGGAATCTTAAGAGCAAGAGTTATAACCTGGGATCAGAAGCCCCACTCAGGGATGGACTTGAGGCGTTGTTCCAAAAACTGCTGGCAGAGTTTTTCCAAACAGTGCGAACTTAGCTGCTTTATTCTGGAGGAATACTGTTCAATATGTTAACCACTAGCCGCGTGTGGCTGTTGACATATGGCTGTTCCAGACTGAGATGTGCTGTGTCACATGCACCGGAATTTGAAGATTTAGTGTGGGAAGAAAGAATGTAGGCTATTTCATTAGCAGCTTTTACTCACTACATATTGAAAGGAGAATATTTTTTGGAAATGTTGGGTTAAATAAAATATAGTATAACATTTATTTTACCTGTTTCTCTTTTAATATAGCATCGGACATTCAAAAGTTATTTAAGGAGTTTGTAGTTACATCCCTTAAATATGATTTCCTTTTTATAACGTAATTAGGGGTTCCATTTACTTAGGTAACTGAAAGTGATGTGCTGAAATTCAGTCTTTGTCAAGACTGCACTCTATCTCTGTCAGTGTCCCTGGCTTATCCCACTCTTAAAATCTCAAGAAGGCAGACACAGTACTCTCTGTCTTCTGTATCTTATTGGTTATGTGATATATCTGGGCACATCTGGCCAAAATTTCTCTCCTGTTATATGTTTCTTTGCATTAATTCATCTTAATATTATTAAAATATTTCCATGTTTTCTCATGTTAAAATATTTCCAGTTTTCATCTTCTTTCATAAAGCCTTCTGTAAAATCCAACATGGACTTGTAATTTTCAGACTTTATCTACATTTTCATTTTTAATAATTCTATTCCTGTCGGCTAACACCAGTCCAACTCCCTCCTTTAACATGAAGGTTTCTCTTTCCCTGCAATCACCCCTACACACTATCCTGTATCCCTGACCAGTGCTGAGTGGACCCTGCAGTGTTTTCTGTTTCGTGCTGATCACTTGCCTTTGTTTGATAGGTTTCTTCTCTTGGAAGTGTTGACAATCATCAATTATATTCTGGCCGGACCCTGGAGCTCTTCCTATCACCTCATCTCAATATTGATGTTAACTTTTATCACTTGACTCTGTTTTCCAAGAACCTCTCTGGCATATCCGTATCTCCTCTTCATTCTTATTTTTTCTCTTTACATCTACAACAATACAAATGTCCACATTCATATGTTGTTCTTGTGGTTCCATATGTTCTAAAGTGTCTTCTGAATCATCAAGAAAAACTGCTCTTCAATATGTCTTCGGAGTTAGTATATTTGAATATAGTATGACTCTTAGAAAACTGAAAGTCTGGTTCTTCTAAATAAGAGCAATATATCCACAGGAATATTTAGTTAATGGAAGCAATCCATCCCTGAGCCATAAAAGTGACCACTCACATGATAATTATGATATCAAAATTCAATCATCTACTTATTTTGTCGAATAGTCATATCATTTCTGATATTTGCTACAAATAAGCAAAGGCATATGGAACTAGGTAGTATCCAAAAGCGTTTGGGAGCTTTTGAAAACAGAGGCCTTGTCCTGCCCTCTTTCCTTGCCCAGCAATAGCTCACAAGAGGAATTCAATGAAAAGAAGGAAGAAGAGATCTCAGTCCTGCCAAGATAAAGATTTATTCATTTATTAAACAAGTACTTATTAATGTATTTTTAGTACTTAGAATTCCATGTCCCACTGTATAGTCAAGACCCAGCATCACTGCAAAGGGGTGGGGAGGGAGGGAGAGAGATTAAAGACACCGGCTTTAAAAAAATAAAATTAGTCAATGGCCTTATGAATATTGTTTTCCTAAAATGTATTACTGAGAAGAGGCCCCAGGCTGACATGGAGAAAAGAGGTTGTCCTGGATTTCTTTGCAGACACACACTTGGTTTTGTACTAGAGCCAGAAGACGGTGAAACAACCCGGAACACAGACAAAATTGTTTCAGATAGGATATTGTGTTTAGCCACTCCAGTGAGAGTTCTGGCTGGAAGCATTAAAAAGTGAAGAAGGGAAAAATAGTTCCCTTGGATAATGGGCAAGAGGGTTGGGCTCTTTATCATAATTCAGATCAATGTGCAGAATAATGAAATCTCGGTTGGAAAGTTCCTTATGGAATTTTCATTTCAGCCTTGCCTAACGCCCAAATCTCACCCACCCCAGAGGAGTGGACACTGAACGTCTGCCTGAGCACCTGAGGGGAAACATATTTTGACTGTTTTAAGTAACCCACCAGTTCCAAATGCTTGTTATTGTTACAGACTTCCTCCCTGTAATGAGCCGACATTTGCCTTTCTGAGGAGTTCCATCTGATGATCCAAACTGTTACTTAGAGCCCACACAAGTCAAGTTTCTCTTACACAGAGGTAAGTCATATTCCTCCTGGATTTTTCCTTTAAGAAATCATACCCCTATGGGGATCCCATCCCATGTTTTTCTTTGAGTTAATTAACACATCTATCACCTCACATATTTACCTTTTTTTTTTTTTGGCGAGAACATTTAAGTTCTAATCTCATAGCAAATTTCAATGATACAATACAGTGTTATCAACTTGTCACATGTTGTACGTGAGTTCTGCATGTCTTATTCATCTTGTAACTGAAAGTTTATATCCTTTAACCATTCTCTCCCTAATCTTCCCTGTACCCCCCCACCCTGAAACCACTTTTATTCCTTTGTTTCTAGGAGTTTGATCTTTTCAAAAAAAAATTTTTTTTAACGTTTATTTATTTGGGGTGGGGGGGGATAAGCTTAGGAATTCCCTGAGCCTGACTGATGGGTTAACAAGGCATAAAGAATTAGAGAGCCATAGGATGAACAAACCCAGATTTGGGAAAACAAGATTAGGTAAATAAGATTAGGTAAACAAAGCAAAGGCCCCCAGTATAGGATAAAGGTATAGGACATTAGCAGAAAGCTGCTTTCACAGGAAGGAAGGACCAAATTAGGTAAATAGATAAATAGAGCTATAGACCACAGAAAGGTAAAGTTGCCCAGAGCAGAGCTAATTAGCAAAAGAGAGATGCCTTGCTGACCGTATATGCTCTGTATTTCTTGTCCCCTAGGCCAGTTTACGTAAACAGAGGTGGTGCTTCATGTCTGCTGTAAACAACCATCTAACCTGGTGCCAGGATTTTGTTTTGTATTGACCCAAACCCCTAACACCACATATCTTCACAACCCCCTTTCCCCCACACCCATGAGTGAATGTTCACTGTTTCATTGTCTTTTTGTGCATGTTCATCATGCTTGTAAGCCTTCTGATCTCAAGAAAAATGGAGCAAGGACCCTTATTCAGGGCTCTTGTCTCATCCTGGACATTACCTCTGTCGCATTTTCAATTCTGTATCCCACTCCCTTGCTAGACAAGAGAGAACTCCAGACCCAGAGTCTATGACAAATTCTGAGAGAGAGAGAGACAGAGTGTAAGCAGGGGAGGGGCAGAGAGGGAGACAGAATCCGAAGCAGGCTCCAGGCTCTGAGCTTTCAGCACAGAGCCGGATGTGGGGCTCAAACCCATGAACTTCAAGATCATGACAAGAGCCGAAATTGGATGCTTAACTGACTGAGCCACTTAGGTAACCCACTTTGACTTTTCTTTGAAGTTTTCACATATAAGTGAAACCGTGTAATTTGTCTTTCTCTGTCTGCCCCATCTTACACCATGCACAAAAATCAACTCAAAGTGGATTTAATACTTGAATGTAAGAACTGAACCTACAAAATTCCTAAAAGAAAACATAGAAGTTAAGCTCCTTGACGGTGGTCTTGACAATAATCTTTTGAGTGTGACACCAAAAGCAAGATAAGCACGTGGGACTATATCAAACTAAAGGACTTCTGCACAGCAAAGGAAACCACAAATAAAAGGGAAAAACAATTTAGGGAATAGGAGAAAATATTTGCAAACCAAATATGTAATAATAACTTAATATTAAAAATATATGAAGAACTCATACAACTCAATAGCAAAAAAAACCAAACAATCCAATTTTTTAAAATGGGCAAATGACCCAAATAGACATTTTCCCAAAGAAGACATGCAATGGCCAATAGGCATATAAAAAGGTGTTCAACATCACTGATCACCAGGAGAAATGCAAATCAAACTATAATGAGATAACTTCTCACATCTGTTAGGATGGCTATTACCAAAAACACAAGAGATAACAAATTCTGGCACGCATGTGGAGGGGTAAAAACACCTGTACAGCACTGGTGGGAAGGTAAGCTGGTAGAGCCACTATGGAAAACAGCACGGAGATTTCTTTAGCTATTAAAAATAGAACTACTATTCCAACAAACCCACTTCTGGGTATATATTCAAAGGAAACAAAACCATTATCTCAAAGATATATCTGAACTTCTGTGTTCATTGCAGCATTATTCACAGTAGCCCAGGTATAAAAGTGACCTATGTGTTAGTAAATGGATAAGTGGTTCAAGAAAATGTAATATAAATGCTGCAGTACGATACAATAATATTCCATTGTGTGTGGTATGTGTACATTTGTGTATGTCTATACCCTATGTGTATGTACACATACAGCCTTAAAAATGAGGAAACCCTGTCATTTGCAACAATGATGAACCTGGATGAGGTTATGCTAAGTGATACAAAAATCTTTTTTAATGTGAGGTGTTCCAGCTGGAACTCAATACTCATTTTACACTTTAAACAGTGTAGTGATTGTATCCTGTCTCTTGTCAACACCACTCTATCTCCCCCACTCTTTCACTTCATGTGTATCATTTACCCTCCTACATTATTACCATCCTGCATTATTTACCCCCCCAAGTCTCAATTTCCACATTTGTACAACATAATATTGACCCTCAAGGAACTGCCATGAGCATTAGCACATAATTCTTAGCAGGTAGAAAGTGCTCAATAAAAGTAAGCTATTAATCATTAAACATTTAGGGCAAAGAAGGGATGATTTTTTTTTCCCTTTCTAACACTGTCCCCAGTCTCCAAATAAACTCTATTTGAAGATGAAAAATAAAATATCAGGAATGGTGAGAGAACCTTGTCAAGTTAGAAGGCAAAGCCTTTGATGAGTATGTTAGTTGCCTAATGATGCATAAGAAATTCCTCCAAAATTAGCGTCTTAAAACAACAGACATTTATCAGAGTTTTGGGGATCAGAAATCCAGGTGTACCTTAGAGGGTCTGCTACAAACTCACTCACATGGCTGTTGGCAGAACTCAGTCCTTGCTGGTTGTTGGACAGAGACATGGGGTCCTTGTCACAAACATGAGCGTCTCCTGGGGCAGCTCACAAGAAGGCAGTTGGTTTGTCTCAGAGCAAGTGAACAAGATGGAAGCCACAGTCTTTTTGTAACCCAATCTCAGAAAAGATAGCCAATCACTTCTACTGTTTTTGTTTTTGTTAGAAATGAATCAGTAAGGCGAGGCTACACCCAAGGCAAGGGCTGGAGGGCTTACACAAAGGTATGAGTTGCACTGACAAAGACCACCAAGGGCCATCTCAGAAGCCACCTACCACAGTGAGGTTACATGCCATCTTGTCAAGAAGGAGCTGGGGGTAAAAGTGTTCACAGACACACACATCATCATCACCATCATCACCATCATCCTCATCCTCATCATCATCAGTGATTAGTACTATAAAATGTCAGAGTGGGAAAGGATTCTTAGATCTCATCTAAGTCAGTTCCATCACTTTCTACTTGAGAAAACCAAACTCCAGAAGAGTGAAGTGGCCTGCCCCAAGACTGCCTCTCAGCTTGTGGTAGATCTCTGGCCTAAAACCAGGCTGACTTCTGGTCACTGCTGTTTTCACTAGAGTTAACTTTCCATCTCTTCCTACACGAAGGTGTTAGTTTCCAGAAAAGTAGTAGCATTTGTTCTCTCTTCCCAAATTAGTAAGTCCCATTTGCCACTGAATTTCAAGGCCAGTACCTCTAAAAAGAGGCAAATTGATAAGCAGGTGGCTTTGGTTATTTCCCTATTGTTCTTTTATCATCTTTGTTCTTACTTGGATGAGAAAGTAGAACAAGATTCTGCTATGACAGATAAACCAGTCAAATGTTATGCCCAGCAGCGCAAATAAAGCACCATTTCCTTAAAACAGCACAGAATAGTGTAAAATTAAGCTGGAACCCTGAGCATCATTTTAAAAGAACCCATTTTCATGGTATTCATTTATGAAAGTCTTGCAGTTTGTGAGAGGAATATTTTTCTGCAGTGTGAATGCCTTGATTCGTCAAACAGCCCAATTTAATTTCACCATCAACTATCTTTTAATCCAGGTGCATGGTTAACTGAGAGGTCAATTGATCAAATAATAACTGACTGGCCAAAAAGTCACTCTTAGGTTTGGCTGATGGAAAATAAACTGTTCCATTCTTTCCTCTATGTGTTAAGCACAGCACAAATTATTCATGATACTGCTGGAAGGTGCAGTGAGTTAATAAATCATAAGAATGGCTCAATGCTGGTTGTTCATATCCATGAAATCTGACTTGCTGCAGTTGATGGTGGGGATAGAGAGAATCAAGAGGCCTTAATATCAGAAACAGTTTGATTAAACTGGAATCTTCCAGACCTATGATTGTTTTTCCTCTGACACATGACATTTCATTTTTTGAGAGGAATATTTTATACTGTAACTCTGCCAGTATCCTTTCTATTGTAAAGGGAGATGTGCCTAAACCTAAAACAAATCAGTCTTACTGTCAGCCGGTTAAGCGCACACACACACACACACACACACACACACACACACACGCAGAATCCTACAGAATGTTCAGTCCAATAGCTTCTCATCCAGTGAAAAATTCGTAACCATGTCAAGTCCTTGGGTGACGTTTCTAACCTGTTTGGTATATCTTCAAGTACTTGCTCCTTAGTACTGGATCTTGCCTTTCTGTGAGTTAGGTGAGTTATAAGTATTCTGTGTCTTCTCTGGTGCCCCTTAATGGATAGAATGGGGAGGGGTCAATTCATGTCCTCAACTGTAGGGGAAGAGTGTAAAGCCCCCACAAAAAGTGTGTAAAAGACAACTAGCACTTTTCAGCTATGATGACTAAACCATTGCACAACTTCTGCAATGTATTTTACTAAGAATATCTATCTCCTTTCTCACATTGTGTTATATTCTAAGGGCTCACCTGTCTCCATGGCCTTTGTAAGTGACAGTCTCCCGTTGGGGATAAACAGAAGGGCTAAAAGTCTCTGAGAATTAAGGCTGCTGAGTCACTTACACTTTGATGAGCCTCATTCAGCATGAGAGGGTCTATATCCAGGGAATAGGCAGAGTCTAAGATCCAGGTGGGGAGAAAGGGGGAAAGGAATAGAAGCAGCTTCTCTCCCGATCTCTAGTCTTTTCAACATTCCCGCCCCTGGCATTGACTTTACAAAGAGGAAAATAAAGAAAATTAGAGTACAGTCCTCTCAAAGGGTAACATGGAATCAAAACTCCTCACTGAGAATAAAATTAATCTTCAAATAACCAGAGCCCTGCCTTCTCCTTCCCAGTTTTACAGGGAATGGGCAAAGGAACAAGAGGAAGATTATGCTCACTGTAGAAAATAATTTGTGCATATCTGAGGGTAATGCATAAATTCTGGATGAAAAGAGTATTGTATGAGGAGAAAGAAGTGGGCTCTGGGGAAAGAGGAGAGCTTTCTCCAATGAAACCTTTGAAATGGGTCTTTAAGAATAAATGAAGAATTATCTATTTAGAGACTCTGGACATAAAGAACATGACTTACTAAGTTGTAAGATTGTAATTTTCTTTAAACTACATTCAGGGCATTCCTAGTCAACATGGTAAATTAAACTGATGAGGGAAAATCTCTCTATTCTTCAAATGTCACATTAAGATTGAAACCAAGAAAAATAACCCATCCCAGGTCAGAAATAAAGTGTGAACTATGGGCGCCTGGGTGGCTCAGTCAGTTAAGCTTCCGACTTTGGCTGAGGTCATGATCTCGCTGTTTGTGGGTTTGAGCCCCAAGTAGGGCTCTGTGCTGACAGCTCAGAGCATGGAGCTTGCGTGGCTTTCTTTCTCTCTCCCTCTCTCTCTGCCCCTCCCACTACTCATGCTCGCTCACTCTCTCTCTCTCTCTCAAAATAATTAAATAAAATTTAAAAAAATATTCTGTCCAGTGACTAAAAGATGATGGAAGGAGTATTCCCATCTGCTTGGGACCATGTAAATGGGGAAAGAGTCACTGTAAATATTAGAAGCCAGGTTTGTGCCCTTCAAGGGTGAGGAATCTGAATTCATACTATCTGCAAGGTGCAGACAGTCAAGGGCAGTAAATTAGCATGAAACAGACTAGAGCTGGTGACAACTCACTGGGCCCCTGATAGAACTTCAGTATAGAGACAACACAGCAAAAGGATACTTCCCCAACCCAAAGCACACAGACCTCCACAGAGACAAACCACTGCTGAAGTTAAGTCCATACTCAAAACTATACCCCATAGGAAAAGAGAGGTATCAGTGCGACAAATGGGAGAATTTTCAGTCAAGGGTGCCAATAAGGTAATTGTTTTTGAAAGACTCCTAAATAAAAATTTTCAAAATATTTAAAGAGATAAATCAAGAAATAGAACAGAACCACAAGGCAGGAAGAGAACAGTTTCTTCTCACTTGACATGTCTCCAGAGGCAAGGGAAATAAAAGCAAAAATGAACTATTGGGACCTCATCAAGAGAAAATACTTCTGCACAGCAAAGGAAACAATCAGCAAACTAAAAGGCAACGGACAGAATGGTAGAAGATATTTGCAAATGATCAGATAAAGGATTAGTTTCCAAAATCTGTTAAGAACTAACCAAACTCAATACCCAAAAAACAAATAACCATTGAAGAAATGGGCAAAAGACATGAATAGACGAAGACATCCAGATGGCTAATAGACCCATGAAAAGATGCTCAACATCGCTCATTGTCAGGGATAGACAAATCAAAACCACAATGAGATATCACCTCACGCCTGTCAGAATGGCTAAAATTAACAATACAGGAAACAACAGATGTTGGCTAGGATGCAGAGAAAGAAGAACACTTTTGGTCTGCTGGTGGGAATGCGAACTGATGCAGCCACCCCGGAAAACAGTATGGAAGTTCCTCAAAAAGTTAAAAATAGAACTATCCTGTAACCCAACAATTGCACTACTAGGAATTTATCCAAAATTGGATCCAATTTAGTATCCAAATGATACAAAAATGCTGATTCGAAGGGGCCCACGCACCCCAATGTTTATAGCAACACTGTCTACAATAGCCAAAGTATGGAAAAGCCCAAATGTCCATTGACTGATGAAAGGATAAAGAAGATGTGGTATATATATATGTATATAGTCAGCAATCCAGAAGAATGATCTTGCCATTTGCAACAACATGGATGTATTATGCTAAGCAAAATAAGTCAGAGAAAGACCAATATAATATGATTTCACTCTATGTGGAATTTTAAAAACAAAACAGATTAACATAGGGAAGAGAAGCAAAAATAAGATGAAAACAGGGAGGGGGACAAACCAGAGGAACTCTTAAATGTGGAAAACAAACAGGATTGCTGGTGGTGTGTTGGGTGGGGAGAAGGATTAAATGGGTGATGGGCATTAAGGAGGGCACTTGTTGGGATGAGCACTGGGTGTTATATGTAAGTGATGAATCACTAAATTCTATTCCTGAAATCATTATGACCTTATATGTTAACTGACTTGTAATTAAATTAAAAATATTTTTTAATTAGAAAGAAGAAAAAAGAAATAGAACAGAAACATAAGGTAGGAAGAGAACCGTTTGAAAAAGTGCACTTTGAAATCAGGGGCAAGTTAAGCAGTAGAGTTTAACCCAAGAAATAAAAGCAGTAGGAGATAGTATATTAAGGTATTTGTTACGAGGAATTGGTATTTGCAAATGTGGGGGGTGACTAAGCAAGTTCAAAATCCATAGGAAAGGCAGTAAGAATGGGAAGATCAGGAGCATCCCAGAACTCATGGGCATGGGATAAAGCCATTGCCCACAAGTACATTTTTTTCCTCTCTCTGACTTCCACCTTCTTCTTCCTCCCCTCTTTCTCTCCCTCCCTCCGCCCACTTCTTCTGAAACCTCAACCCCACTTTTTTAAAGTAAGCTCTACACCCAACATGGGACTTGAACTCAATACCCTGAGATCAAGAGTCACATGCTCTAATGACTGAGTGGGCCCCTCAGCCCCACTTTTAAGGCTTTGCAGCTTAACATTCCTTCTACCTTAATCACACACTGTTGACATCCATTCCCACACACATTCACCAGATTTCTGTCTATATAAACTGGGGAAAAAATAACGTAGTTCTTTACGTGTATATTGCACCTCCTCATGGGAGGAGGAAGGAAATAATAACTTCACACTTAAATATGTACCAAAATGTTAGAGCATATAAGTGACTTTCTCTATACCTCAGCTTCATTAGCATCCTAGAAAATCCACCTCTAAATGTCAGGAAAAAAATAACAATATTGTAACAGTGGCTGCCTCCTTGGAATGAGACTGGGAATCATACTGAAGGAGTCTTACATTTTCTTGTACCTTGGGGGGGGGAGCGTGGGGAGAAGCAGAAGGGTAACCACTAAAAGAACATGAAAAGTATGTATAACTTTCAAATCATGAGAGAGAGAATGAAGAAAACTCAATGAAGAATGAATCAGCATAGATCATTCATTGATTCATACATTTGCTCATTCAGAGGAGCTTTACTGAGTTATCAGGTAGATGCCAAACACTATGTCCCTGTTCACATTCATAGCAAAGTATTCAGGAAGTGCCTATCTTCCTAATACAGGAAAACCTTAAAAATAATTTTCTCCCGGAGCACCTGGGTGGCTCAGTCAGTCAGGCATCCAACTTCTGCTCAGGTCATGATCTCACAGTTCATGGGTTCGAGCCCTGCATCGGGCTCTGGGCTGACAGCCCAGAGCCTGGAGCCTGCTTTGGATTCTGTGTCTCTGACCCTCCCCTGCTTGTTGTCTATCACCCTCTGTCTCTCAAAAATAAACACACATTTTAAAAAATTATCTCTTAGTTTGTAAGTGTCTCAGTCTATCTTTTAATCTATTAAATAAATGTACAATATTCTCCATAGTTGACCTATTCTATAAACCCATGGGCTATTTTGTCTCTCTCCTTCCCAAGACTCTCATTTGTTCCAGGATTTGGCTGTGTAAAATAAAAATGAGCCACAGGACTCATATTCAATAGCTACCATGAGACAATGTATTTCTTCAACTCAAGCGTTAACTTCCTGAGCTTGTCTCTCAAGAATCACCGATTGCTATTCCTTCTTTTTGTAAGAGAGTTTAAATTCCAAAAGCCAAAAAAATGAGAAACTGATACCAAAACTTAGAAAATATTCGATTGAAGTACTTTTTCCTATTTCCTGGAACAATATGATATGAAACAATTAGAGGATTTTGAATCTGAAATAAGCACAAGCGATCGCTTTCTCTAACCTTGTTTTAGAGATAAGAAAGTGAGGCTCAGGGAGGTTTGCATAAGGTTACAAAAGAGGCCAGCCCAGATACCAACTCTCTAACTACGAATCCATGGAGAAAGCAAAGAGGTCTCACTTAAGGAACCCCCCAAAAATCTACTCATGCTTTCGCCTATTCATTGAGCACCTACTATTTTCTACTCATTGTTACAGATGCTGAGCAGACGCATGAATGGCCCCTACTCTCTAGGAGTCTACAAGATGCAAGATGAAAGATGTTGGCACAGAGTACAATGCTCACTTCAGTTTCACATTTACTTTTATTATTTGCTTTAAGATTGCAAGCGAAGTGACTCATGGAGATCTCTAAACAACTTCACTTGCTTAGGTTTTTTCAAAGACACCAAATGAAGTATGCTCTATACTTAGGGGCTGAGCTTAGGGAGAGTCCAAATGATCCCACAGAAACCCAGGAGAATGCTGGCCTAACCTGAGGAACAGCAAATACTTTTCCTTCCTTACGCTCCAGGCCAACCCTGCATGCCCTATTGAAAAGTTATTTTGGAAGGGAAACCAATAAACCCAAGCTGTGGGCCTTTTTTTAAACTCCAAAATATTGATTTCTCATCTGTGTACTCTAGCACTGGGTTGTTAGAAGGGTCAAAAGAGGTTGTAAATGAGAAAGCAGAGGTTTGGTGTTTTTTAATTTTGTTTAAAGAAGTCAATCACCTCATCCTGTTTCAGGATGTAAAGTGGGATGCTGTACTAGATCAGGTTGCAAACATAAATGCCCTCAGGAGCCTGGCAGATGATAGAAATGATCGCAAATGGGGCAGCCTTGGCGCCAAACAACGGGGTTTGTTGGAGTCTGTGGCCAAACTTGGGAATATAAGCCCGTAAGAGCGCAAGTCAAACAAAACAAAACACCTTATGGCCACCAAACTGTGATCCCCAGATGACACATTCTCTAACAGTACATGAGAGAGCATGTATGGGCACCTGGATTCAAATTGCAGACAAAGAGGACTCTCCACCTTGCTCCCACCCCCCAGAAAAATCAAATAGCTCAAGTACAAAGGCTTGGAGGGGCAACAGGAGTGGGGTGGGGGTTAAGAGGTACAGAAGTGGTGCAGGGAGGAGACCAAGGTGGAGAGGAATAGGAGAGAGGAGAAGGATCGTATGGGGGGGATGGCTTAACGCAGATGACTGGTAACAGCTGATCCATTCAACCCACGCACTACTGAAAGCCCACAGTTTTCCCAGGAATGGAACTGTACTCTGCGGAGGTCCTTAGAGATCTTAGAGACAGAGCACACCCATGGATTCCGAGTCTTCTGGCCTTATCCAATCTCTCCCTTCTCCTTCCCCTTTTGTAGAATGTTTCTAAAGCTGGCAAGCTCTGTACTCTTTGGCAAAGGCGATTCGCCACTACTCCCATCTAGCGGCGGAGGGGTCGATGCGGCCTCCTTTCGAATCTAGGGTGGCCCTTTCTTTGACCAGTTGGGTACAGCAGAGATAATGCTGAATGGGGGCGCCTGGGTGGCTTAGTCGGTTAAGCGTCCGACTTTCGCCCAGGTCATGATCTCGCGGTTTGTGGGTTCGAGCCCCGCGTCGGGCTCTGTGCTGACTGCCAGCTCAGAGCCTGGAGCCTATTTCAGTCTGTGACTCCCTCTCTCTCTGACCCTCCACTGCTCACGCTGTCTCTCTCTCTCTCTCTCTCTCTCTCCTAGAAATAAATAAAAAACATTAAAAAAAAAAAAAGAAGAAAGAATGCTGAATGACTTCCAGGCTGATGCCTAGAGAGACCTTACGACTTGCATTTTCACCCTCTTCAAAGCCCAAAGCTGCCATGAAAAGAAGTCAGGGCTTTCCCGCTGGAAAGACAGCTTGAGGAGAGCTGAGATCTTCAGCCGATAGCCAGTACCTAAGCCCCAACGTGTGAGTTTCCTGTTTAAAGGTAACCTGGAACACGCTAGACCCACCTAACCCCCCAACTGCATACAGGCACATGAGTGACCCCAGAGGGAGCAGAAGAACTCGCCGAACCCAGCCAACATAACACTAGATAACTAAAAAGGAACACAAGGTTATGGCCATTCAGATACCACAAGGACTTTTAGGTCAAATCTTTGACTTTACAGAAGTTAAGCTCTGATGGGACATTCTAAACTAGAGCTTATTTTTCAGAGAATCTGTTGTAGTGGCTCCTACGGGGTTTTCCCCAGTTATGTGGGGTTTGCTTGAAAATATGAGAGCTGTGAAACAGCACAAATGTCATCAAGTTTGAGCCCCTTGTTTAATAGAATCTAAGACCAGAGAAGTTAGCAAGCTGGCTTAGGGTCGCACAGCCATCTAGTGGCCAAGCTAGGACTTGAATTCAAGGTGCAGGGGTTTTAAAAGTGAACAGCCAGCTAATCTTTGACAAAGCAGGAAAGAGTATCCAATGGAAAAAAGACAGCCTCTTTAACAGATGGTGCTGGGAGAAGTGGACAGCAACATGCAAAAGAATGAAACTAGATCATTTTCTCACACCATACACAAAAATCAACTCAAAATGGATAAAGGACCTGAACGTGAGACAGGAAACTATCAACACCCTAGAGGAGAAAGCAGGAAACAACCTCCTTGACCTCCACCGCAGCAACTTCTTACTTGACACATCCCCAAAAGCAAGGGAATCAAGACCAAAAATAAACTGTTGGGACCTCATCAAGATTAAAAGCTTCTGCACCGCAAAGGAAACAATCCATAAAACTAATAGGCAACCAACGGAATGGGAAAAGATAGTTGCAAATGACATATCAGATTAGGTTAATATCCAAAATCTATAAGGAACTCACCAAACTCCACACCTGGAAAACAACCCAGCAAAGAAATGGGCAGAAGATATGAACAGACACTTCTCCAAAGAGGACATCCAGATGGCCAACAGACACATGAAACGATGCTCAGCATCCCTCCTCATCAGGGAAATACAAATCAAAACCACACTGAAATACCACCTCACGCCAGTCAGAGTGGCTAAAATGAGCAAATCAGAGAACTCTAGATGCTGGCGAGGATGTGGAGAAACGGGCACCCTCCTACACTGTTGGTGGGAATGTAAACTGGTACAGCCCCTCTGGAAAACAGTGTGGAGGTTCCTCAGGAAACTAACAATAGAACTCCCCTAGGACCCAGCAATAGCACTGCTAGGAATTTACCCAAGGGATACAGAAATGCTGATGCATAGGAGCACGTGTACCCCAATGTTCATAGCAGCACTCTCCACAATAGCTAAAACATGGAAAGAGCCTAAGTGTCCATCAACTGATGAATGGATCAAGAAGATGTGGTTTATCTATGATACTACATGGCAATGAGAAAGAATGAAATCTGCCCATGTGTAGCAACATGGATGGACCTTGAAGGTGTTACGCTGAGCGAAATAAGTCAGGCAGAGAAAGACAAATACCATATGATTGCATGTATAGGAGGATTAGGAGGAACTTAACGGAGGACCATGGGGGAGAAGGTGAAAAATAGTGGGGGAGAGGGAGGGAGGCAAACCATGAGAGACTCTTGAATGCTGAGAACAAACTGAGGACTGATGGGGGGGGGAGGGGGGAGATGTGCATGGAGGAGGGCACTTGTGGGGATGCTTATATGAAAACCAACTTGACAATAAACTATTTGTAAAAAAAAAAAAAAAAAAGGTGCAGGGGTTTTAATCTACCACTCTTTTGGGGCACCTAGGTAGCTCAGACGGTTAAAGGTCCAACTTTGGCTCAGGTCATGATTTCATGGTTCATGGGTTTGAGCCCCACATGGGGCTCTGTGCTGACAGCTCAGAGCCTGGAGCCTGCTTCGGATTCTGTGTCTCCTCTCTCTCTGCCCCTTGCCACTCAAACTTTGTCTCTCTCAGTCTCTCTTAAAAAAAAAAAAAATGAGTAATGATTAAAAATAAAATAAAATAAAATCTACTGCTCTTTACAATAAAACATGCTGCCTCCTACTATTTAGCATAAATAGATTTTCATCATAGCAGAATTATAAACAAACTGCCAGACAAAAAAATACTCTTAGAGCGGTTGCAAATATTTTACAGCCCATTAGGTAAAGTAGAGTGTGCTATGGTATTGACAGCACAGGCTTTGGGGTCAGAATTCTCTGGGTCAAAGTCTTGAGTCTTCCATATACTTCTGTGTGACCTCTTCGAGTCTATTTCTCATCTGTGAAGCATTCCGGGGCAGCATACATGGAAGGACTTCCCAACTGCTAAAAGTCCTCTACAGGTAGGAATAGGGACTGTTAGTAGGCAAGCAACCTGTGCTTATGACTTCACACTGTTTCCTTAGGCTCCAAGGAGAGTTGACTTTGGAGCTGGAATTTGCTTCCACTATGAAAATCAGACTAGAAGTTACTCAGAAGAGAGCTGAAGCCTGGCCTCTTCTCCCAGACTCCCAGAGGACTGCTGAAGTTGGGGGAGGGCGTCCAATGAAGGAGGCCTGAGGCAGCTTCACACCAGCTCCACAGCCCACCACTCCCGATCAGCTCTTGAGGTAGTGTTGACCCCTAATCACCTTAAGTAACAGCGTTAGACAAGATCCATGCATGATTCTAGGCTGTGAGGCTCAGTTTCCAGGCGACGTGTTACCTCTAGATTTCTCAGGCATACACAGAACACGAAGGTAAGGACGGGCCGTTCCTTTTTTTTTTTTTTAATTTTATTTTAATGTTTTATTTATTTCTAAGAGAGAGAGAGAGACAGCGTGAGCAGGGGAGGGTCAGAGAGAGAGGGATTTACCGACTCTGAAACAGGCTCCAGGCTCTGAGCTGGCAGTCAGCACAGAGCCCGACGCGGGGCTCGAACCCACGAACCGCGAAATCATGACCTAAGTGAAAGTCGGACGCTTAACCGACTAGGCCACCCAGGCGCCCCTGGAAGGGCCGTTCCTAAGACCTGTGTCCACAAACGGTGACTAAGCTTGCCCTTGCCCCAGGCACAGGGAAGCGTCAATATGGCCAAGAAAGAGCCCTTTGCTTGATCTGCACCTTGACAGTCACGCTCTCTTTCCCAGACAGAATAACAGTCTGGGGTAGGGGGTGAGACCCGCCAAGTTCTCCAAGGAAAAATACATGACGTCCACCTGCAAATCAAGCCCTGCCCCTCCTCAGTCTATTTCCTGCAGCCATTATCATTTATATTTCCAAATTGAGTACATTCTCTGCCCTGGCAACCTGACACGCTATACGTGAAGTGAGACATTGCTTCACTTCGCTCATCTTGCTCGGGATCCAGCCCGTGGAAAATACAGATTTGCAAATCAGGATCAGAAGCAGCAACTGCACGCACCATCGATGTGGGGAGCCCGTGAGAGAGGCGGAAGGGGTTTGCTGGCAGAAGGAGATGTGCCGGGAATATATGAGGCTTGAGAATGCATCACAGCCCACAGTCAAAGAGGGAGGCCTCGGGGAGGCACTGGGAGGGGCTCCCACGGAAACTCTGCGGGGATGGACGGGGGGAGTTGGAGGTGGGGGTGGGAACTCTGGATTTTAGGAAAGACAAGGCTTGTTGAAAGGACAGGGAGAGGGGCGCCTGGGTGGCTTAGTCGGTTAAGCGTCCGACTTTCGCTTGGGTCATGATCTCGCGGTTCGTGGGTTCGAGCCCCGCGTCGGGCTCTGTGCTGACTGCCAGCGCGGAGCCTGGAGCCTATTTCAGAGTCTGTGTGTGTCTCTCTCTCTGACCCTTCCCTGCTCACTCTCTCTCTCTCTCCTAGAAAAAAAAAAAAAAGATTGGACAGAGAGGTGGGGTTAGTGCTGGAGAGCCGTGAAAGACAAGGCATGCCGGCAAGGTTGGGTAAGACTGAGGGAGGCCAGCAAGGCCAGATGCAATTTGGAGGATTGGTCTCCCTATCAGTATAGCCCCTTCTCTTCATCTTCCAACCTACCTAACAACTGAATTGCCTAGTTTATAGTCTTACTAGAATGCCAGCTCTGTAAGGCATGGATCTTTTGCCTATTTTTTTTTTTTTTTTAGTTTATTTATTTATTTTTGAGAGCAAGAGAGAGAGAGAGAGAAGTGGCTGGCATGGGGCTCAATCCCACCACCCTGAGATCATGACCTGAGAGGAAATTGAGTCAGGTGCTTAACCAACTGTCTCACCCAGGCGGTCCCTTGTCTATATTTTCAATAATGTATCTCCAGCTCAGAGATCAGTAGTGCCTAAGAAATATTTGTTGAATGAATGAATTCTACAACATGTAACAGGTTGAAAGGGAAAAAAGAAGACAATGAGCTCTTCTCTTGTTGATAGAGTCTGTAACTTTGCTGTGGAAACAAACCAAAGGAGGACAGAATACAGTCTCCTCTAATGGCTGGATTTGGAGGGCAAGAATGTCTGTGCACAGTGGACATAAGTTGCTGTAAAAACTGGAAAGGCTGTTACCTTGAGTCAAGTCCCTACAGAAGGTAAAGGCTTTGGATGCCTAAGTAGTTGCTGCTATAGAACATTTTAGTGGAAATGTCATATAGGACTATGGAGTTGGTTGTTTCTAAGTGAGCCAGAGAGCTTGGAGGAAAAACTGATGAGTTTAGGGCTTTACATTTCTAGCCAAAGTCTGCATAAGTTATCAGAAAGCCTCTATGTCTGCTCTGAAAGGAACTGTATCTCCATAGCTGCAGGGTTGAGATTTCTGAAAGCCAAGGCTAGAGTCTAATCCTGTGGGAGGGGGAGGGGTGTCCTTCCTACAAGATAAAGTATATGCAGTAAACCAGAAGCAAATATACATTGCCACCTCCTCAGTGCTAGCATGCTCGTGTCTAGGAAGCAAGGGACAGAAGTGGGTGTAGCGGTTCTCACTATTAGATTTACTCATCCATGTCCATGTAAGGAGTTTGGGCTTTTTATATTGATGCTGCAACCTTGAATTCAATGGTTCCGTAAAGCACCCTGCCCGAGGGAGAAGTGGTCCCACCAGTAAACACAGTGGGTGTTCCATGAAATTGGAAGCTGGGATTTCCCTGTAGTCAGTTTGGGTTCTTTTCATGCTAATGAACCAACAGTCAGCTCTGAGAGGCTGATTTCTGTTGACTATGTCATATGGTCTTCCTGACCATCTGGCTTCCAGTTGACTTTGGCCAATGGGAGGCACTAGCAAAAGATTTGGCAGGTGGGAAGAGAGAGAGTTTGAAGTTATTTATTCACCTGACTCCCTTACTTCTGAGTCATAGGTTAACTGACAGTAGCTGTATTCCTCTACCAAAGACCACAGTCCCATCAGATGGATCTTTTGTATAACTATGAGCCTCTCTGGGGTCTAGAACTTAACAGTTCAGGCCCAGGCTTCCCACTGTTTAGATGCTGAGTGCTTAACCCTACCCCCAGCTGAGTAAATAGCTCACTGAGTCACCCCTTTTAAATATGTGGGCCATATTTAATATGTGGGAGCTGCATTCCGCCAGCTCCCTGACTAATGCAGGAAGACTGCCATCTCACTCTCATTCTGGTCACCTTATTTAACTTCCCTACTAACTTTTGTAATTGTTAAGTTGATTGCCTTGGTCGTTCTAAGTACATTGTTGCATCATGTCTGAATAATTTATTTTGGTCATTAGAAGAAAAGTTGTTTAAAAGGCAGCAGAACAGTTAGGCAAACATTTTTCAGAATACAATAAACAAATTCAAAAGATTAGAATGCATCGAAGTTTATGGGCACCTGGGTGGCTCAGTCGGTTAAGCAACCGACTTTGACTCAGGTCATGATTTCACAGTGTGTGGGTTCCAGCCCCACGTGGGGTTCTGTGCTGGCAGCTCAGAGCCTGGAGCCTGCCTCAGATTCTCTCTCTCTCTCTCTCTCTCTCTCTCTCTCTCAAAAATAAACATTAAAAATATTTTTTTTAAGAACTCATCAAAGTTTAAAAGCCATTGCTTTTCAAAAGATACTCTTAAGAAAATATAAAGACAAGCCCATACTGGGAGAAAATATTGTAAAGGTGTATATCTGATTTTTAAAAATAACTTTTATTCAGAACACATAAAGAACACTTAGAACTCAAGAATAAGAAGACCAAAAAAAATCTTAATGGCCAACAATAAAGATTTTCAATAGGCAAAAGATTTGAACAGATATTTCACTAAAGAAGATAGATGGATGTAAGGTAAGCAAACAGAAATCCAAATTAAAATTACAATGAGATAGCACTACACACCCACTAGAATGACTACAATTTAAATGGCTGAAAATACCAAATGTTGGCAAGGACATGGTACAGCTAGAACTCTCATATATTGTTGGCGGGAATGTAAAATAGTAAAACCACTTTGAAAGACCAGTTGGCAGTTTCTTAAAAGAATTAAATATACTCTCAACATATGACTCAGCAATTACACTTTTGCACATTTACCCAAGAGAAATGAAACCTGGGTCCACACGAAGACCTGTACACAAGTTTACAGCAGCACTGGTCATAAAAGCCAATGATTGGAAAGAACTCAAAACAATGCCTTCAAAAGGTAAATGGATAAATGAAGTGTGGTATATTCATACAATGGAATATAACTTAACATCAAAAAGGAATAAACTGTACACACAAGCAACAACATGGATGAATCTCAAAATCATTCTGCTCAGCTATAGAAGAGGAACACAAAGGAGGTTTTACCCTATGATTCCATTTACATGAAATTCTAGGAATTACAAATCTAATCTGCAGCCACAAAAGCAGATGGGCAGTTGCTTCAGACAAGGGGAGAGGGAAATATCCTGCATCTCGATGGAGGTGAAAGTTACACAGGTGTATACATTTGTCTTAACTTGTTGAAATGCACCCTTAAAATGTATGCATCTCAGGGGCACTTGGGTGGCTCAGTCAGTTGAGTGTCCAGCTCTTGATTTTGGCTCAGGGTCATGATCCCATGTTTGTGGGTTCGAGTCCCAGGTCAGGCTTCACACTGACAGTGCAGAGCCTGCTTGGGATTTTCTCTCTCCTTCTGCCCCTCCTGCGCTCTCTCACATGAATAAACTTTAAAATAAAAAATTTTAATGTATGCATTTCATTGTTTGTCAACTATATGTCAATAAAGTTGATCGGGAAAAAAAAGCAGAATAAATTTCTGTGATCCCAACATGCTTGGACCTTCCTCTTCACACATCACTTGTGGATTGCAGTCACAGCTGTTCAGCACCAGCCCCTGGAACTGGATTACCGCCAGTAAACAGATTCCCAGATGCTAGAATATCAGACACAAGGAAGAGATCATATTTCAACTCCTGTTTGGGGGGTGTGATATGTTCCCTGACTTCAAACAGGCCACCGCCACCTGCAGTGGAATACTGTGTTCTACAGATAAAGAACCAGAGACTGAGCTCTTATCTTAACTCCCTCCTATAGTTTAACATCCATAATTTTTCTCCTTTTATCACACAAAATTCAAGACTGTAGGGAAGCTATGCAGGATAAAGATTACAAATGAGAAAGCATACCCAGATTTAAAGGTGGCCAGTTACCTCCAAGACAAGTAATTCCAAAGAGACAGTCTTCACATCCCAATAAAAATAGCTCTGACTCAAGCTCTGTCTCTAACCAAGCTTCACCAACACATACAAGAAAAAACCTAGCAGTTCTCAAGACAAAGCAATGCAAGAACTCCCTACTTTTTCTTTGCTACACTCCACAAACAAGTATCATCCTGAACCAACAATTTGTTTTTGACTCAACAGGCCTTATTTTTTAGTTATTACTGCTTTATCCTTTTGGGACTGAAGTGATGAGGCAAAATCTCTGCTAAATAGACCATAAAGTTTGTCACCAGTCCAAGAACTAGACACACCAACAACCTAGACAACATTATCTAGAGCTTTAAAAAAAAAAAAAAAAAAACATTACATAGGATCTGGGCCATGGCCAATGAAATGATATTAAATCAGCACAGTGTACGGCCATGGGGAGAATGGCATTTAAGACAAGAAGGTTGGCAGACAGGCTGATTCAATGCATGCATAGTGTAGACTTACTTCCCTAGAATCCAAAAACCTGAAAATCCAAATAACAGAATTTTTTGCTGTATTATTTAAGGATATCTGACATTCATACTGAAAAGGCAAAGGCATTTCAAGAGTTTAAAATGGTGTCTGAATCAAAGAAAAGTTTAAATTTGATATTATTTAACATTGAATATATTTATTATACTCTGATTATTATTTGAAAAATAAAAACCAGTGTTTTATGATAATAACTCTAAATAAGCCAAGATATTCAGTTTATTAATCTAGAAGCTCCTGATAAGCAAGAACTCTTTCTTGTTTATTTCATCCCAATACCCAGCACAGTCCCAAGCACAAAATGTGTGCTTGATAAATGATAACTGAAATAAATGAAAATATTCAGTATGGTTCAATTCTTTTTTAAAAAGGAAAAGAGCAATTGCGGGGTCACAGGGCAGTTCTATTTTTAATTTTTTGAGGAACCTCCATGCTGTTTTCCAGAGTGGCTGCACCAGTTTGCATTCCCACCAGCAGTGCAAGGGGGTTCCCCTTTCACCTCATCCTCACCAGCATCTGTTGTTGCCTGAGTTGCTTATTTTATCCATTCTTACAGGCATGAGGGGATATCTCATTGTGGTTTTGATTCATCTATCCCCAGTGATGAGTGATGTTGAGCATCTTTTCATGGGTCTATTAGAATCTGGATGTCTTCTTTGGAAAGAAGTCTATTCATGTCTTCTGCCCATTTCTTCACAGGATTAGTTGGTTTTTGGATTTGAGTTTGGTAAGTTCTTTATAGATTTTGGAAAGTAACCCTTTATCTGATATGTCATTTGCAAATATCTTCTCCCATTCCCTAAGTTGCCTTTTAGTTTTGTTGATTGTTTCCTTTGCTGCATAGAAGCCTTTTAACTTGATGAGGTCCCCAGTAGTTCATTCTTGCTTTTATTTCCCTTGCTTCTGGAGACATGTCAAGTAAGAAGTTTCTGCGGCTGAGGTCAAAGCAATTGCACTACTAGGTATTTATCCAAAGGATACAAAATTCTGATTTGAAAGGGTAAATGCACCCCAATGTTTATAGCAGTGCTATCAACAATAGCCAAATTATGGAAAGAGACCAAATGTCCATTGACTGATGAATGGATAAAGAATAAGTGGTTTATACACACACACACACACACACACACACACACACACAATGGAGTATTACTCAACAATCAAAAAGAATGAAATCTTGCCATTTACAACAATGTGGATAGAACTAGGGAGTATTATGCTAAGCAAAATAAGTCAATCAGAGAGACAGATATCAAATGATTTCACTCATATGTGGAATTTAAGAAACACAGCAGATGAACATAGGGGGAGGGAAGGAAAAATAAGATAAAAAGAGAGAGGAAGGCAAACCATAAGGGACTCTTAAACATAGAGAACAAACTGAGGGTTGCTGGAGAGGAGGTGGGTGGGGGAATGGGTTAAATGGGTGATGGGCATTAAGGAGGGTACTTTTAGGGATGAGCCCTGGGTGTTCTAGCTAAGAGATGAATCACTGGTTCTACTCCTGAAACCAATATGACACTGTATATTAACAAACTTGAATTATTTTTTAATTTTCTTTTTATTTATTTCTGAGAGAGAAAGAGAGAGAGAGAGAAAGCGAGCACGTGCGCAGGGAAGGGTCAGAGAGAGAGGGAGATATAGAATCTGAAGCAGGCTCCAGGCTCTGAGCTAGCTGTCAGCACAGAGCCTGATGCAGGGCTCAAACCCACGAACCGTGAGATCATGACCTGAGCTGAGGTCGGACGCTTAACTGACTGAGCCACCCAGGCACCCCAACGAACTTGAATAAAAAACAAAACCTACAAGGAAGAAAAAAAAAGGAAAAAGCACCCCCCCACCCATGTTCGTATATATATTCTATGAACATGAAACGAATGTGGCAAGATAAATACTTAACTGTTGCCAAGAAGTGTTTCACGGATTTGAGTCAATGGGGAGAATTTAAAAGTTCCTTTACTACATAACACAGTGGTCAAAATCATAGACCCAGGAGTCAGATTAGGTTCAAACCCCAACCTTACCACTTCTCCTGTGTGTCATTGAGCAGGTTCTTAACCTCCGTGTGCCTCATTCCCTCATCTGTGAATGGCGATCATAATAGTTCCAACCTTACAGGGTTAGGATGAAGACTGTGACCATACATATAACACACTTAAGGTGCTTGGCATTTAACAGTACTTGATTCATGTTAGCTACAAGGTGCACAGGTAAATTTTTTGAGAGATGGAATGCCTGAAAAGGTTTTTCTCATACTCTACTACTAAATTGTGCTAGCTTCCATTAGGTATAAAATTCAACATTGGAAATCTTATTCCTTCAGAATTCGGAGACATTGCTCCATTGTCTTTTAGATTCTGACAATCCCATAGAGAAGTTTGGATCTTCATTTAAAACTTGAGTTCTCTCTCTGGAAGCTTTTAGGATCCATGTGCTCTGAAAGTTCACAATGACAACTTAGTGCCTTCATCCATTGTGCTAGGGCACATGGAACCCTTTCCATCTGGCAACTCATGTCCTTGGGTTCTGGGAGATTTTCATAAATTATTTCCTCCCCTCTGTTTTTGCTGCTATCTTTCTCTCTTTGAAATGTCTTCTGTTGTTCTCTGTTTTCTTTTTCCTTATCTTTTTCCTTTCTTTTTTTGCAGAAATTTCAACAAATTTCTTGAAATATCTATAGAGTTTAAAAATTTTTCACCTACTACATGGGGGCGCCTGGGTGGCTCAGTCAGTTGAGCTTCCAACTCTTGATTTCAGCTCAGGTCATGATCTCAGGGTCATGAGATCAAGCCCTGATTTGGGTTCCATGGTCAGCATATCCCTCTCCTCTCCCTCCTCCCACCTTCTTTCTCTCTTTCTAATAAGAAATAAATTAATTAAAAAAAATTTCTCCTATGACATTTTTAATATCCAAGAACTCTTTTTTTGTTTTCTGAATTTTCTTTCTCTTTCTGCCTCCTCCTCCTCCCTTCCTCTCCTCCCCTTCTTCCTCCTCCTCCTGCACCTCTTCCTTCTCCTCCTCCTCCTCTTCTTCTTCATCTTCATCTTCATCTTCATCTTCTTTTACATAGCATCTATAGTCTTATTCATGGATGTAAAATATACTCCTAGATCTTTGAAAATATTAATAGAAGTTTGTTTTATCACTCCAATTTTCTTCTCCCTCCATGGTCTCTGTTTCCTCCACTTTATTTTTTGTTTGTTTTATTTTCCATCTTTCATATTAAAGGCTTTCCTCAATGTCTGGCAATCCTTCTCTGTCTGTTCATATGTAAAAGTGGGGCACTAAAAATGGATTGGATGTGTTTATTGACCACAGGCTTTCCTGGAAGATAGCTTGGCCAGGCCACGTCACTGGGGCCTCCTGGTGTCAGTAACTCTAAGTTTTTTTTCTTGATCAAGCCAGAGTCCCCAGAGAGACATCTTCCATTTCCTACCTCAGAGAAGCTTGAGCTCTGGAGACGAGCAGGGGGAGAGAATGAAAAGTCTCAGCAATCAGTACATAAACTTTTAATTGATCACCTTGGTTTTTTTGGTACAGCACCAATCTATAATAGTTACTGGTGTCCCCAGGCCAGAAACCGATTGTTCCAGAGGATAAATCTCCAGTCTTCTCGTGGGGTGGGTAGCATTAGGGAAAGGCAACTAGGGTTCTAACTGTCTAAAAAAGGCTTTCGAATAATCCATCTCTTTAGCCCTGCCTTCATTCCCACTTTTTGAGCGCCTCTAAATTTCAGGGCCATTGAATTGGTCAGAGATGTAAAAATTAGGATGCTCCTAGGATCTTTTCTGTTCTTGGCTTATAGTTTAGCTTTTTAGGGGCGTGCTAAACAAGTTACTCATCCACGTACTCTCCAGCTTACGGTTTTCTCCTTTTCCTGTCTTGCGTGGGGTTTTGCCTTTAAAAACATAACTTTACTGCCATTTTAGTTATGCTTCAGAAAAGAACAGAGATAAATGCAGGTACATTATCCCCTTTTCAACCTGAAGCCACCCACAAAGTTATTTTCAAAGGGGAAAATCTCAGCAGGATGACTGATGGATTGTATATAAGAAGTGAAAAAAGAAATAAGTCAGATATAATTCCAAGATTTCTAGTCTGGGTGATCAGGAACATGTGATGTCATTCACAGAACCAGGGGAAACTGGAAAGGAAACAGATGGGGTGAGGCTGGGAACAGATGGTTCTGTTGGGTTCAGACATATTGAAATTGAAGTGATGGGAAACATCCAAATGGATGTGTTAAGTAGACAATTGGAAATGCAGTCATGGAACACGGGGATGGGGGAAGGCTGGGTATGCAGATTTGGGAACAAACTGTAGTTAAGTCTATCAAGGTGAGTGAAAGGAAAATATTGAAGAAGTGAGTGCTTAGAAAGAATAGGAGGGCAATGACCCAAGCTTGAAGAATATTAAAGAATAGGGAAAAGAAGAGGGGAGAGGGCAAGATGGCGGAGAAGTAAGGAGCTCCGTACTTGCACTCGCGCCCATACATCACACAGAAAAGATCTGAAGCCATTGGAAACCTTACAAAACCTGAGAGATTGGGAGAAAAAAGACGCAGAATCCACTGAGA